>NC_090928.1:1001480787-1001783817 GCF_040938575.1 Ambystoma mexicanum
CACCACTGCCGCGAGAGCCCCATCAGCTGCCGCCCTCCGCTGCGGCCTAGCCCCACCTGTCTCCCCTTCACCCGTTACTTCCCCCACCGCCCCCTCCAGCTGGGCCTTAGATGCCCTGCTAATTATGGCCAGGGCCTCCCTCAGCGCCCTCGCATCCACCAACACCTCCCTGCTTGCACCTCGTCCCACCATCGTGCACCAACCTTTCTGGCACACTAACTATGCCCCTTGCCACACACTGCTACCTAAGCCCCCGAGCCAGAACCTACCTGAGGCCAGAAAAACCCTTGGTCGCCGATAAACCCCCCACCAAAATTCGCTCTGAACACTAAATATCAAATGAGATAAAATAACCCCCTCTTCACCAACAACCTTCTTATCTAATAAAAATATATATATATATGTTTTTTTAAATCCCCCCCACTTAGCCAACCCCCCCAAACCTGGATAGCCCCCCCTCCTACCGGCTCTCTTGCCAAGCTACTTATAATAAAATCCCCCACAGGCCCCCCCCACTCACCACTGATGCTAAGAACCCCTATAAAAAAACCCTTCCTTTCCCTTTTGTGCGTTTTTAATTTTTTCTATTTGGGCCCCACTCCGAGCCAAACCAGCTCCACAGCCCGCCCCCTGGTGGCCCACCCGCCACACCGCAGTGCCTTTCCTCGTTCTACACAGAAAAGGGAAGCGGTCCCTTTAAGAGGACCGCTCTGCCCCCTCCCTACAGCACGCCGGCACCACACGCGAGGACCAAGGATCCCAGCACACACGGGCTCACAACAACGGCCCCCCCAGTGACCCACTGCGCCCCCAGGCACACGCGCGAAGCGGGGCCGGCACCTGCACCTAACAACCCTCCGGGCCCACACTACAGCCGACGAGGGATACCCACTTCCCCGGCTCCCAGCGTCACACCAGCTCCCTCCCAGGAACCCGAACCGGTAAAAGAAAACCGCGGCTACAGCTGGCCCAAACCGCCCCGCCCTGGTAAATAACCCGCGGACGGCGGCTCCGGTAAGAGGGGGGGTACCTTATGTATGATACCCCCAAATATGCGGGGCCCGCGAAACCACCCTTTTTTTTATATATATCATAAGGCGCCGCCGCCGTCGCACCTCCCCCTATCCTTATAACCTAGCCACCCGCCACTAAAACCCTGCTAGTCCCTACCTCCACTCCACACACGCCCTAGGCCCAGCTACAGGAAAGGCTCGGGAGCAGGCGACAGGACTTCACAATCGCCAAGTCCAACCGTCGCCTGCCTCCCGAACCTTCCCTGCCCCCTTAAATACCCCAGAGGGGCGCTCTGCCCCCACGGCCACTCGCTGGCCGTGTGCAGCGCCAAAAACTTCCCCGGAGGGAAACGCTTCGCGTTCCCCCCGGTGCCCCCCTACTGGCGATGAGAGGTCTTCCACCACTGGTGAATGGGGTATCGGGTACTTGGCTTGTGGCAAATCAGCTACTGCCTTCAACACAGCAATTGCAGTGGAAACAAGAATGCAACAATGAACAAGACAGAGAAGGAATTGATGTACACAGTTGTAATGCATTATGCAAACAGAGAAGTGATGGTGATGGATGCTCCTGTGGTGCACTGCATCATCACGAATGAACCAAAGTTACATGAAGTGCATTGCTGTTCTATAACACCTTACGATTCCCTCTGGTGAGGACAAATTAGGACAGTTATAGGCAACAACAACAAAAAACAAATGCATGCGACTGTTGATCATATGTGATCATGAATGAGGCATTGCCTTCCATTCAGTCACTTGTGAGGAAGGCACCCTATTTCAAATCGGACATCATTTCCACTCTTATCATATCTCCTCATCCCTGCCCCGCCAGGACACACCATGACAGTTGAAGATAGTTTTAGCACCAGAAACATACATCGGCCCTTTTTGTCAGTTGACGTGAACTAACCGGCTTTCCAAACCAGCGTCCTACATTCCCTGGGTGTGTCACATGATTATCTTGCACCTTTGTGTAAAAGTGTGACAGATGTTCTCACAAAGACAAATCCACTGGCTGCTTGGGAGAGAAAGGGCGCAAAAGTACTAGCAGAGAGGGGCACATATGAAATTCGCCATACACTTTCTTGGTATGGAATTCCCAACAGAAGCGCTTACCTCTTCTCTGAAGTAGGGGGCAGGCTTTCAGAACACAATATTTTGGCTAATGGTGAGGCTGGATTTTTTTTTTATAGTCGGAATTGACAGTAATGACTGACTGGCATTCCAGTCAATCAGATTGCATAGAAGATGCAGAATTGGGCAGGTGGATGGATGAGATTGGCAGGAGGAAGCAGGTGGCAGTAGGAGGTTCGACATCTTTCTCGTTTGCCACTAAACTTTCATCCATTCTATGTCATCAGCGCATAAATGACTACTTCCAAATGGCAATTTTCAAGTAAACTTGGATACACACCTGCTAGTAAGTTGGTTAAAGGATGTGTGTGAAAGTGCCTCTGATCATTGGCACCTTGTTATATATGTGCCTCCTGTCGTAGAAGACAGACTTGATTACTCTCGCTCTTGCTGAGCACCACAGTAGTGTGGCTTGCAGTGCCTACTGTTACTTGTGTTCAACCCAGATCACGTCAGTTACTCTATACCCACTCGTCTGTGGTGGGGGATTTAGAACCAACACTGACCGTAGAGTAGCACTGTGGGAGGAAGTGTCTGTGGTGTGCAGTTCCTCATTAGATTTGAGTCTCCCTTTCAATCCTAGTGTGTCTTGGAGGGACTGCAGTTGCTTGGATACAATTTATATCGCATCAATTATGCTGCACTTGCTCGTCACTTAGTGGAGATTGAAACTCACCCCTTATCAAAGCATAATAAAGTATGCCACTCATGAGCAAGTACCTTGGGAAGAATCGCTTGGCCACTTGGGAGCTCTGGTCTGCTAACGCCGGATTCTGTCTTTGTTTGGACTGTTGCTTTAATCAAGGTGACTGCATTACAGATGAACGATATGATACGAGTGCATGTGTTACAAAGTTCAGTCATTCATACTTATGCTTGTACTTTGTTGGAGGTCGATTTGTTATCATTACAGGCACGCCCCTAGTTTGTGCCGCCCATTGGTCCTCCTACATAACGAGATCGCCCGCGCACCCGTGCACGTGCACTCGAGAGCAAGTACCCTGTGAAGTAACTCTTGTCCGCTATTCCGTGAAGCCGCAGTGCAGCAGGATTACTTGTATTGAATTTTTTACCCATATTGATGTCGAGTATTTTTAGTAAATAAGTGTATGTTTTACCATTTCTATTCAATGAAGTCGTGTATGCCTGACCATTTGCACAATCCCACCACAGTGGCGTCAAATGGCAGTGGGAGTGTTACTCGCTTGTCGCATAAAACAATCACGCTGAACCCTATTAGTTCACAAAAGGTTGCACGGAGCAAATGCATATTGCCTCCTTTTAATATGTCACGAAGGGTTGAGAATCCTCAAGGAGCTTCGAAAAAAAGCAACAAAATAGTGTTGTTGCATCTGTTTCAGCTGGTTGGCCGAGCAATAAAAGTCCAACAAATCTGCAAATTGGTTTGGCGACCATATTGCCCGAGCCCCATCTACTTTCAGTCAAACGATTTTACATTCATCGGAAGGTGGAACGTTAGTTCCTGCTTCAGCAGTACATCTCCCGTCTAGAGGGAATCAGTTTCCCACAAGCCGAGATTGTTCTGATATATCAATTTTCGCAAGTCAATGTAAATCCCCCATTTCTATATATAGTGAACAAACAATCAATTGGGAAAGTTGCTCAATGGACTTCTCTATTCACTCAGTTTCCTTATCCTATGCCCAACCAAACCCGCACCAATGATCTTTAAGGCAAGAAGATGTTAACTCTAATTCTACCATGCTAGAGATGACGCTTGCAGCAATTAACACAACTATGCTGAGCGTATTTAAACTGTTTGAGTCATTGGATGCAAAAGTAGCAAAGTAATCTGCTCAAATAGATCATCTATCCCAATGGATAGCTTCTAATTTCAAAGACTTGTCTGTGTCAGCAAACTTTGCAGCTAATTTGATGGTACCACCTGCTGATATCATCCCTGCTACAGACGTAAGAGTATCCGCCTTGGTTGGTCCTTCTTCATTACTTCCAACCTTTTCACAGATCATTCGTCCTGTAGTGGATTCTGTAGTATGTTTGACTGATCATGTATCAAATGATTCATGGGCTAGTGTTGAGCCCGTCGAGTTGAGCTCACAGGGCACCCTGAGGCGTAACTCGCCAGGAAGGGAGCCTATTCGAAATATACCTATACTGCGAAATCTTAATCTCAAAAAGAAAACAAAATGCCCAAGCACATATTTTAAGAAATCTAAAAATATGGCAGCTTCGAAAAATACTAAGAACACGCTGAGTACTTTTTTTCGAGCCATTACAGTGCCTCAAAAAAAACACTATCACTTCTAAATATATGAATGAGTTATTTGTTGCCCTCACGACCACGTTGAAGAACTTCTCAGATGTGATTAACTCTGAAAATACTATACCTAGTCCAAAAACATCTCGTCTCACAGAAATTCCACCACAAGTGTTACCTCCTCTCACGTATGTGCACAAACCCTATCTTTCCTATTCACCCTTGAATGAGCTAATACAGGTGATTAAACAAGCCGATCAGAGAACTGCCCCAGTGGCACCGTGCAAACTAGCTGAGCACAGTGGCCAATCTAAACTGGTTGTTACAAAGCTGGTGGTACCACTGGGCTCGGAAGTGATCATCTCGATAGAGAACATTAAAAAAGCAGTGGATGTTCAGTTAGAAAATTGTTTCTCGACATTAGCATCCAAAACGTCTCCTCAGGCTGTGATTTCCATTCCTCAACCCCAGTTATGTGCTCGAACAAATTTGAGAAATGTTGACAGTAAATCTGTGACAGGTTATGTTGAGAATGCACACTTACATGGACCATCTAGTGTTTTCATAGGCGTACATCACTCAAGCTACTGCTCCGACAACACATCCAACTCTAGTCACCAATCAAGCATTAGTTGATCAGAGAGATATCCGTCATCCACAGCGTCACACTTCTGCATGTCACTCGCTAATCATGAAGTGTTGTGATGGTCCATTTAGGATTTATGACCTTAACAGAAGAAGTGTGCTCAATATATTCAATGATGTAGTGGAGTTAGAAGATATTACCTCCGGGGACATAGACCAGATAGAATTCCTTTCAGATTCTAACTACTCTATAGTGAGGTTATGGATACCTTCTGGTTTCATGTTAAACACCATTTGTAAAGCTAAAACGGTGCTGTTTCGCATGGTGTTTTTGATTGCACAAGACCTGGAACGTGCCTTAGGCAGGGATGAGTGTATGAGCATAAAGCCAGGCAACAATTCATGGGCTCCCAGTAGTAAGGGAGTAACATCTCATGCCAGAACATCACATCCCTCAACAGCATAACCATCAAAACAAGATGCTTTGTGGTTTCTTTCCCTAGACAGTTGGAACACCTGTGGGAACTCTCATCTTCAAACGTCTGTAGGTAACTTTATCAATGCATATGATATATTGGTGTTTCAGGAAACGTGGCTCACAACTACACCTATTTGGGACAATTATAAAATGTCCCTTTTATCAGCGATCGCCGCAGAGAAAGGAAGACCTTCTTCTGGTCTTTTAGTGGCAGTTAAGATAAGTGCTTGTTTTTCCATCTCTCCGTGGGCCTCAGTCAGCTCCTTCTTACAACTAGTTAAAATATCGTGCATTTGTGAACATATATCGCAATCCAGCAGGTTTAGTAGATGAAGCCTTCTATCAAGGCCTAGCTAGATTATTAGATCTGATACTCATGATGTCGGACATAACAGTCACCATTTTAGCAGGTGATCTAAATCTTGATTGCGTGAATAAGAAGCAAGGCCGCAAATTACAGGATATCCAGAGATGCACCTTGTTTATGTCTGAAAGGAACTTTTGTATGGTCAATGGTGCAGTACCAGGCGACATACCTGCACAAAACACATGGCATGGAGACGCCTCATCTAGCATCATTGACTATATATATGTTGAGACCAGGTTTTTATGATGTTGCAGTCATTTGAAATTGTTACTCAACAGTATAGTGATCATAATCTATTAGCACTTAAAGTGGCTTGGCCATCAAGTATAAGTAAGAGTCAAAGACAATGCACTAAGCAACAACAGATAGTCAATAACGCCAAGACGCGATTTCGTTGGTCCGAGTCTAAATTAGTTGCCCTCAGTCATTCAATCAATGTCAATCTAAACCTTCATTCACCGGAGCAATATTCTAATTTATTGTGTTGATTTAAAAATACCATCACGGTAATAGTCCCGAGAGCCTTTAAACATACACATGTCTTTGATCTGGAGATAAGGACCAGGCGAGCGGAATATCGAAGAGAAAGAAAATGTATTCGTACTCTTCCTGAGTCGGCTCAATTTGCTGCTCCAAAAACGGTGAAATGTAGGTATCAGACCTGGATACGAGCGTGAAAAGCACTCCTATTCCATAATAATCGCACTTAATATATCCAAGCCGAAGCTCAATCCAACAGGGTACAGAACACCATTGGATCACCCATTACACAGAATTATATGCAGATGAGCGGTTTGATAAACTGACATATACCCATCGATCAATCTCCGGTTGGACAGTTCAATGTTCAGTTTTGATTATCGAACACATGATTAAAAAAGCCAGCTCATCTAGAGCGGCAGGCCCTGATGGGTTAAATAATGTAATGTTAAAAGCTAACTCCTATCTTTAGTATCTTTATACTGAACAAGATTTTTCAACAGATTTTGATCACTCGTGTTATACCACTCTCGTGGAGGACATCACTGATTGTACTAGTGTTCAAGAAAGTAGATCGCATGTTGCCACAAAACTACTGCCCAATCGCATTGTTAGATGCCCCAGGCAAAATCTTTGTGAAGTTAATCTTGTGAGATTTTAATGCATGGACGCTGTCCCATCAGCTAGGAGATCTGCATCAATCAGGTGTTGTAGCTGGAATGGGCACTAACATAAATCTGTTGTGCTTAAATGCCATAAAAATTCAATCAGAAACAAAATACACCAATGAATAGGTTCAAGGGTACTCATACACGAAGGGCTCCCACAATTGGTTTGAAAAAATGACTCTTCGAAATTGTTATCATAGAGAAAGATCTCTAGAGGACTTTTTATGTTGTAATTGCATGAGTCAAAAACACAACAACACAATTTACAGAGAGAGAATAGACATCATCAATGGTTTGTTGCACCATAACAGAACATAAACGTTAATGCTTTAAAACACCATTTACCACCAATGCTCGGGACAAAGTTGAAAATGGTGTGTGTGCAACAAACCCAACCTCTGTGGAGGTTTGTCAAAACAGACCCAGTTCAATTGTGAAAGTAGCTGGCACTATGAAAGTATGGACGAGAGCATTTTTTAAACTCCCTTTTTTCTTAAATGCGAAACATGGTACATGCTGCAATGTGCCGGGATGGGTTACCAAGTGCCAATTCTTTTTAATCGTTTTCTGGATCAGTGGACTCAAGGGTCCAAAAGTGGTAACACACACCAGTCTACCCAGGTCTTTTTTTGGTTTTTATGCTCAAACAGATCTCTCTGGGAGTGTATCTTGCTCTTTTTTTCGCTTGGTTGATGGCTTTTTTTGGATAGCCTCTTTCAATGAGTTGGTGGGTTAATCCTTCTGAATGTAGATGAAACCTTTCCAACTCTGAACAATTTCTACGAATACGTAGGAACTGTCCATAGGGTAAGTTATACTTGAAGCCCATTGGATGGTAGCTGGTAAAGTTCAATGAAGTATTGCGGTCTGTTGGCTTGCGAAAGAGCTCAGTTTTTAGTAGGTCTCCCATTTTATAGATGTGAAGATCAAGGAAGTCTATGTGATGGTGGTCCCACTGCATCGTGAAGTTGATGTGGGTGTTTCTCAAATTGATCCATGTATGAAAATCTTGTAGTTCAGCAGCTATCCCTTGCCAGTTGATAATTACATCGTCAATGTACCTTTTCCATAGTACGATGTGATCCTGGAAAGGATTTTCTGGTGTTAAGACATAGTTGGCTTCGTACCGGGCCATATAGAGATTGGCAATATCGGGGGCAAAAGTAGCGCCCATACTCATGCCCTTCACCTGTTTGTAGATCTGGTCTTGAAACATAAAGAAGTTTTCTGACATTGCAATCTAATGCACTCGAGAATGAAATTAGTGGGTGTAGATTCTTGGTCCGCTCTTGTGTTGAAAAAATTACGTATCGTTTCAAGGCCTTCTTGCTGGGGTATGGATGTGTAAAGGGCCTCAACGCCCATTGTGATCAAAAGGGTATCGGTGGTGAGGACAATGTCATCAAGTAAATTGATTGTGCTAGTAGTGTCCTTAAAGTAGGACGGCATCTTCATTACAAATGGTTTCAGAAAATAATCTGTGTATAAGGACAAGGGTTCCAAGAGGGATTCACAGGCTGAAACAATTGGTCTTCCAAGTGGTTGTTTGGAATTCTTATGCATCTTGGGAAGAATGTAAAAAGCCGGGATACGCGGACTGGTTTTGTTGAGGAACCTCTTTTCGTCTTCGCATAACCAGCCTTGCGTGAGAGCATGTTGTGTGAGGCTCGTGATCTCATCTTGGAGGTCCTTTGTGGGATTGTGGGCAAAAGGTAAATAAGCTTCACGGTCGCTTAGTAACTGTAGGCATTCGGTATTGTAATCAGATGTGTCCCAGATGACTATGCCACCTCCCTTGTCTGTGGGCTTAATAGTTATTGATCTGTCAGTTTCCAGACTTTTCATGGCAATCCGTTCTTCTCTATCTAGATTGTTCTGGTAAAAATGTTCTTTTTTGAAACCAGCCATTACGGTCTTAATGACAATTTTTTCAAAAGTAATTATCTCACCTGGGGTGGAGCCCGGTGAGGGATAGAATTTAGAGTGTTCTTTCAGACCCGTAATGTTCTCTGTGTTTCGGCGTGGGTCTACTGTAGCTTCCGTATTGGATGGTATATAAATTTCAAAGAAATGTTTTAAACGAATATTCCTAAAGAATTTCCGTAATTCAAGTTCAATTTCAAAAGGTCGTGCCCTTTGGGCGGGGACAAAAGATAGACCCTTACCTAGGAGCCGCAATTCTGATGCGGTCATGCTCCGGGAGGATAAGATGAAGACTGGTATCCCTGATTCTGCCCTCGGTTCTGATACCATTGGCGCGTTCTCATGCGCTGCCCTGACTGGGCCGGGGGTCTCTTCGGTCGTCCTCTTTGTCCGCCCCTGGGAAAAAAAGGTTGTGGTGGCTGTCCTGTTAATCCAGTTAAACTAGAGGCACTGCCACTTCCACTCGATGAAGTGCCTGCAAAGTTTACTGATCTGTTTCTCCTGTTAGAATATTGACTTGCTTGAAGATCAGTGTAGTACCTAGGTCTGAGGAATGGGTACGTTTCTTCTTCTGAATAGTTAGCTAGATCTTTTTTAAACTTGTCAACTTTTCTATCAAGAGTTAAGTTCTTGAATTTAGTAATCTCCAATTCGAGCTTGTCTAATTTGTCCTTTGCATCCTGGATAGATTTATCCTCAAGAAACTTTTTCTCTAGGTCAAGCAGTTCTGCACCCCGTTTGTCGCATTCCTCTTTAGCCGTATCTATGACCAGTATTAACCAGTCACGGCTACATTTATCCCCACCCCACTGAAGTTTTTCGTGAACTTGGGGTTGTCCGTGAAAACCCTGGGGATGTTGCGTACCTGTAGGCCTTCGGGAATTATTCCGGCTCTCAGGTATTCGAGCATGAACTTGCCATGTAGTTCTGTTTGAATTATTCGGTTTTTCCTTTGATTTAGAATTTCTAATTGATCTTCTGTAAGGCCTCGGGTGAGGACTCCCTCTTCATTTCGTAATGTCGAAGTGGCCCCTAGGAGTTGTTTAAAGTAGCCATCTGTGTAAGAGACTACATTGACGTTATCCATTGATGAAATGGAAAAAAGAAAAGCAAAAATAAATTAGAATCAAAAAATTCGGGCCCCTGGTATGGAACCTATTCTACCCAGGAGGGTTAAATCAGAAACAAAATACACCAATGAATAGGATCAAGGGTACTCATACACGAAGGGCTCCCACAATTGGTTTGAAAAAATGACTCTTCGAAATTGTATCATAGAGAAAGATCTCTAGAGGACTTTTGGTCACAATGGACATTGAGGCCCTTTACACATCCATACCCCAACAAGAAGGCCTTGAAACGATACGTAATTTTTTTAACACAAGAGCGGACCAAGAATCTACACCCACTAATTTCATTCTCGAGTGCATTAGACTTGCAATGTCCGAAAACTTCTTTATGTATCAAGATCAGATCTACAAACAGGTGAAGGGCGTGAGTATGGGGGCCACTTTTGCCCCCGATATTGCCAATCTCTATATGGCCCGGTACGAAGCCAACTATGTCTTAACACCAGAAAATCCTTTCCAGGATCACATCGTACTATGGAAAAGGTATATTGACGATGTAATTATCATCTGGCAAGGGACACCTGCTGAACTACAAGATTTTCATACAAGGATCAATTTGAGAAATACCCACATCAACTTCACGATGCAGTGGGACCACCATCACATAGACTTCCTTGATCTTCACATCTATAAAATGGGAGACCGACTAAAAACTGAGCTCTTTCGCAAGCCAACCGACTGCAATACTTTATTGCACTTTACCAGCTACCATCCAATGGGCTTCAAGTATAGCTTACCCTATGGACAGTTCCTACGTATTCGTAGAAATTGTTCAGAGTTGGAAAGGTTTAATCTACATTCAGAAGGATTAACCCAACGACTCATTGAAAGAGGCTATCCAAAAAAATGCCATCAACCAAGCAAAAAAAAAGAGCAAGATACACTCCCAGAGAGATCTGTTTGAGCACAAAACCAAAAAAAGACCTGGGTAGACTGGTGTGTGTCACCACTTTTGGACCCTTGTGTCCACTGATAACGATTAAAAATAATTGGCACTTGGTAACCCATCCCGACACATTGCAACATGTACCATGTTTCGCATTTAAGAAAAACAGGAGTTTAAAAGATGCTCTCATCCATACTTTCATAGAGACACCCTCCCAACCACAGCGCACACTCTGTAATCTACCACCTGTCTCTGGACCCCATAGGTGCGGCCAGTGTGTCGCCTGCCCTCTGACCCTACAAAAGAAATCATTCGAACACTATAAGGTGCAATGGACTATGAATGATTTCACCAATTGTAACACCAAGGGTGTTATATACATCATACAGTGTCCATGCAATCTTCTATACGTGGGGGAAACAGTACGTGCAATTAAAATGTGCATTTCCGAGCATCGTTCCTGCATCAGGAACAAAATACCAGACAAGCCCCTAGTAAAACATTTTACTAGTAAAAATCACAAAGACACAGATTTAAGGTGGTTTGTTCTTCAGAAAGTGAACCCGACAAGGAGGGGTGGGGATTTGAATAAAACATTGACTCAGTTAGAGCAACAGTGGGTGCACAGACTTAACACCGTACATTCTGGCTTAAACATTTCAGTGGAATGGAAGTCTTTTCTTTAAACCATCTTTGAGACACTTGAATGTCCATTGTAACACTGTTCTAAAAAATGTTGTGTTTTGGTTTCTTGAACATTCATTTGTTTAGATATTTTTACATCTAGACCAAATTATGTGCCCGGTATGCCTACTAGAATCCTTTTCCAAAAAATGCCATTGTTTTTTCGGTTTTCTATACATCCATTTCCATCCAGTCCAATTCTTATGTCTGTGTGCACATTTAGTGAGCATTTTGTTGCGGTTCTCTTTTGCCATCTATTTAGGATAGCGGTACAATTTATATGTTCTTTTGCCCACGGCTAGTATTTAATCAGTACACTCTCTGGCTCTCTATGACTATGCAATTATGTACCTGCACCACGTGCCTTGCATTTATTATTGCTTTACTATTGCCTATGCTTTCCAAGAGTTGTACCTATTAAGGCATTTTGCGGCTTTCTATGACTATGCAATTATGTACCTGCATTATGTGCCATGTATTTAGTATTGCTTTACTATTTGCCTATGCATTCCAAGAGCTATACATATTGGGCCCATTTTCTAATCATGCGCCGACTTTTCAACGAATTTGTTAACATCCCCATGAGGTCATTTTACACTCTGTTGATGCATGATTTTTCTGTATGAGTCACATGACGGTTACCATGGCAACCAGTTGGCTAATTTTAGCTCCTAAATTAATTTTTAAGACAGATGTGTATCCCGTGTGCCCTCTAAATTGATTTATTATCACTATGCTCCACCAGTTCGAGCGCTATACATTTTTTCTCTGGCTGCTCGATTTCAGCCTGATCCTAACATGGCTGCCATATAAAACACTCATGCAGCCTTGGCAACAGCTTTTTCCCACGCTGTGCAGTGTGCTCCTTCAGTCACTCGAAGATGCCCCGCTCTCTGCACGCAGCCTTTTGACAGCCTATCTAGCCCTCCACCAAAGGTAAATTCCCCAGCATGGGCACTTTTAGTTCCACATGAGCAGTCGTTACATTCAGACACTTAAATGTGACTTTCTGTTTACTTGCAGCCATACCTTTGATGGCTGACCGCTTTACAACACATTGGACCTTTTCACCTTTGTGTACATTTATATTTATTATGTACATAACGGTTGGGGTTTAGACTCACTCCCCCCTTTTTTTTGTTTAATACAACAGGAGTACCTAGAGACCAGGCCAGTGTGGCGTATGGATCTCTAATACAGTGCCTATCAATTGCTACATAGGTAAGCTGTGTGTTTTCTATTTTGTGACTACACATTTTTGATTCAGTCAATTTAAATTAGTTCTGCGGCTCATACACCCACCTGATTGTGATCTCCCTTCCCCACAGCTTAGACGTCCCGTGTACAGAACCTTGTCCTGATGATGGCCGTCCCAAAGATGAGGCTCATTTAGCCCAATTCTAAACGGCCAAAACACCTGGTGTAGACATACTACTCCCCGAATCCACAGCACATTGATTGCTGTTCACACATGAAAAATCTTATCTGTTGCCTCTTAGTTGTTTTGCGTTGTCTTTAGAATTCCGCTTTGAATTGTTTCACAATTGAACTGTGTCTGTTTTGACAAACCTCCACAGAGGTTGGGTTTGTTGCACACACACCATTTTCAACTTTGTCCTGAGCATTGGTGGTGAATGGTGTTTTAAAGCATTTACGTTTATGTTCTGTTATGGTCCAACAAACCATTGATGATGTCTATTCTCTCTCTGTAAATTGTGTTGTTGTGTTTTTGACTCATGCAATTACAACATAAAAAGTCCTCTAGAGATCTTTCTCTATGATAACAATTTCGAAGAGTCATTTTTTCAAACCAATTGTGGGAGCCCTTCGTGTATGAGTACACTTGAACCTATTCATTGGTGTATTTCGTTTCTGATTTTACCCTCCTGGGTAGAATAGGTTCCATACCAGGAGCCCACATTTTTTGGTTCATAAAAATTCAATGCCAGATTATGAAACAATCCATCTATTTTGCGTTCAGGGACCTGCATTCCGCATTCGATTCCATCTCTCGAGTTTTACTTATGTCTAAACTAAGTCAAGATGATTGTCCACCTACATTAAGTGACATCATCTAAGGCCTTCACTCTAATACATCAATTCGAATTCGACTGACGATAGATGGGTTGCTTTCTGCTTCCATCCCTACATCTCGGGGACATAAGCAAGGATTTTTGCTTGCATTGGCTATTTTCAACTACTTCCTACAAGATGTAAGACAGACATTTGATACTGTCTGTTCTGATTCTCCAAAACTTAATGGTTCTCAAATTAAGGCATTAATGTACGCAGACGATATGGTACTTATTTCCAAAACTCCAGTCGGTCTTCAAAAGTTACTTTCGGCCTTTAAATCATACATAGAACAAAATGAATTAAAAATTAACACTGACAAAACACAGATAGCAGCTTACTCCGCCAACAAGTTGGGTAGAGACAAGATTGTCTGGACTATTAATAAAATTAAACTATTGTTCCTAGCTACATTTATCTTGGTATGGTCTTTGAAGGGTCTGTTCATGTGAAAGGTCAGATGGAGAGCGTTGAGTGCAAACTGGACACAGCCATATCACAAACTAAGGTTATATTACATCGATATGGCAAATTCTCATTAACACCAGCATTATCTTATTGGAATTTGAAGGTAACACCTTGTCTATTATATGGACTAGAAACGCGAGTACATTTGCCAAATCAATCTTTAGACAAATTGGAGGCTACATTTTGGATATGAATTGGGTCTTGTTTTGCTTAATGCTCTTTATCATTGGCGAATTTGTGCTCTGTTTAGAAAATGTTTGATATCCACTGATTTGAATGTCATGTTAAAAGTATTAGCCACTTATCTGTTTACAACTCAACATGCCTTTGTGCGAAAGTGGATCATGGGCACTTATTGCATTCTTGCCAATGCAGATGTCACAATCGAAATGTTGCTTTCAAACCCTAATAAAGCGAACAGAAATATTTATCATACCGACTGGATTGAAACCAGAAATCTGTGTTTGCGATACAAAAACTCTTCCAGTCAGAGGTTTCGGGACAAACAACTACGCACAATGGAACAATACCTTTATAAGTCACCATCACCACATTATAGATTGTCTATACTTCGTATACGCTTTAATTTGTGGCCCACCAGAGAGTTGTGGTCCTCACGAAAGATGATCCCTATGGAACAGACTTTTGCCGGTTTTGTCAGAATCATGCTTGCAAAGAAACCATTGAGCACTTGGTCTCACTCCCCCCTGCTCTTGTTGGATGATGATTGACTCATTTTTAAAAACATTGTATATACCTGGGCTCCAGGAATGAACAGCAGCGGTGGTCATTTATATTATGTACTTCTTATGTCCAGGTACAAATTGCTGCTGTGAAATTTTTAAATGCGTTAAATCTAGAGTTGTAATTGTTAGTTGATGATGTACTTTTGTGATTTATTTTCTTTTTTCTTTTGCAAGTGCTAACAAGATATTGTGAAATGATGTCATCTAAATTTTATTTTATGTTATTGAAAAGTTGATTAATTTCAGCTGAATCAATAAAACAAAATCAAAAACAAAAAAGTATGCCAAAGTGTCTCCGGTGGGCAACCTAGGCTTGCTTTGGGAAACTGGATACTTACCATCTGCAAGGGTAGGGATTTTTAACTTACACATTGTACATTTATTGACTGATAACATCCATTAAACACTCGACTGTGCACAGCCGCCCTCACCCTCACACTACCACACACGTTATTGTGTGGCACGTTGCCTCAAAAGTCAGAAAAGAGAACTGGGCGCAGGGCATACCATTTGAACAGTAGGAGACACTCTGTGAAAAAAATCTGTATTTCGTTTTTACATATTACAAAGATTGAACCAAAGTCATTCAAACACAAGGAAATTAATGAAGACCTAGGGCCTCATTATGAGGTGGGCGGTAAGGGATTACCGGCACCGGTAAGGCCACCAGTGCCGGTAATCCCTTACTGCCCTACTACAAGGTCCCTTTGCGGGTCCTTCCGTAACGCCTGGTTTTACCAGGCGTTAAGGACGGGAACTGCAAAGGGACACCATGGTCAATAACGGTATCGCAATTTGCGGTACCGTTATTGCCGCCTTCCCATTGAGCCCTATGGGGGCTCAAATGGGAATGGGGAATGGCTCTGGTGAATGGGGAATTACCGGTCCCGCCGACCTCGGAATGGACCGGTAATTGCTCCATCCACCAGACCAGAGTCAAAACGATTTAGGAGGTCTCGTTACGAGGTTGGAGGTAGCCATGGCGCTATTAGTGCCATGGCTACCTCCAACCTCGTAACGAGACCCCTACTTATTATACTCACGTCTTATTTTGTGACACCTTTAAAAAATGACTAGACTAGATAATGTGAGTATTGCGAACAGAGAAAGTTTGACTGTGGGCGCTCTCCTCAGAGCGAACAATATGGTTGGAAATTCTCTAATGAGATTATATTGCAGAAAAAGGCAACATCGGTGACACCTATTAAGGAAACTAATGCATCATACCTCTCACTGATGAATAATATCAGTATGGGGGAGTCAAGCCAAAAAGAGGCGTAATCTTGAAAAAAAACAACAGCTGTCAGTTACAAAAAGAGAGGCGTGACAATCTTTTTTGTCCCAATTGTTCCTTTGCTAATAGGCAGAAGAAGTTTGGAGGCCACTTCATCACCTTTACCTCCCATGACATATCCACTTACTACATCTTGTAATGAAAGCTTCAGTAACACTTTGCCATAGAATGTTCACAGAAGTAAGAGAACCTAGTAAGCTTTCGGAATCTATCAACAAAATGCCTGATTCTTGGAATTATTTGCGTGTAAAATCAGGAACTTGTTTGTCAAACTGCATGCAAAACACCATTTCTCAATTCATGGAACCAACTGCGTGGGACTTTGCCAGGACATTAGTGGATTTTGTGCCAGCTCAGCATGGCTCTGTGTGCTGCCCAGCGCCTTTCGCGAGACTCCAAGCAGGGGTTGGGCGTGACCTGCATGGGTGCCGGAATTAGGGGGGGAACATGCAAAATGAGGAAGAACAGGCCAGAAATTGGGTGTTACGAAGGACGGACCACAGGCAGTCCCTAGCACGGCCACAAATGCGCACGACAAAGCGTATTCCTGCAGGTGACCGCGCAACCTCGCCTGTGAAATGCCCATGCAAAGCCCTCGATATCTAAGCCACCCGAAAGCAGGCATACAGGCTTGCACGGAGGAATCGCAACTCTCGAGGTAGGTTTGCATGTTGGATTTAGGGGTGCATGCCCGCAGACAGGGTTCTGATGCTACTTAGGGCTACACATACGCGGCGTAGCAGGGTGCACGGACAGTTTACGGGGGTTCGTACTCAGTTTGATCACAAAAATAAATGTTTTCCGTGAAAGCGTATGCATGTACCCCGGGTGCCGGTTAGAATTACAGCGGACCACGCGCAGTGGTGCCGAGGTGCAGGCTTGGTTTGGGGGAACCCATGCACTGTGCACGGGATGCATGAGTTTGTGCCCTTGGAGCCCGCAAGAAGTGTGGGTGAATGTGGCTGTTTTGGCTTTGCATGGGGGTGTGACGGGGGCATTATGGCCCAGCTTGCGAATATGGTTACTTTGCGCTGTGAATTCCATGAATACGCGGGCCAAACATATTTTATTCTGCGCGTAGGCTCGCACAGTATCATTCTCTGTGCGTGGCAAATGCAGGAGAAATGCATACTTTTCCATTCATTATGCCAAAAGTGTGCAGATTTGACAACTGCAGCCTGATTTCAGAACAGCATATAGCAAATTATTTCTACAACAGTACTAGAACAGATATTGTCCCTTCAACTAATGACCTGGGCTCCTCTGTGATCTCTATCAATGTTCTGTGGTCTAAAGGAGCAGTCACAGATGTTCAATCTCTTCATAAATCAAACATTTCTAATTGCTTTCAGCCCCCTGCCTGAAGTGGTTTGGAATAGAAAATGCAACCCTTTCAAGAAGAAAAGACGAAAAGAAAAACTAAAAGCTATCTAAAATGGGCAGAGCAAAGCAAATGAACACACAGAGAAAGGTACAAAAGTCTTCTAATAGAGAATGCTTCAGGCAAGGAGCTGATGCACTTGTATTTTTGAAAATCCAAATGACATATTTATAATAGTAAATAATTAAGAACCACCACCCTTTAGTAACAGAGCAATCAAAAAGTTAAATAGCAAGGCCACTTCCACTAAAATAATAAAGGGATTAAAAGAAAATCAAAAATCATTGATGATTTGTGGGGTTTTTACTCAAATACTTGGTTAAATGTCCAAACCCATACTAGCGAATGCAGTTCCTTCGATTTAGACTGAACGCCATTTTGACAGGAGAAGTTACTTTTATCCACACCAATAAGGCAGCCATTTTTAAGGAATGCTCCTCGTGTAAAGAACAAGATACTATCCAGTTTCGAGAGCATTTAGTATCGGCAAGTCCCGCACTTCATAATGCAAGGATTGAGCTGTTCAGCAAATATGTACCGGGCGTCTAGTGGTTAACAGCTAGAGACATCTAGCTTAGGGAAGTAAGTGGCCACGAGACATCTTTAGACGATAGCTTTGCTAAAACATTTACATATAGCAGGAATGATTTTAATTAAGGAAAAATAGCTTTTAAAACAAACACATTGTTTGGCTCTAAGATATATTGTTAATATGATTTAAGAATGTCTTTTGATCTTGGATATGTTATTTGCCGATAAAAATGCTCTGATAGGTGATTGCAGAGTTTTAAAGATGTAAACATTGCTATGTATAGTCACAGAGTTTCTGGTGAATTTTATGTCTATGTGACTTCTTAAGTTATCTTTTGTTATGCAAGGCTAACTTGGTTTAGTCAATTCATAACAACAAAAAAAGATGTTTAGTTAATGTGAATATACATAAGACTAAAGATGGAACAATTGTGGGTGTCCTCAACAAGTGTATGCTAAGGGGGGATTGTTAAGAGGTAATGTTTATGCTGCCCATATTTAAGGATGGTTTCATAAATATCCAATGGGGTGCAGATTGGCCTCTTGATTTAGTAACATTAGTGAAGCAATTTAAACAAAAGATTAGGGAATAGGTTTGGATAAGCAATTTAAACACTTTTTCCAAATAAAATAAATATGACGTCAAGAAAACGAGCATCTTTCCACAACCACAATTGTCAATAGAAATTTAAGACGGCCTTCCTGGCTGTCTTGATTTCAAGTTCTAGGAATATTGGAGGTCTTAGGTCCCAGGCAACATAGTCAACTTGCCAGGAATACATGAAACTCTAAACCAACTTGCATTGCATTGTGTGAAACTGGAAGTACTACAAAGTATATATTTCATTTGTAAGTAATATGAATACGTTGAAAGAAGACTCTTTTGGGAGGTCCTCTATGGAAGGGTGACACGTCTCATGGACAATTGCAGTGTTGAATTTCTGGTTAACAATGTAAACTCTATTTTAAAATATGAAATGATCCACAATAGTTGTTATTAAACTGAAGTAATTATTTAATTTCAGTATCTATTAACTGTAAGCAAAGTTTCATTTAAACTGTGGTGCACAATAATAATAATAACATAAATAAAAGTGTACAAGGACAGCATTAGTTAATGATAATGGTGTGTTATTTATATAGTGCTTTCGTCAATGCACTTTACATAAAACATTCTTACATACAATATCGACCACCCGAAGTAGGTACTAATTTATCGTGAAAATACAAAAGTGTGTCCCCACAGGAATGACGTTCAAGGTATACTAGTCCAACCAATCGACTGTAACCTGTCTCTCTATGAGGGTAAAACCCTCCGATCACCTCCCTAAATAGGTATGTGATACCAGTTCTAAACTTGATTACTTAGAACATCAATCTTTGTTGGTCACTTATACCGACAAAACAAAATACTGTATAAAATCACATATAAAAAAGCATATACAATTTAATATTATAAACTAAATCTGTATCCCAATTTATTATAAAACTTGTTCAAAAAGATACAAAAAATAAATTTGAATGAAGAAACACGCTTTCCAAGCTCATAATTCTGTCTAGACTCAATATATAGAAAATATGATAAACAACACCAACATTGAGGATATTTTGAAATATTCACACAAAATATTTTGACATACATCAATCTTCTTAATTCAAACACCCTGCTATTGACTTATTCATAACAGGTCTATGTCTGCATGTCCAAACAATCTAACCCAATGGTTGCATATGTTAACAGATATTGTGAATGAATTTAAATACAGAAAGAAAAAGAAAAACATTTAAAATGAAACTTGATAAACAATAAGTCTACTTGGGTTCTATGTGTAGTGGCTGCATGGATTTAGACACAGCCAACTTGCACCCACTGGGAGCGATACTTTGCAAGTAGGTGTATTCTATGTTTCGGCGTTGGTTGGTATATATAATGCCTTCCACAGGACCAGAGTTAAATGAAAAAAAAATGATGGTGACCCCTGAGGAAGCACAAAATTAAAAATACACCGACTGTGTATATTTCAAACCAATTGAAAATTAAAAATATGGGCAACTGATTATTGTAAGCCAGCTCCCATACATTGCACCTATTTCATTCAGACATGTGCCCCCTGTGTTGTGGTGCTGGTGAACCATCTACACCACCACAATGTGGAATGAAGCTGTACAGTGCAAATTTAAATAGTGAATGCTCAGAAACCAAAGGCCACACACCATAGGACCAGAGCAGTTCAAAACAAATGGATGTAAAGAATACATAGAACTCGGCAGGGACTATGTGTACCACGGGGCAATCCCCATATTCAAAAACATTGCATTAACCAGATGTCTGACCACTACCTTGATAAAGTTGGAAAAGTGATCGCTCATGTTAGAAACTTATAATCCCTGAAGTTAGGAAGTAGGGCATGAGTATAGATTGCACATGCTCAATAACTCACGACTTCAGTTGCTGTCAGGGCCCGTAAGTAGACCCCTCAGGGCTTGATCATGTATGTGTGGCCCAAATGTTCAAAGACATCAGGTAGGTAGCCTTAATTCCTTAGTTGCAGTACATGGGGTAGAAACCCCTGTGTCCTAAACAGCAACAAAGCAAAACAAAATGCATTCTCAAATACAGAAAACCCCACAGTTCAACATAAAGCTTATCACACTGTCGGGTACTGCCTGCAATCTGGTAAACAATCTCCTTTATCTGGAACTCTTCATTACTTTCAAGGAAGTATAGTAGCTGGGGACTATCTGTAGCCAAAAGATAGTCCTGCAGCTATTCCGAGCAGGCACGTGTGTAAAGAATCCCTGTTTATTCACTGCTGTAATGCGGTCACCGTAATCCGCTGGGAAAACAAACACTAAGTCAACAAGTGTATTCCCACAGAGCACATAGCCCCCAAACCTAGCAAAACAGTAGCCAGCACTCACCAGTGCGTATGAGCGAACACCTCCATCCTATGCACACGCTGTATAGAATGTCTCCTCGCCAACAAGATCAGAGATTGAGATGCCACTGTGTGTCCTTTTTGATCCTATTGCGAAAATAGCGACACAGCGCCTGAGTGGTCAAGGGATGTATTGCACCTTGTTGGCTGATAAAACTAAATCAGCCAGACCTATGTAGGAGAAGGGAATACAAGAGGTGGTGCAAAATGCTCAAGATACTATAGTTACAACCACCTCTTAGTCATGTCAAACATCGAAAAATATAAAGATGTATAGGAACAAATATTTGATGTGGTCACGGAGGTACCAAAAATGTAGGGGTCTCCTCATTGAGTCGTTTTGTACTGTCCAATGTTTGCAGGTGGAAAATCCATCTGGATTCCCTATTGAGCAAGGCCTGTTGCATATTCAGGCTATTTTTAACCACATCTAGCACCCACTACTTTATGTCATCTGGGGAGTGCAAAAACGCCACAAAATGTGACACTAGAGGGGTTAGATGGTTTTTACATCGTATTCTGGACCTGTGTTCATTAATCCTTATGTGTACCTGCCTGCTTGTCTGACCGACATAGCGCAGGCCACACGGACACTGGATGCAATAAACCACGTTACTGGTTTTACAATTCGACAAAAATCGAATTTCCCAAGTTCTGTTAACAAAGGAGGACATCGCTCTCCAGAATAACGAGCTACCAATCACTATCGGATCATGGAACACCAGAGGCCATAACCACCTTACAGAACCTGGCGAGATAAACCTAGGTCGATTTGATTTATTAAGTTTACAAGAAACCTGGCTGTTACTGCCGCCTAGTATGGACGGCTACGAGGTCCAACTGTCTCCAGCGCACAAAGGTGAAAAAGGTTGCCCAACATCAGGCCTTCTAACAGCTGTACACACAGGTGGATGTTTGTGAATAATCCACAACTTGGTATCAACCACTCTATTTCAGGCGATTCTGTTGGAATGGGAAAAAGAAGGAAATTCACAGAGCAAATCAAGCAAAGATCTCATTCTCCTACTGAACATCTATTGGAATCCTGCCATAATCAGAACGAACGATTTCTTAAATGAGATAGAAAGAATACTAAGGGTGGCGACAACAACGTATAATGTGGATCACATCCTAATATGCGGTGACCTGAACTCCACCTGCCCGGTGGTAGATGATGCGAAATACATACTAGGAAACAAAACAAATTCCTGGTCGAAATCAACAGCAAGAGGTCTCGCGTGGGCTGAGTTGATGGAATCTCGAGATCTGTATAATCTAAACTCCTTAGAAACAGCCAGACCCAGGATTCAAATCTGGAAGAGCGAAGGAAACACAAGTACAATTGATTATATCTTCGCATCTAAGGGTTTATATCTACTAATTAAGAGCTTCGAGTGGAATCAACTAGGAGTAACCATAACCTACTTAAAGCGTCATGGCATGCAAAAAAACACCAGCCAGTGACAATGCCGACTAAGGTGGAAACAAACATACAAGGAAATCGGCTGAAAATGACAAAGGAGGCCATTGTTTCGATCACAGCAAATTATAAACAGGAAAATAGATGCAAAAGTATGAATAACAACTTAGAAAATCTGGAATACTGCCCGCTATTCATTCCTTATCTATGCCCCAGGCACATAAGAAAAGTTGAAAAAATCCATCTTCATAAATACAATGAGGAACTTCGACTAACAAAATCCAACTTACGAGAAGCGACAAGGCAGGCACAGAAAAATCCCACACAAAAAAACATAGACCTGGCAATTAAAAAAAAAAAAGCTATAAATCATGGCTCCAATCAATCCGAAGGGAATTGTACCAAGGAGACTTAGAGACTATGCTTAAAGCAGTCTGTAAAAGAAACTCGAACGACTTCTGGACCATATTAAAGAACAACCTATCAGGCGCAGTAAAGACCATTACTAACAATGTTTCCGAAGACAAATAGCTAGAACACTTTACTAACCTATTTAAAGAACCAAAATCAACAGAAAAAACATTAGATAAAGACGAGACATGTAAATGGATGGTATGCACTGAGCAGGCAATTCTAGAGAAGATCAACAAACTGAACAATTCCACCGCGCCAGGTCCCGGCGGAATCTCAAATCTCCACCTCAAAGAGGAGTCGGAAACTCGGGTACCGTTAATAACGGAAATCTTTAGAAGAAGCAGGACAACGAGATCTATTCCAGCAACATGGAAAACAGCACACATCGTCCCAATTTATAAGAAAGGTCTGAGGGACGACCCAAGAAATTACAGACCTATCGCATTACTGGACACTGTGGGAAAACTCTTTGGATCCTTGGAGTTGGAGAAATTCCAAGAATGGCAGAAAGAGGCAAAGACAGCAGACCCATTACAATCAGGATTTGAAAAGAACTTAGGTACTGCGGTTAACATCATGATGATCAGCATCTTGAAGGCCAGAGTCTTTTAAGGCCATCCAACAATTTTCATAGCCTCGGTTGACATGGTACAAGCGTTCAACCATGTAAACAGGGGAAAGTTATGGAGAAAACTGGAAAAACAAAAATGCGCACCATCACTCCTTGAACCAATCCAAGCCCTGTATAGTGACACCTCAATCAGAGTACGCCTGAATGAAGTAGGCCTATTGTCAAAAACCATAAAAACAGCAAGAGGCGTCAAACAAGGCTGTCCCCTGGCTCCGGCTCTTTACAAGGCATATATGGCAGACATAGTAGATGCAGAAAACGACACCCGTTCCTTTCCTCCCAAAATAGGAGAATCGAAAGTGACATGACTGCTCTACGCGGATGACATTCTGCTGCTGGATCAAACAGCCATTGGACTGCAGAGCCAATTGGACAGTCTCGTAATTTATCTGAAGAAGAACGACCTAGACGTAAACACAACAAAAACCAAAATTATGATCTTGGAAAAATCGACAAAGCCAACTAAAAGATCACAATGGTTTGCGAATTCGGAAAAATTAGAGACAGTGAAAAGTTTTACATATTTGGGAGTGAAAATATCGCGCAGCCAAATAGAAATATCAATGCATCTCATCCTCAAGACAAAAACATTAGCAGCAAAAGCATTACTTTTGGAACGCAAATTTGGCAAATTCACAATCCTCCCAATAATAAAATTTTTCAAAGCTAAAGCCAGCAATAACCCATGGGGTAGAAGCAATGCCACACCTTCCGTCGACACTATGGACAAAATTGGAAGGCGTTTTTTGGCGCAAAGTTCTACGATTACCAAACTCTACCCCTACAGCAGTTATCCGAAGAGAATTGAGTCTTCAATCATTAAAATCTGTGGTAGTGAGAAATGGTCTTCTATTCCTGGGGAAAATCCTAAGAACTCCGCGTCCCATTATCCTGGATATCATCTATAAAGAAATAACGAGCAAAAAAAACACATTGATGACGACGTGGTATAAAAATCTACTAGATCAATCAGAAAAAATCGGACGCTCAGATTGGGACATAGAACGCATCGCAGAGAAAATAAAGAAAAAACTAAAAACCTACGATTGGATCGAGACCCTAGAAAAAGCAGAGAAGCACACATCTCAGACTCATCACACCATCAACACACAAAGGATTGATGAAACAAGAAATTACCTAAAACAATTTCAGGATAAACGCCTACGCACAACTTTCTTGAGAGCACGTCTGAACATTCTGAAAACGAACAAAATTCTATTCCTCAGAAAGCAGGTGCAAGACGAAAACTGTCGATACTGTGATACTTTGGAGACAGAAACAGTACGACATCTACTTCTCCATTGCCGGCGTACAAATAAACTCAGAACAACCTACTTGCGACCAGATAGATTAAAGCATCTTACCACAAATGAAGAAGAATGGTGGAATAGGTTGATGAGTGGAGAATCCATAACATTGACTGTGGCAACAGCCAAGTTTCTTGAAAGCCTAGCGTTGGAAGACAAACCAGCTGGAAACAGACAGAAAAAAGATGAGTTTAAAGAATAATGCACAGAACAAGAAGAATTTTAACGACACAAAACAAACTAGAATACAGCATAAATCTATCAAATCCACAGCCAAAAGAATGATTTTGTAAAAATCGTAATACAATTAAACAGCAAAAAAGCTGGTATTCTTCCTAGTAAACTGGCATGCACGACAAACTCCGCAAGGGAAGTGTCCACCAGTGGGCTTAGCATTCTCTGGCTTACATTGGGTTTAACTAGTGTGGAGGAATGGACCAGTTGATCTTTAAGATTTTTTGATCTTTTAAATTGAAAGAGTGGTTTTCCTGAGCAAGGCAAACAGGTGCTAATCATTGGCCAGTATTTCAGTAAGGCATTTTTAATGGCAAATGATTGTGTACTGTATGTATTTACACATGTCATCCTATCTTGCGTCGTACTTCTCACTTTCAGTTCCAAGAGGTTATCCCGTGGAGTGCACCTGCCTCTTTTCTGGGCATGAGAGACCAACTTCTTTGGGTAGCCCCTATCCCTCAGGTCATTAGCCAACCTATTGGCATGATAGTAATAGTCCGATGTCTCAGTGCAGTTACACCTCAACCTCAAAAATTTACTATACGGCACGTTTTCTTTAAGAGATCTGAGGTGGAAACTTGTAAAGTGGAGCATGGTGTTCCTGTCAGTGTTTTTCTTGTACAATGTGCAATGAAGATGTCCCAATTCAGCCTTCAATTCCATATCTAAGAAATTAATGAATCTGTTATTATTCTCCATTGTAAATTTGATGTTCGGTTGTTGGTTGTTGAGATAAATGAAAAATGCATTGAGCAAGGCCGAGTTACCTTTCCAAATAAAGACCACATCATTGATGTAGCGGTATCACTTTCTGATTTGAAATCTAAATTGGTTATAAGTCCAGAGTACCCACTATTCTTCGCAATGCAGCCATAAAGAGGATGGCTAAACTGGGGGCAAATGCTACCCCCATCGCTGTGCCTCCTGTCTGCAAGTAATATTGACCTGCATACACAACAAAGTTTTTTTGAAGGGCAATAGTCATGAGTTCGCTAATGAACCCTGCTGGAACCCTCTGCTGGGTACCCTGATGTGTCAGGAACCTGTGAACAATTCCAATAGCCTGATCTTGGGGTATATTGGTATACAATGACTTAATGTCCATTGTAACCAGGAGATCTTTTTCACTGTCTAATGGTTCCCCCTCAAACATATTAATCATGGCCATAGTATCTTTCAAATATGTCACTGTTTTCTGACTTATCGGCTGCAAGAACAGGTCTATAAACTTGCAGAGAGGTTCTAATATCGAGCCACACCCCGATACTATGGGTCTTCCCGGAGGGTCTAGTTCGTGCTTATGAATCTTTGGAAGCTCATAGAAGGAAGGGATCCTGCTCTCGGAATGAGTCAGATATTCCAATTCCTCCCGTGCGATCCAAGAACGATCTGCTGCAAATGGAGTTATTTCCCTGATCACTTATTTAATTTCAAGGGATGGGCCCTTACGTAGCGGTTGGTAACTCCCATTATCCTCTAGTAGGTCCATCACCATTTTATGGTACTTGGCTTGAGAAAAGACCACAATCCCTCCCCCTTTGTCCGCAGGCTTAATTACTAAGCCTGTGTTAAATGTAAGTTGATTCAATGCCTGTTTCTCAGCATTCGTCATGTTGTATCTAGTTCTTTGAGTGTTGTTTTGTAATCTCTTAAGGTAAGAAAACACACATTTTTCAAAGAGGATTATTTCTTGCATAACCTGGTTGTCCAGTGGGGTGAAGCTGAACGGGACCCTTAGGCCTGTGTCTTCTTGGCTCGATTCCACTTCCTTATCACTAAAGAAGTTACTCAGTCATACCTTTCTGAAAAATTGTCTCACTTCCCCTTGTGTGGTAAACCAATCGGTTTGATTGGTCGTAACGAAAGAGAGACCTTTACCCAGAAGTTGGATTTGCATGGGAGACAGTACTGTATTTGATAAATTGAAAACTGGAATATCTCTATCCAGTTCCCCGTAGGGTGTGGGATTGGTCATAGATGTTGCTGAGTGTATCCCCTCCTCCACAGTCGTTGCCACAGTCTGCCCCCCATGGGTCCAGGGTTTGGTTGTAATTTATCGACCTGGGAAGGATGAAAGGCGCAGTTGGTCTTGCCGGGACTCAAACCAGCGACCTGAAGATCACACACAGATCGCAGCAGCAAGTGCCTAACCCACTCAGCTATCTTACCATCACAGCAGCGAGTGCCTAACCCACTCAGCTATCTAACCGGCACTCGACATGTTTTAATCACATTCAGAAATGGATGTTGGAAATTGAACAATAGACGAAAACCAGTGAATGTGCCATTGCTAATCTGCAGAAACAAAATGACCCAGAATGATGTGTTCACACCATCATCCTTTATAACCTGGCCACATGTAGAGAGGACCAAATCAATGCCCCAACTAAGAAATGAAAGGCCCTCAGGAATTGCCTGCATCAGCACTCTTTAAATAACCATGGAGGAGTTTTGCATGCACTCCTTGTCATGGTCATCACATTATTAAACCTGTGCATCAATGCTGTTACCTCTGGTTATCCTCAATGCTGTATGCTATGTATTGGTAAAACCAGTCAAGTGTTTCAGCAGCAAGGTCTCATCATAGGTATTGGGGATATCTGCAGTTTAGACCCCCCCCCCACTTCTAAATGGGGGAATGAGCTGCTGTGCAGCGGCATCCTGCACAGGCACAGCTAACCTGAAGCACACACAATATGTCTGCCACAAGTGACACCAGAATGGGGTAAGAGCATGCTCAATCTTAAGTACTCCCAAGTCAAGACACCTTACAGACTAACCATTCAGTATCCGTACTTGCAACAAAGCATTGCCTTTGATGTCACTTGACAGGTTGAATTCAAAATAAAAGTAAGCACTGGGAAAGCCAAGAATGTTGCCTTTTCTGTAAGTTTTGGATCAGCAATTTACAGGACGTGCTATATAAGTACTACCTGGCCATGAGATGGTAACAGCGGGCAATCCGTGTTACTAACTGGGCATATTATGGCAGTGCCTAGCAAATGTCTAGCTAATGCCTAAACACGAGTCCAAACTGTTCGATTGCCAATGTTTTGCTTTTGACATTTTTATTGCAACAGGAGCTGTTTTATAGCTGCAATTAAGTCATTGACTTCAGACAGCTGCTCGGAAAGCACTGCTATCTTAAGATCGAAAGGGGATGGGTTTTTAGCGGGTAGGTATAGTTAATGGGAAAAAATGGATACAGGGACTAGTAGGGCAATGGGTGGAACGGGTGGTTCTTAATCGCCAATGGGTTAAACGTCAGTAGCCATGACAATGTAACCCATCATGACAAAGTAATGACATCATAATGTGCAATAGATGAATGTACACAATATGAAGCCTTCCCTTATACTTTTGTAACCTGTTTCTCTCCTGATAGTTAACAGTGAACGCGCAAAGCACACACAAAGCACAAAATATCCCAACTGTAAAATACTGCCTGTTACGGCGGGTATAGTTTATACATTCATGTCATGGAATATTCTAGATGGGACCTTTATTTATGTAAAAAAGGATGTACTCTTATGGAATTGTCTCTGTGGGACATGTGTTTATGTACAAGAGCTGTTACACTCTGAATCTTACAACTCTACAATGTATGGAGTCCTATTAGTCTTGAACCTGTTACACCTGCATAACATTGCTGAATGTGAGGCCTATGGTTTGAGTGAATTGTTTATTCCCTGAAGGTCATATCAACCAATATTAGTGAGAAACTCAGATGTGCCCATAACAAAAGCTCCTTTAAAGGATGCAATCCTGGGTTCTGTCTGAAGAGATTCTGGAAGTTGATTCCAGGTTAGGATATCCTGAACAATAGCACATCCTTTCATTGCGGGATGCTTTTTTGCAGGTTTTTTTTACGGAATGTTTGGGGTGGTTGGAAAAATATATGTTTGGGGTGTTGGTGTTTGGGAATATATAACAAATTAAAGGGGTTCCGGGACACACCCCCAAAGTAAAAAAATAAAACATTTGATGAGTTTTTTCATTAAAAAATCTGTGGTAAGAAACCCGGCGAAAAAACATCCCACGATGAAATGACACGGAACCTCCTGAACCAATAGACTTTCACCATGTTAGGAAGAATTCTCAGAAAAGTGCTAATTCCCTTCTACCTTAGAGACTGCCAGATCCTTTTGCTGGACTTCAGGACTTTTAATTTCTAACCTGGAGAGAGTGAGACCTATTTCCCACTCTCTCATGTAATTTTCTGTGATTTGCACTCTGTGTTTCTTTTGACTTTGGAGTCTGACAAACTCCATAAGCATCATCTTTACATTGTGACACACGCACCTTCAGTGCAGTGACACAGGGAAGTCTCTTAGATTTCCCAAAGGTTTAAATACCTTCTCTTGGTGAAAGTACTGTTTCCAAGAGCAGTGAAATGAAATTGACGTAACTTAAATTTTGAAAAGCTTTCTAGACCCAGCACACACTATCTTACAATAGGGTACTGGAGGGGTTACTTAGTATCCCCTTTCTCTAGTTTCTCATGTAACAGTTTTATGATACCCTTTCTAAAATGAATGGCTGGTGGCAGTGGTTTACTTTTTCCTACCATTGTGTGTTTTTACCGCAGGCTGCAATTGCAGCTGCAGCAAGACACCCATGGGTGCCCATTTGGCCTAGGTCTTCTTTTTGTTCGCCATTTCTTGTTGGAAAGGTCCTTCTTGAGATTGAGAGTGATTTGAAATCAGGTAGTGAGGGAGGTGCCTGAAACTCCCGGTTCTTAATCCCCTTGGTTACAGGAATGCATCCAAAGGTGATTGGCCAGCTGGCTGTCCTTAGAGTACAGCCACCCTGCTGTGTGGTTGACAGCTAGGCTGCAAATTAATGGGAGAAACCTGCATAAAAGTTGAGGCTTTTTGTTTGTAAGGAAGAGTCGACCACTGGATGAAGGAATCCGAAGAAGAACTTGGAAGAGATGCTTGCTGCAACTCCTGGACCGTTGGTTTGCCCGGTGAAGCACAGCTGCATTGCTGAAGCTCCGAATTCGCCTCGACTAGAGAGGCCCTGCAACTGACAACTTCTCCCCTTGGGTTGGTGGGACCAATCAACCCCAAAGTGTTCTCCTCTGGACATCCTCTCTGAGCTGGCTGTTCTTCCATTGCTGCTGCAGGAACCAAATTGCCAGGGAGAGGAACACAAGATCGAGTGCATCGCTTTTAAGTCAGACCCAAGCTCCAGGAAGATCCTCCGGACTCCCATGAAGCAGGACTGACCAAGCCTGAGCCACCTCAACAGAGTGCTGGACCCCAGATGCAAGGAACATCCATGAAGGTATCCGAGAACCACAGTGGTGCTGTTTGCGAGAGCCGCGAGGAGCTGAAACTGCGAAGTGACGCTGGTTTGAAGTTCACCCATTGCTGCCGCCAACCTTCCATTCGTAGTGCAGGAGTCCCCAGACGTCCTCCCTCTTGTCCCCACAACTGAGGCCCAGGAACACAGGATCTGCAGACCTACACAGGGACAGAAGCCAGCTGGAAGCAGTTTTTCTTCTAACCAAAGGTAATGTAAAATTAAGAGGACTTATTTCTTGTTGTGTAGCCTTGCTAGCTCTCAGTTGAGACTTGTCTTGGTTACCCTTGCAGAGTTGCTTGCAGCTTTGCCCCTCACAATCCTCCCAGCTTGTGGCCCTACAGTGATTTCATTTTCTACAAACATTTCTAAAACATTGTGCAAGACTTTTTACCTACCTACAAGAAGTGCTTCAGGTCCCTAGACGTTTGCTCAACTAACATTGGCTGTCCTGGCTCCCTGAAAGACTCTTCTTACCTCTGACTTTGTTCATTGCCTTTCCCCCAGGAAAGGGTAAACTTACTTTGCATTGTAGCGTTTAAAAAAAGTACTTGCCTGCTGAAGAATATTTCTTAACCATTGTTTTCTCCCTCTGAAATGTTTTCTTTTGATCTCCCACTCAGTATTGCGCTAAATGTGCCAGTTATAAATCAACATCCACAGTGTCCTAGTTTTTTAAGTCACCTGAGGGTGTTGGAAGTGTCTGTGTGCCATCCCCAATGGGTAGCAACTGATTGAATGAAACTGAAAGTGTGTATTTATTGAAGTATATTTTGTGTTACATGATTGCTCCCTTCAACAGAAGGCTTATTCAATGGACTGTTAAATAGATTAATACGTATTTAATAAAGAAACCTTGTGTGTAAGTGTTTATTTGAATAACTGTCATTGTTAAACTCTGAGTAAGAACCTTACAGCTCACATTGACCCCTCTTGAGATAAGCCTGGCTGCTCAGTCACTCTACCAACTTGTGTAGTACATGCTTATACCAAAGGTTGGTTAACTGTTGCCAAGAGGACAGGGCTGGTGCATTCTCCCACAGGGTCCTGGATACAATCTTGCCTAAAACCCCACCTGCTGATTTCAGATGTAATATTGGTGGAACAGCAAGTGTCATCATTGAGGAATGCAGCTGTAGCATGCCGTGTTATCCTGTAGGACAGGTGTTTAGGGAAATACTGTGGTCACATTTGAAGACAAAGGTGGAAATCTTGAATTTAATTCTGACTAGGTTTGGGAGCCAGAGAAGATTGGACAAGATTGAGGTGACATGAGTCCTGAAATTTGCATTGGTGTCAAGCATGATAATGTTGTTCTGGAGCATCTGGATCCTCTGCAGTTCAAATTGTCTACTTTGACTCCTATTATAGCCCCAGTTATGAAGCCTACAAGGGACTGACTAAGATAAGGCTGTGTTAGTCTAAATAATCAAAGTTAGTAGGAAAGACTTCTAACTACAGAGTTGTACCTCATTAGGATTTGAACAGGCTATGAGCCCAGAATGATAACAGTTGTTTGACCAGGGGTAAGCATCGACCTTCTGACTGATGTAATTGTAATTAGTTTAGCCTACTTGACATTTAAATTGAGCCAATGTCGCTGCATCCCGTCCCTGATGACCATAAAGAAATTGGATGAGTTTTGGTTATCCAAAGCTGTGATGCCAAATAGCCTCATTAATAACTGGGCGTTATCTGCATACCAATGTTATCCTTCACCAGGGTCGTACAAAAGTCTGTGCACAGGTTTTGTATAAATGTTCACCAGAAGGGGAGGCCATGCCAATCCCCACAACACATGTTTGGGCTCAGATGAAATGTACATGAGATTCATACAGTTGACAAGTTCATAAAAAAAGACCTAAGGCCTCATTACGAGTTTGGAGGTAGCCATGGTGCTATTAGTACCATGGCTACCTCCAAACCGGGCTCCATTACTGGGTTCCTGCAATGGGGACTTACTGGGACATTCCGACAAAGGAGGACCTGGTAAGTCCTCCTTGCAGGAACCATTCCCCATTCCCATTTGAGCCCCAATAGGGCTGAATGGGAATGGGGAGGGAGGTAACAACGGGCACATTACAAGTGTCCCGTTCTTACCTCCCTCTTCCCCTCGCGGGACCCAGAAAAGACGTCTGGTTTTACCAGTCATCTCATCCGGGTCCTGCAAAGGGAACCTCGCAATCAGACCTAACGGAATTAAGGGGGCCTGTCCCGTACCGGGGTAGTAATGAGGCCCTTAATGCCTTATTCGACATCCCTGAGTCTGATTGTAATCTCTGAAGAACTGTTTTGTTGTTGAATGTGTCAAAGGCAGAAGAAAGGTCCTGGGTGATGATAAGGGAATCTAGATAATTGTCGATGTTCCATAGGAACAGTCCCCTGACATCGACAAGGGCAGTTTCTGTACCACACACTATTCTGAAGTTAAATTGGCATAAACCTAAAAGCCCATGGCTCTCCTCAAATGTTTGAAGCTGTACTGTGAAGGCTTTCTCCAAATTATTTTATAGAAGTGGGATGTTGGCTATTGGCCTGTAGCTGATAAGGTGGTCAGGCTCCAGTTTGGCTTCTTCAGTAAGGTTGTAATCTATGATTGTTTTAGGCTAGATATGGTAACGCCTGAGAAGGCGACGGTTGTGTGTCATTAATACAGTCACTGACAATATGACTTGAATATGAATTACATAGGAAGCACATCGGATTAAACTGGCAACAATATTTCTGAGAACCTCAGGTAAAACCATGGAAAATAACCACATATAATCCTGTTTTCTTGGGCAGACATTCCTGATCCATGGTTTGAGGAGAGGAAGCATAATCCACCCTAAATTTATGGGTGGGGTTGGAGATGGCGAGGGCTTACCTTCCATGAGGCTCTGTTTGAAAAATATGTCTTTTAAAGTTTGTTGCTGTATAAATCTCTTCTGCAAAGAAGAGTATAATCTCAGCTTTATACCTTAGATCGAGGTTACGAAGGGCAAGGACATGGTCAGGTGTCTTTGTTCTATTTCCTCTGCGGGCATTTCTGAGGGTAGTTAACAAAACGCCTAGTTAAGGGGTACACTATTATTGTCTGTTGGGTTTATATGGAATTGTAGAGTATTTTATGGCTTAACGTGGTCATTGATACTAGTCAATGTATCCTTAGAGAATGCATATTTTTTAAGATTAAAAGTTAAAACGAGTTTGCTGACTGAATATTCATTTGAGGCACCTACGGTTCAGTTTTGTGCGTCGTTGCTGGCCTATAATTCTTGCATATTGAGCATTAGCAATTGATTTAATTGGGTAAACTGGAGTCAGAATAAAGCTTACCGCCCTGTGGTCAACCAATCAACTTCACTCAAAAATATGTCAAGGGAATGACACTGGTTATGAGTAGGGCATCTATCAGCACTGGGGACGCTAAGTGTTTGGCATGATCATTTACATATACAACCTGGTTGTGATTTGCTCTCGTCCCAGATATTAAAGACATTTGTCAACTGAAGTGGCTTGAACACCCAAAGTCCAGTCATTTGCTCAATGTATTCTCTCATGTTACCATTAGGGGGACTTGAGGTGAGAGAACGGGCGAATGCTTATTCCTTAGAGGTAATACGTTTAGGAAGGAGCATATTGCATGCAGGTAATTAAGGAGTATTAGATAAGCAAGGGTTCAGATTGATTTTAAATAGAGCCACACGATGTTTATCCTTTTTTCTACGTCTATTTAGTTGAATAGGTAATAAGCTTTGTGAGTCTTGAAGCATCATTGATCCATGTTTCGGTTAAAAAAAAAATTGAATTTTATTGCAAGTATATTATCATTAATGGCTTCAAATTTGGTGACAGGAGAGCATGAATTAAGTGGAGTTTTAGACTTTGTCATAAAACTATGCTCACTTCAATTACGGCTGACCTGAAGTGTGTACAGGAAAGACGGTTGAACAACCTCCAAGGGAAACCCTCTGGGGAATACAACCCTTGAGGCAGGAAATAGGATGGTATGGCTGGAGAACAAGGATCCAGCAGGTAGCAGAGATGTCGGTAGAACAGAAGGCTGAAGGAACGTAAGAAAGCGCTATGAAGGCAGAAAAGAGCAAGAGTCAAGAAAACAATGTGCCCAGGATGAAAGAAACTTGTAAGGAACTAGAATCATCTGAACACGAACGCAGGCCTGAACATTGGGGCGTGGAGCAGTGTTGAAGGGGTTGAAGTACTGACTTAATTGCTGTCTTACAGCATCAGTTCCAGGTTGTGTCTTACGTTGCTTGGTCTCCTGGGCTTGGCGGTCATCTTGGTTTTGGTGGTGTGTCCAAGTATCACAGCCATCTTGGAATGGGATTTAGCAAACAGCGTTGCTGTCAGCACCATGCTCGCCATGGAAAATGGGTCCCATGGAGGCCCTGACACTATTATTTATTAGTGTAAAGTCAATCTATAGTAGATTGGGAGGTGGAAAGATTGGTAATCAATATAGCAATATTCACACCCCTGTGTTAGGGAGAATTCTCATTTATAGCTAATTTCCCTCACCTAGTGAGTCCCCCAGCTGCTTTGCTGGACTTCTGGAGTTTATTTCTTTCCACTTGGTAAGAGTGAGAGCTTTTCCCCCACTCTTACCTGTGTTTTAATATGTGTTTTCATCTGTTTGTTTTTGTAAGTGTGAACTCTGAGGTACACTACTTCAGTAGCCCCCTTCTTTGTATGTGTCACACAGCACCTTCAGTGCCGTGGCACAGGGTTGTCTTTGAGACTTCCCTCGATTCCATTTCTGACGTGACTACTGTCCCCCAGAAAAGGGTTAAGTTACCATTAACTTTACGTCAATCTACCACAGCCTCTTCTGACCCCTCTTCCCTCCATTGTTATCCCCAAGATCTACCCTCTCCTTATCCCTTATCTTACCACCTTCTTCAACACCTGCCTCTCCTCATCAACCTTTCCCTCTGCTTTCAAACATGCAACGATTATTCCTATTCTAAAGAAACCCCCTGCCGATCCATTTATCACTGCTAACTACATATCTATCTCTCTTCTACCATTCCTTTCTAAGCTTCTTGAGCACCTAGCCTACTCTCAGCTCTCATCCTTTGTCACTACTTCCTCTCTCCTTCCTCCCTTCCAATCTGGCTTCCGTCCCAAACATTCCACAGAAACTGCTCTCACCCCTATCCTTGACTTCCCGCCTCTCTGCTCGGCATGCCAAGCAATCCTCTATCCTTATTCTCCTTGATCTTTCTGCAGCTTTTGACACTGTCGATCATACACTCCTGCTCCACACTCTTTCCTCCTTTGGGTTTAAAGGCTCTGTTCTAAAATGACTATCCACTTACCTCTCCTCCCGTTCCTTCAATGTATCATGGAGTGGTCAGATCTCTCCTTCTTTCCCTCTTATTTACGGTGTTCCCCAAGGTTCTGTACTTGGTCCTTTCCTCGTATCTCTTTACACCTCCCTTATTGCCCCCGTTATCTCCTCGTTTGGCATCTCCCACCATTTCTATGCTAAAGATACTCAACTCTTTCTCTCTTTCTCCTCCTTTACAACTGACCTTCACCTTAAACTCTCCTCACTGCTATCAAGAACTGGATGTCCTCCCGCTTTCTCTCTCTTAACACTGATAAAACTGAAGTCCTTTTCTTCCCCTCTAACTCTCTTCCTCCTCCCTCTCCACCCCCTTTCATTCACTTTCCTCCCTCCAATCTCCCTATCTCTCCCAAGCTCGGAATTTAGGCGTTATCTTTGACTCCTCTCTCCCCTTATCCCAACACATTTCAGTTACCTCTCGCACCTGCCGATTCCACCTCTACAATATTTACAAAATCCGCCCCTCCCTCACATTCCACGCTACCAAACTCCTAATTTCCTCTCTCATCTTTTCCCGCCTCTTCTATTGTTCTTCTCTACTCTTTGGATTTACCGCATCTCATCTTGCTCCTCTTAAATCCATCTACCACTCAGCTGTTCGCACCCTTTGTCTCCTTATCTCCCGTGACTGCATATCTTCCTCACTCTCTTACCTTGGTTGGCTACCATTTCACTTACAGCTAAAAATGTTACTTTCTCTGCCTTGTCTTCAAATCCCTCCAAGGTCTTGCTCCTCCTTATCTCTCCTCCCTTCTCTCCTTCTACTCCCCCTCCCGTTCCCTTCGTTCCACTGATCATTTCCTTCTCACTGTACCTCCACCCCCCTGTGCTTCCTCCCTTTTCCGTTCCTTCCAACTCCTTGCACCTCTGCACTGGAACTAAATCCCTCTCACAATCCGCTCTACCATGACCTTCACCTCATTTCGCACTTCCCTTAAATCCCTCCTCCTCCATTCTTCTCCTTGAAACCCGCCTTCTGCCCTCGCTACTTCCCCTCCCCCTCTCCCTTCCCTCTGATATTCTCTCTTCCCTCTCCGCCTCCTTCTCTCTCTCCCATCCATTTCCCTCGTCCAACTCATCTCCACCCCCCCACACCTAACCCTACTCCCCTTCCCCCCACCTTCAGTTAATTGCTCCTTGCACTGTTTTGTCGAATGATTCATGATGTAATGTTGCTCCCACTATTATCTTGTTGTTGTTATCCTGTATTATGTTGTTCCATTGTACAGCACTTTGGTGTAAAGCACTCTATAAATAAATCAATCAATCAATCAAGGTACTGTGTTCTGTTCAGGAAACTGGGTGAATCCCTTTTCTTCATTTTCAAGGCTTGCCCTTGTCTTCCCTCCTTCTTATAACTTTTGCTTCCGAACATTGACAATATTGAAGTACTTTTGGCTGCGTTGAATTGTGAACTGTCTGACCGTGTGACCTTCGGCAACTGGCCCCGGTTCTTTCGACCCTGGCTCTGGCCCTTTGACTTTTGAACTCCTGTCTCTGAGTGTTTCTTGATTCTGACTGTCTAACCAAAATATTGCCTGTGATTTTTGCCTCCAACTCCCTCTGGATATCTCAGGTGCTAAGTGTGTTTTTGCCCCGGTAGCATTTCATGTCACTGATACGCGTTTGTTTAGTAGACCGAACTGTCAAAAAGTGATCGCAATCGTATTCACGGTAACGTGTTTTGTGCCTAAAACCGGTTCATTCCAACACATGGTACTTACCTTGAGACTTACTGTATAAAGTGAATTGGTTAGTTGTAGTATATTTAACGTGTGGTTTTTATTGAGGTTTCATAGAAGTGTTGTGTTTATAACGAATGGTTTGAAAATAAATGTACTAATATTTTTCTACCTGAAACCTTGAGTCAGTGTTTGCTTTAGTCACAGTAATTGTGGTCCCTTTCTGTAATCTCTGCTACTGCTCATATACTCTTGAGTTAAGCCTGGCTGCTCCGCCACTGCTACCACTATGACAAAGTAGTACAGGCCTTTACCAAAGGTAAAACTTGTATCACCACCTGTTGTCTTAATTGTGTGTAGTGGTCCCTAAGGGCACTGCACAGGATTCTGCCCAACACTGGTGTACAGCGGTGAGGATTTGGAAGTAGAGTGATTACACTTGGAGTGCTGCTATTGCTTGGGTTCAACTAATCACAAGGCTAACACCACTAATTTCTATTTATACTGCTGAGGTTCTGAGAACCATATGTAGGGATAAGAATATCTCTGGTAAAGGAAAGAAATCTGAACTGGTTGCAAAGTTAATGGGAAAAAGTCTGGAGAGTGGGTCAGAAGGACCTACTACTCCAGCAAATGTGGATTTTGATGTTTTTGATTCTGAGAGTGTTAATTGTGAAGAAGTAGATGAGTCTTTGCTAGGAAACCCTGCCACTCCTTTGCCTGCTCAGAATGCACAACCTCTGTCCACAGGGACCCCCACAGGTCCTACACTTACTCCTGAATTTATTGCACTTGAGAAAATGAGACTTGAATCAGAAGTGAAACGTATTGATGCACAAACTGCCATGAAACATCAAGAGTTAAGGCTCAGAGAAATGGAGCTGAACCATGAACTAGAAATGAAGAAACTGTCTCTAGAAAATGCTTCTCTCCCAGAGTCCTCTAGGTCTTCAAGCCCTAAGAGACCCTGTATGCCAAAGGAAATGATTGGTATGTATGAGACTAAACTTTATATTTTGGATTGGTTAGCAATGTTTGAGTACAATCATGGGATTCAAGGTGTCTCAGGGAATCAGTTGATTCCTTGGCTTATCTCTAGGCTCCCCCTGTTGCAAGTGATGCTGTAATGGAGTTGGGGGAGGTGGATAAACAGGATTATGAATGTGTGAAACTAGCATTAATAGCTAGATTTGGGAAGACCCCTTCCCAGTATTTTAAGAATTTTAGAACCCTCAAAAAGCATGATGGTACCCCTTGGGCTACCTGGGTGTGTGAATGTTTGAAAAACTTAGATGGTTGGGTTAAGGGTTACAAAGTGAACACTTATGAAGGTTTGAGGAATCTTGTAATGTTGGAGTCAATTTTTGATGTCTGCTCTCCTGAGCTTAGACAGCACTTGGCTGATTCAAAGGAGATAGATCCTAAGAAGCTAGCTAAGGTTGCTGACTTGTGGGTTGCCAACAGGGCTACTCACAAGGATTCTGGGGCTACTCAGAAGAAGGATGAGGGGAAGCAGCCAAAGAAAGACAACAAAGAGAAGTCCGATAATTCCAATCCAAAAGAGGGCCCCAAACATAAGCAGGTTAAGCCACAAGGTAAACCGAAACAGGCTAATGTACCACCTGGTTCCACACCAGATGGAGGGCAGAGCAAACCCCCATTCCAGAGAGCATTTGGGAAATGCTTTGTTTGTGGGTTGCCTGGCCATGTGAAAGGAGACCCAAGTGTAAGGGTAAACCTTCAGGGATCAACAATGTCTCCTTAGCCTTCTTCCAGGTGGATGAAGTACCTATGACCAGTGGAAACTTTCAGCTACTAGCTGATGAGCCCATGAGAGTCTCAGCTAGTGTTTATTTAGTGTCATTGGTAACAACAAAACCTAGATGTCTATAACTCAATCCCAGATAATACTAAAGAGTATTATAAAGATAGTGTTCTTGTGAATGGTCAGGAGACCCCTGCCATCGGAGACACTGGAGCCAGCATAACTGTGGTTGATGAATGTTTTTCCAAAGCGGAGGATGTTGCTAAGGCACCCAAACACTTAACCAAGTTAGCTGGAGGCCCTGTGCAAAAGGTTCCCCAGTTACCAGCTCTCATACAGTGTATTGACATGACTATCAGAATACCTGTAAGTGTGCAAAATAACTTACCTGGGAGGATCCTGTTGGGTAATGACCTTACAACTCTTGGAGTTGTGTCTAGCACCCCCAGGCCCCCCAGCAGAAGGAAGCAGGAGCTCACAAGGTCTGCAAGGGAGAGAACCTTAAGAGGCTCTCCTGGGGACATGATAGAGGAGGCTATCACCCCAAGTCCACAGGACTTACTTACTGCTATTGCAGGACAAGAAAAGACAAAAGGGAAACCTAAGTCTGCCAGCAAGAAACCATCAAGCACTCCTGTGCCCAGAAGGACATCTCTGAGACTGTCCAAAGTCACACCTGTGACTCCCACACCAGCTGAGGCTGAGTGTGAGGTTCAACCCTGTATGGCCAAACTAGACACTGAGGAATCAGATCTAGAAGAGGCTCTTACCTTGGTAGGAGATCTTGACCCTGTTGACCATCCTGAACTGCAGTCTTTACTGGCAGAAGGTGGACCCAACAGAGAAGATTTCAGTAAGGGACAAAGAGAGTGTCCTACCTTGGAAGATCTACGCCAACAGGCAGCTTCTCAGCTCAATGGGACTGAACCTGGGAAGTATAGGTTGCACTGGGAAGATGGCCTCTTCTACAATGAACCAACTGAGTCAACCCCTGGAGACTACAGAAGACTTGTAGTACCTCTAGTGAACCGACTCCAGTTTCTGCAGTTAGCCCATGAGGTACATTTGGCTGGTCACTTAAGTTTTAAGAAGACCAAGGAAAGCCTATCTCTGCACTTCTACTGGCCTAAGATGGGTACATAAGTAGACATGTTCTGCAGAAGCTGCCCACTTGCCAAACCTCTGGCAAGAGTGGATCCAAGAATTTGGCACCCTTAGTGCCTCTCCCAGTGGTGGGAATTCCTTTTGAGAGGGTTGGGATTGACATTGTTGGTCCTCTTGACCCTCCCACAACTTCAGGCAACAGGTTTATCCTTGTTGTAGTGGAACATGCCACTAGATTTCCTGAAGCTATACCTATGAGGACTGTTAGGGCTCCGGCTGGACCTAAGGCCCTACTTGGTATTTTTATCAGAGTAGGTTTTCCTAAGGAGGCGATATCTGACAGGGGATCAAATTGTATGTCCCACTACATGCAAACCATGTGGAAAACCTGTGGAGTTACCTACAAGTTCTCAACTGCCTGCCACCCCCAAACCAATGGACTGGTAGAGAGGTTTAGACAGAACTATGAAGAGCATGAAAGGTGCTTTAGAAGAACCCCTTAGAAGAAAGTGGGACCTTCTACTGCCATGCCTTCTCTTTACATATAAAGAAGTCCCTCGGGAGGGAGTAGGATTTAGTCCCTTTGAACTTCTTTATGGCCATCCCGTTAGAGGTCCATTGGCCCTGATTAAGGAGGGGTTGGAGAGTGCTCCTTCCCCCATGCCAGTCAGAGTGACTGACTACGTGATAGGTCTCCGGAATAGAATGTCACACATGATGGCAGAGGCAAGTGATAACTTGAAGGCTGGTCAAGCTCTGGTCAAACATTGGCATGACCAGAAGGATAACATGGTTAGGTTTACTCAAGACCAACTTGTTCTTGTTATAGTCCCCGCAAGGCAGAGGGCCTTGCAGGATAAATGGATAGGCCCCTTCAAGGTTGTGGGTAAACTTGGAGAGGTGAACTATCCGGTGGACTTAGGCAATCCTAAGGAGGCTCCCAGAGTCTTTCACACCAAGCGTTTAAAGGCTTATGTCTCCAGACCTGACACAGGAGCTCTGCTTCTAGCTTCAGCTCAGGAGGAGGAGGAGAGTGAACCTCTACCTGACCCCCTCAGAGGCTTACCTTTAGATGAGCAAGTGGAAGGAGTTAATCTCTCTTCCAGTCTCTCATCTGATCAGCAGGATGAGTGCAAGTTACTGTTAAATCAGTTTGCTTGCCTGGTCTTACTTTCACCAGGCTTGACCCCTTGGGGCCAGCATGACATACACACTGGTGACTGTTTGCCTGTCAAAAGCAGGGGGTACAGAATGTCATACAATGTCAAATCCCACATAAGTAATGAGGTCAACAAGATGCTTGAACTTGGGGTAATAGAACCCTCTACTAGCCCATGGTCTAGCCCAGTTGTGCTTGTACCAAAGACAGGATCCAAGGAGTTGAGATTCTGCGTGGACTATAGAGCTCCAAATGCAGTCACCATGACTGATGCCCATCCTTTGCCTAGGACAGATGAGATGGTGGACAAACTTGGTGCAGCCAAGGACCTCAGCACATTTGACCTAACATCAGGCTATTGGCAAATAGCCCTGACAGACAATGCCAAGGAGAAAACTGCATTCTCCACCCCAGCTGGCCTCTACCAATTCAAGGTAATGCCTTTTGTATTAAAGAATGCACCTGCTACATTTCAGAGGATGGTCAATAAAGTTCTGAATGGGATGGAGGACTTCTGCATGGCATACTTGGATGACATTGCAGTGTTCAGCCCTACATGGAAAGAACATGTTGAACGCCTAGGTTATGTATTGAACAGGCCCATCTGACCATAAAGGCAAGCACATGTCAAATTGGTCAGAGTTCAGTGGTCTACCTTGGACATGAGCTAGGAGGAGGTGAAATAAGGCCACTCCCTAGCAAAGTACAAGCTGTACAAAACTGGGCCACCCCTACTACTCAAACCCAAGTGAGAGCCTTCCTAGGTCTCACTGGGTATTATAGGAACTTCATAGAGAACTATGGGACCATAGCTTCTCCCTTGAATGTCATCTCCTCTCCCAAATTTCCTAAAAAGGTCAAGTGGAATGAGAAGTGCAATAAAGACTTTGAAGGTCTAAAGAAAGCCCTTTGTCAAGCTCCAGTCCTAAGAACTCCTGACTATCAGCAACCCTTCATTATACAAACTGATGCTTCTAATGTAGGTATAGGTGCAGTCCTTTGTCAACTGGATGAGAAAGGTAGTGAACACCCCATTTGTTTCATCAGCAGGAAGTTAAAGGATCCTGAGAAAAGGTGGGCAACAATAGAAAGAGAATGCTTTGCTATTGTGTGGGAACTGAAGAGGTTTAGACCATACTTGTATGGAACTACCTTCACTATTCAGATTGACCACCAACCCTTGAGATGGCTGATGCAAATGAAAGGGGAACACCCAAAGTTACTCAGATGGTCAATCTGCCTGCAAGGATTTGATTTTTCGATTGAGCACAGAGCAGGAAGTCACCACCAAAATGCTGATGGTCTCTCTAGGATGTAACCGACTAGAGGTATGAGGTCCATCCAGGAGTGGATTAAATCCTCCTGTCCCTTAGTCTGGGGGGGCGAGTGTTAGGGAGAATTCTCATTTATGGCTAATTTCCCTCACCTAGTGAGTCCCCCAGCAGCTTTTCTGGACTTCTGGAGTTTATTTCTTTCCACTTGGTAAGAGTGAGAGCTTTTCCCCCACTCTTACCTGTGTTTTGCTATGTGTTTTCATCTGTTTTTGTAAGTGTGGACTCTGAAGTACACCACTTCAGTAGCCCCCTTCTTTGTGTGTGTCACACAGCACCTTCAGTGCTGTGGCACAGGGTTGTCTTTGAGACGTCCCTCGACTCCATTTCTGAGGCGACTACTGTCCCCCAGAAAAGGGTAAAGTTACCATTAACTTTACTTAGTCAATCTACCACAGATCCAGTACACCCCATCTTCCATGGAGTACTGGAAGGGGTTAACTCGTATCCCTTTCCATCTGTACCTCCTAGAGCATTGTTTCGCTCTTTTAACATTTAGACTTGGCTGGTGGCAGTGGTATCTACCCCAACTTTTCTACTGCGATTATATTAGATAAACGTGGTACTGTCCTGGGCTATTATATTAGCCTCGAACTTAAACCCACTTGACCAAATCGTCTTTCTTTTGGCTCCGGTTGGGTTTATTCACCATTTCTTTTTGTTAAAGTCCTTCTTGTGTTTTACTTTACACAGCAAACCAGGTTTGCCTTCTTTGTTCACTGTCTTGTGACGGGCTTCTGCTCAGAAGCCCTCCTCAAGGCACCTGGGTGTCTATGTGGGCTGAATGTGAGGGAGGGGTGTAGTCACCCCCTGCACAGGGTATCCTAGGAAACCCAGTTGCACTTTTTCATGATTGGCCTGGGTAGTTGTCCGGACTGGACAACCCCCTGCTGGGTGATTGACAGCCAGGGTGTGTGAATGGGTTTTTTTTGCATAAAAGGCAAGTCTCTTGGGCTAGAAGTCAGAGAGTCGCCACTGGAACTACAAGGAACCGAAGAGAAGCAGAGAGAATGACGGCTGCTGCAACTACCCCGTCCCGGTGAAGCCCTGCTGCAGTCCTGAGCTATCCACCCTTCAACGACTCAGAGAAGATCCAGTCCTTAGTCTTCTTCCCTTGAGCTTGGTGGGGATAACCAGCTCATCTTCTTCAGCCAGAGGATCCTCTTCCGTGGTCGAAATCGCTGCACACTGCTGTAGTGGTCCGGAGAGCCACCTGAAGAGCCTCTCCTGTTTGTAAGGAGCGCACCTTTTATTCCGTGTGGGTGCTGCCGGCCTCATCCCTGTGCGGTGCAGACCCCCTTCAGATGTCGTTCCTTCTCGACGAAGCTCCAGGAATCGTGGGTCTGCGGGAAACCAACAGGAACAACTGCCAGGGCACCAGCTGCACCATTGGAACAAGGTACTGTGTTCTGTTGAGGAAACTTGGTGAATCCCTTTTCATCATTTTCAAGGCTTGCCCTTCTCTTCCCTCCTTCTTATAACTTTTGCTTCCGAACATTGACAATATCGAAGTACTATTGGCTGCGTTGAATCGTGAACTGTCTGACCGTGTGATCTTTGGCAACTGGCCCCGGTGTCTTTCGACCCTGGCCCCGGCCCTTTGACTTTTGAACTCCTGTCTCTGAGTGTTTCTTGATTCTGCCTGCCTAACCAAAATATTGCCTGTGATTTTTGCCTCCAACTCCCTCTGGGTATCTCAGGTGCTAAGTGTGTTTTTGCCCCGGTAGCATTTCATGTCAGGGAGACGCATTTGCTTAGTAAAAAAGTGATTGCAATCGTATTTGCGGTAACATGTTTTGTGCCTATCACCGGTTCATTCCAACACAGGGTACTTACCTTGAGACTTACTGTACAAAGTGAATTGGTTTGTTGTAGTATATTTAACGTGTGGTTTTTATTGAAGTGTCATAGAAGTGTTGTGTTTATAACGAATGGTTTAAAAATAAATGTACTTATGTTCTTCTACCTGAAACCTTGAGTCAGTGTTTGCTTGAGTCACAGTAATTGTGGTCCCTTTGTGTAATCTCTGCTACTACTCATATACTCTTGAGTTAAGCCTGGCTGCTCCGCCACTGCTACCACTATGACATAGTAGTACAGGCTTGTACCAAATGTAAAACTTGTATCACCACCTGTAGTCTTAATTGTGTGTAGTGGTGACTAAGGGCACTGCACAGGATTCTGCCCAACCCTGCGAGCTTGATGGTCCGGTAAGAGCCCCATGTCCAAGCATTGTTACCAGACTGAGAAGCACATGGGGGATTATTATTGATATTGATTATTGAATTTGGGACGGCAGGTTTAAAAATGCTGATATCAATGTATTTTTTTGAGTCAACTGTTTGTGTGCTCACCGCGACCCATTCATTCAAACAAATACACGGCCAAGATGTCTGCCATGAAAAGGAAGGCAGGGTTCGATGCATAGCTTCTTGATGTAAGCTGGACCACCAGTATTGCAGAATGCCAAGACCATAAGGTAAGTTCATTAGTAAGTTTAATCCTTGTAATTACATGGTAGAGAAAGCACCGGGACATCCACACTCATCCAGAGCAACAGCCAATTGTCATTCACCAGAATGCCCAGAACCCTGAACCTGCCAACCTTCCATGAAGCTAGAAAGTTCCACATGACCTCACAGCCCAGGTAAACAGCTAAGATCAACCCATACTTCACTCAGATGTCACAACCCACTAAATACAACTAAATAGCACTGAGACACATAATCAAGCTGCAAGCTATGATTATGACACTTCGTTTCCATTTTCATGGTGAGCCAGGATCCAGGAGTGGCACTGTGGTGGTGCCAAAAAACCAAAAGTGAGTGGGAGCATCGGGAAGGGAAGAGTGGATGTGAGGTAGTTGTTAGAGGGAAGTGGATCTGGCGGAAAATGGCAGGCGGACATATGCACTGTGCAGCTTACTCCGAAACCAGGTGTGATCATGTGATTCACCCGGGTGTGGAGTAGGGGTGTCACAGTATTTGTTTTATGGCAGTACGATAACCTTCTTGCCAAATGACGGTATATCATGGTTATCGCGGTATAGCAGGTGGAGTTAACTAATCAGCAGATATTTTCTTAAAAGGTCATAAATTGTCAGATTTATCATCATAAACAAAGCCAGGCTCCCATGGCCAGAATTGGGCTTTTCAACATACTTTCTACTGAAATGCCACCCCTTGCTTTCACCAAACACAAACCCACGTGTGGAGAAGGGGGGCGGGAGCCCTGCTGCGACTGGCAAATGCAAACAAAATAGCTTTTCATTTAGGCTTTTAGCTCCCCCACTGGCTACTGGTGAGGATTGACATGTTGCCACCTTGATAATCTGCATGCCACAGATCAATAGAGGCTGATGGTAGTATGGCTACATACACGCACACGCACTCTCCCTCTCACTTTCCGTTACAGCCTTTAGTTTACTTGCGGCCAAAAGGTGTTCAGTAATCACTGACATGTTACCCTTTGGTATGGCAGCAGGGAATACCCGCACAGATGAGTGAATTTTGCGGTGTGACTTATTATATGTAAATTCAATGATAGAACCAGAGAAATCCCCCATTGTCATATGTTCAGAAAACATTATCCATTATAAATATATAAACCCCAAAGCCGCCAACTCAAAGTAAATCCTTTTCCTTCTTGGCACTGTATTTATTCTTCCTATTGCTAACATATTGATTTTGTGTCAGGCACGAGTGGTTTACGGAATGGCATTAAAAACTGCACCAACTGAAAAGTATTGTACCAAAAAAAAGAACACATTGCCTTTTTGTTAAGTCCAATGCTTTTTAGTTAACTCACGAATACGCAGCCTGGATTTTCCAGCTGTAGCAAGGTAGCATTTTGAAACTTGTCTCTGCACATATTTAGCTGATCCTCCAGGAATCTAAGGCGGCTGCAGAATTGGTCTTTCATGGCGCTCATTCGTTGATCGCATTGAATGAAAGAGTGACTAGTGGAAGTGTTATAATGCACATTTTGAGCAATGAGCTTTCTGCTCAGTCACAGGTCATCGCTTTGAAAATTGACATCAGCATTTTTTTTTAACCACATGGCATGGGCATCATGACCCCTCGCTGCGACAAAAAGTTTGCTTTGACAACTCTTTCTTGTGTTTCTTTTGTCAAAATGTCATAGCCAACATAGACACACCGAAAGGTTGCATAGTGATCTAATCACTATAGCTTGTTTACCATCTGCCTGGGGTATCATGAAGGTCTGATGTCGGAGTCACCACTGACCATGTAATCCTAAAGGGAGAGTGTTCAGTGGGCGCTGTTAATTTCTTTCTTGATTCTTGCAATACATGTGCATTTACCTTCTTAAAGATAGTGGCAATAAAAAACCTTTGATAATGACAAAGTTAAAATACATAACGGCACAAATATGGCCTAGATCACCACCTCACCACAGCCCCATCATTACCATTTTCCCAAAAGTCTGAGTGCATTAGGACCCTTGTGATGCGAGTTCAGAGGGAGGAATGCTTTCATGGGTGGTGTCACAAATTGAGAATAGACACAAGAAATATGTCACCCCATTGCTCTGGATACTTCAAATTGAATGTAGAATCTGTCCTGCCTGCTTGAGTCCAGGGCCATATGCAGAAGGCAGGTAGGTGAAGGATCAAGTGAAGCAACACCTCTAATGCCAATGTGCAAATCTACACAGAGGGCAGTGGGGCGGCAGTTTATTTACTAGCAGAAAGCATTGATAGGTACAGTGTTTACACAGTCTATAGCAGGGTCGGGTTGGGGCATAAAATTGTCTTGGGCACCAACATAAAAGTGGCCCACAGTTGCAAATGGGAGTTCATTCCTTTTGGAACACTATTTGAATAGTACCCAAGGGGGAGATTTTTGATAAAATGTTTTGCAAATTGTACATTTCAAAGAATGTTTATTCAGCAACAGTGGTCAAAACTATTAGCCGCATAGTGAAGTCACTCATCAAACGGGCCCACTTTGGCCAAAAAGGTGGCCCACTTTGACCTAAAAAACTGGCCACACAAGCATTTCACATTTTCGGTTCGACCATGGGCCTATTGCCCTAATGGTCAGTCCATGCCTGGTCTACAGAGCTAAAGTTGTTTGTGGACATGCATCGGAAGGGCATCCAGTTCATTCCCCCCTTTGAATTCAGAGATGTGTAATTCCCATCTTTCAAATTGGTGGGAAAACTACAAATCCCAGAATTCTAAGCTAAAACAGAACTGGATGGCTATCCGATCCATGAGAAACTTAGGTTCCCTGAACCTAAACCTTGTGGAGAGTAATTTCATATGCATGACTTCCTTTTTTTACGATTTGCATAGCCATAACAAGAGCTGTTCCAATGTGTGTTTGCTGAGTGCAGTAGGACCTTAACTTACTGAACTAATGGCACATGATGCCGGACGAGGCTGAATCGATATATTTCTGCTCCTGCTGGCTGAGTGGTTGCTAAGGAAAGTGCTCCTGGCTCTACTGTTTTGCAAGTCACTGAACGTTTTATTACATTTGTTTACATGTGAACAAAAGGAAAAATAAAATGCTCACTTTCAGTTCAGGCCCTCAGCTCACCCTTGTGATGTCCCTGTGGTCTTGCTAATTGCTAATTGAAAATCCGGACAATCACCATAGAAGTTCTGACCTGTAGCGCAGAACAGCATGACTGTGTGAAAACTTTTAAAATCTGTATGCTGCCTTTCAAATAAATAATGCCTGAAACAAACTAACTTTGTTCTAGTTTGCTCATGAAATCCAGGTCTGGCAGAGTCTATGAACTGGAGTCTCTGTTATGCTTACAGAGCCAGTCAGCTCATCGTTACCAGCTTTGCATGGGGAACAGAAAGGTTCAGGCACTGGACAGCTTTCAACACAATTTGCGCAAAATCGGCTGATCTTTGACCCGACTCTACTGATCACAGAGAAAGAGCAGTCACAGCAGCAAAGCTGCATTCACTAATGTGGCCTCACATTTCCTATGCTATTGTCTGCCAAACAAGGCTCCCTTGGTAGACGGCACATCCAACAGTGCAAGACCAATACTTGCTTACTGCAGCCTTTCCAAATCTGATTGAAAAGCACACTTAACGGTATAAACGGTATACCAGTATAAACAACGTGACGGTTATTATTGTTCAATTAAGTTGTTCACGGTATCTTTAACGGTATACAGTTATACCGTTACATCCCTAGTGTGGAGCAACTTGATTGTCTGCTGCACTCATTCTGGGTGAAATAAATGCTTACCAACAATTTTTTCGTATGTCTGAGGCGAACTGACTGCATTTGAGTAGTTGATCATTTTCATCTGTGAGCTAGACAGTCTAGGATTAGTAGCTATAACATACCTGAGAAAATCTGCAGCTAAAAGAAATACTCACTGATTAAGATGAGAAATCGGAAGTATTTGCACGTTTGTAGCCTGAATAGGCATACACAGGATTCACATCAGCACCTCACACTGGAGTGAGTATTTTGTGACTAGACGTCAGGTAAAGCTGACACACAAAGCAGGCGTTGGTCAGAGAGAGTAGGCTCTGAAGTCCAGTTCCTGAATGTGTGACCATCTCGGTGAAGGAGTCGGGTAAGAAGAAATCAGTATGCCTAGAGGCCAGAAGACTTGGAATCATATGCCTTTTAAAAAATCGGTTTATAAAGAGAACTATTTAAACAATTACTGGGTCAATACAATCCACAGGAAGATTTTAAGGAAACCAATAAACCTTGCACATTCCATTGACTGTAGGAATTGCACAATTTGTTTTCAATTAATAAAAGGTCAATTGAGATGTCAATAACTTAATTGTTCATTAATGCCTGTGGAAGGAAAGGCAGGTCCTCGGAAGAACACAGTCCTCGAGAGAATGCTAGTCTATTTGTAGTTGATACTTTACCCCACAAGATCCCTGCCTAACCTGGAGAATCCTGTGCTTATGTGCCACTATACCCACAACCTCAAGTTCCAAGCAAGTTGCCTAGAATTCATGACAACATGTATAAAGTGTGACTTAGAAAGTGTGCCCTAATAGCGTCACTGTGTTAAAGTTGAACCTAGAAAGTGTGCCCTAATAGTGTCACTGTGTTAAAGTTGAGCTTAGAAAGTGTGCTCTAATATCGTCACTGTGTTAAAGTTGAACTTGGAAAGTGTGCCCTAATAGTGTAACTGTAGTAGGTATTCCAACATCATTGAGTGTGCCCTAATATCGTCACTGTGTTAAAGTTGAACTTAGAAAGTGTGCTCTAATAGTGTAACTGTAGAAGGTATTCCAACATCATTGAGTGTGCCCTAAAAGCGTCACTGTGTTAAAGTTGAACTTAGAAACTGTGCCCTAATAGCGTCACTGTGTTAAAAGTTGAATTTAGAAGGTATTCCCAACATCATTGAGTGTGCCTGGTCGCATACACTTTACTGATTACCACAATATCACACTACTACACTTACTCTCTCCTATAAACCACCATGCAACTAGAACACAGCAGTACTATGATACATTTGGTAAATCTGTTTGCATACTAACATGACTCAGCAAAATACCCATCGTCCTAATAAAACACAGCTAGCTAGCACATACCGGCTAGTTTAGGCATCTCCTCAGGCCTAACGCAGCCAGAACTCAGTCTGGATGTCCACCCTCCAGACTGAACACATTCAATTGATCTCCTCAGCACCACACCTACTGCTAAGAAGCAGCTATCATGCAACACCACACCAGCTGCACACATACCTGGTGCGCCCATGCACTTTACGTCTCTCTCTCTCTCAACTGACTTGAACTGTGGTTCCCGAGAGCGTTCAAGCTACCAGCGCCTTGAGATCATACCAATGATACATAAGGCGCTATACAAATACAAAATAACATAACATAACAACATGTACAGTGTAGTGAACATATGGCCCTTGACGGGTAGCGTGTCAAGCAGTAGATGGGATGCAGAGTAACTCTTTATACCAAATAATCAAACCAACTCAAGAAGATGGCACAGTTTGTTTACTGTTTTATTATCAATTGTCTAAAACAGGGAGTTACAACGAACATCAACGGACGTCGCACAGCATTCTCTTGAAGCATTTCATTAAAAATGATTATTTTATAGTAAAAACTCATCACATGTGAATTCATACTATGTGGTACACAAGAAAAACCTACAGGGGCTTGTGGCTGTCTCAAGGGGAACATCTAAGTATACTTTCTATGAGGGGTCGGGTTGTGATTGGGTCTCTACAGTCAGGTGGACATCCCATGCCCACCCCTAGTGCAAGTCATCTTCAACAGTTATTAGAATCACGGTACATCATTGGCTCTCAAACTATAAGGCCCTTCGTTATATGGCCCTCTACAATTGATTGGCACACTCGTGCCCTTCTGGAACATTTGGCTCACTAGCAGCACGTAAGCTTCATACTGTCATGATGCATACCCACGGGCATCCAGACCACATCCATCAGCCTCGGGAGCAGGCATCATGTCGCCTTGAGAAAACCCAGCAAGGCGCCAGGCTCATGAATGCACACTTACCTGATGCAGACCGTGCTGCGAGAAGATCCAAGCCCATGTGAGGCCTGGAAGGGACTACTTTACCTTAGGGACTATTTTGTTACTCGGGTGTGGTCGGGGAGCAATACCTACCTGGGACTACTTTGGAGGCTATTTAAACCACACCCGAAGAGCAGCACACGCTTTGTGTTATTCTGCATCCAGCAGCGTAATGTTCACCCTGCCAGCAGCAGCATCCAGCCTTCTGCCATGCTCGCCTCGAACCTGGAGCACCTAAAAAGAAGGAAAGAAGCAAAGGTTAGAACAAGAGTATTACCTGATTTCTTACCTGATTCCGGATTCATCGCATCTTCAAACCAGAAGAAAGACTTTGTTTTAAACGCGTCGCATTGCCAGCAGCAGCGCCGCACCATACTCACCGTTCCACGCAGCATCTCTTCGATCCGGCGCTGTCTCCATCTTTACATCGCTGAATCCGGGCACCTAAGGGGGACAAGAAACAACAAGGTGAGCAGAGAGAACAGACAGAGACAATTTCTTTAGCCGTCATATGCTTACCTGATTTTACCGCCGGAGGTATAATTCATCAGCACGCCACATCTTCTTTTGTCGCACCTGTTAGATATGGAGAAAGCATCAAGTTTAACCCTTGGCATTATTTACCGGACAGTGTTGGGTAACACAGACTTTTACCGGAGTGCTTTCAGCTGTCAATCTGCTTATTGGGTCAAAGCTGCAAGATAAAAGAAGAATTGGACAGGAGTGAATTCCAGACATTTTGAACTCTTACGAACTATATACTTACGGCTCTTCGCCAGGACCTTTTGGAGTCAGGATTCGTCTACAACTCTTCCAATATCTTCAGGCCAGTGAAGTAACTGGTCATCAACGCGCACCTGTGTGCTTCGCAGGATGGAGGGCTCATCCTTCAAGAATATAAGTAGAATATTTCTACGGGTCAAGCTGGCAAGATTAGGAGGGCAGATCCAGTCAGTCATCGCTGCACTACGCATCACGTGGGTGCAGGCCGCAGCAGTCTGGGTCCGACCAACGCCCCTTTTGGAGCCAGGTGAGCGTAACACATACCCCAGGTGTCAGGAGGTGGACTGGACTGTACCTCCCCACCCAATTAGCCCACCATCTCTTATCACCCATGTCTTCTGCCATCAAGATTGTCTTTGAACTTGTCCTTGCAAAGTATTCTTGCTTCTGAGAATACACAGGAACTGCATGGCCAACTCTATTTTCATCCTGGTCTCACATGACAGGAGACTGCAATTCGGCCCATTTTGCAGCATTTAATTGTATTAAATTAAAAAACTTGGCACTGATGGTGTTCTTTCTTTGCACCTTAACAAGGGATGATTCAGCATCTCACGTACATTGTTTCATAAAGGATAGATAACCAGTTATTTGGTAGCTCTAGCCTTGACACCAGGTCAGACAGCCCTTTTTGATTCTCCCATGCTCCCAGCTAATTCTCTGCGGCGACACAGCCTTCAGCCCTTCTCTTCATGGTTTGAACTTACTAAAGTTGTGACACCGATGTCCAGCTTCTATAGAATGGCGGTTCCGCCTGTAGTCTATTCACTACGTATAGCTAGCTTCTATGAACACTTAGTCTACTTGCGTTGCTGCATCTGTACAGTTATTGAACGATTTGCAGTTTCTGCAGTGAACTTCACACGTGCAATCTTTGTCTTGCATATGAAGGTTTACTCTATTCTTTACTTCATCATCAGTTTCCGTAAGGTTCATACATCCTCTTCTTCAGCCATTCTTCTCAGTGCGTCACGCTCGCTTCTTGTAATGTCACCAACTTCTCTTTCTCTCATTTTCATATTCCTTCAGGGTTCTCCTCCAAGCGATTGTCATCTCTTTGGGAATACATCAGCCTCAACCTTTTCCAGGTGGGTTTCTTGCAAAAAAACAATATGAACTTGTAAGTTGTTTAAAAGAGAGGGCCTTCTTTCTCTTCATTACATTATTAAGGAACTTCATGTTCCAGGTTTATGCAAGACTAAATGCCATAATATTATCGTGGCAGCATAAGCACAACATCTCCCACCAATAACACTCTAGGCCTGGTCTTAACTTGTGCAGCTGATACTTGTCGAAAGTGTTTGAAAGGTACTGTGGACTCATTTCACTTTCCCTGAAAGAGAAACATGTACAGCATAGTAGTGGGGTGGCTCCAATAGAAATTGCTCCTATAATAGTGTTTTCAAGAGGTATTACCCACATTTGATTGCACACATTTGAACGAATGGTAGATTTGACCGTATTTCGGTCACTACCATTAGTTCGAACTTGTGCATTCAATTTTATTCCGAAAATATCAAACATGAAGAGCTGGGGTTGAGTGGGTGTCCCCCACTCCCATGTTCGGTATCTTCGGACTTGGGGGTGTGAGGGTTTCTCCCTCTTCCTCAACATTTTAAGCGCAGGACACCCCAAATAAATAAAAAGGGACTCAGCTGCGTCAGATCCGATCTGCGTTAGAGGGACGGAACTGATGCTGGAGGGCTATAGGATGAGCGCCTGCCAGCGAAAAGATAAGTAGGTGGACGTGGGGAAGTTTGGTAGACTGCTAAATGTGGGTTGTTTGACCCATGTACAAATTGAATTGCAGCAGATCGACTATGCTGCAATTCTTTATACTTCGGTCAAACAACCCAGATCGTTTTCAAGAAGCATTTATGCAATAAAGTTGGGGCAGGCAAGCATGACAGTGTGGAACATGGCACATAGTTGCCAACAAGAGCCATCACAATCTGTTGGTTCTTAGCAAGTCCTGTTTTTTTTCTTTGCATTCTCAGACCTGTAGTCTGGGTTTTATAATGGAAAAAGCAGAACTACAAATCCCAGAATGCAAAGAAGAACGCAGGACTGGATAAGCACCTACAGATTGGAAGGGGTCATGTTGGCAACTATGCATGGTTGGGGCTAGACTAACATGGAGTGGACCCGATACGCAGGGCAGATTTATTTATTTATTTTATTGGGCATTTTATAAGGCGCTTATACATTATGAATTTGTGTTTCAAAGCGCCCGGTCTTTGCGAGGTATACCTAACGTCCTCTTGGTGTTTGCTGTAGGAGCAGATCCAGAGCATTCCTCCCTGTTATGTAGATGGGAGAGGGTTGGACTCCTCTATCCTCTCTGGCTGCCACACACATAAGCTGATAGAGGGCAGAGGCTGCATCTGGGGGTTGAGGGCTTGGCCATCCTCTCATCATGGGACATCATCCCTCAAGCTGAAGCTGCTGTCCAATCCCTACACAAGGTGGAGTGGGTTCAGCAAAGTGCTGACCCACCCCATCGTGGGTCAGGTGCACGACGGGGGCGGGTTCCAATGCAGTCTAAGACTTACAAGGCCCTCTTGAGGCAACGGACGTGCAGGGTCCCCTGATGTGCATGTGACCTGACATCACCATAAGTAAAATCACAGAAAATGATGACACGTGGAATGACATGAGTCTTTGAAATTCGAAGGTATCACGGGAATTTATATTACAACAACTTTCAGGAGTAAGCTAATAGACAAAAGCACTTTGTGATATGTTATATATAAATGAGCAGAGTTATTATTTTTTACACATGGAGCAATATCATGAGTGAGCCTGTTTTTTGATTAGCATACACTTTCATTTGTTATTTTTGAAGATAGATCACAGCGACATTAAACAATCTGCCCAAGATCACACATTACAGTTAGTTGGTGAAGCCGTGAGTTGAGGCTTGTCTGCAATTTAGGAAACTTTCCACATCTTTAACCAGCTATACTTGGTAGAAATATGTGTTGTTGGGTTTTCAAGAATATTTTGTTTTATACAAATGACTTCATAATACATGAACCTGACAAATATATACATCTTTATAGCACTATGTTAAGCAAAAGGGGGTGGTGGAATCTTCATGCACCCAATCTTGAATGGAAGGATGCAAGTACGTCAGACTAGGCATGTCCCTATCGGTTTTATGAATGCACGTTTAAGAATTAAATACACAAGAATAGCTAATGTGTGATAAAGTCAAATACTTAAATTCATTGTTTGGCATAGCCCTGATGATGGTTAATATACATAGCAGGAAGTAAAAATTCCCCAAGGTAAATGTCAAAAAGCAAAAATAAATATAAGGAAAATAGTTTTTTGTGTCACAAATTGGAATTGTCTTGTAAGGTGGCACTGGTTGGTCTAGCTAGTGGAAGCGTTGTGTTGGCTTTCATAAGAAAAATGCCACTGTTCCTATCACCAAGCCTAAAAAACCTTTTTAGGGTCTTGTCGGAAATACTTCATTGAACCATCACTTTAAAAGAGCTTTTTGTTCTGCAGGTAACACAATGCATTGGAGAAGGGTTGGAAGAGAGTTAACCACACTGCCATAAGAGAGGTGTGGAGGGGACTTTTCTTTAGTGTTTTGTGTGGGGCGAAGACTTTGCAGGACCTCATGATGGTGAGGGGGTGTGAAGCAAGGAAAAAGGGACTTGTGGCTGGATGCAGCCCTCTCGCCCCCGGCCCCACACTGGATGCCATCCAGTGTACAGAGGCCCGTCTGCACAGGCCGTGGGTGACCACACTGTCTGATCATGCCTGCCACCATCCCTGCCCACAGACTTCCATTTCAGTTCAGTTTGTGGAAGCTTTGCCCTCCTCCCAGCCCCATTTGAAATGCACCTGCGTGAAGGGGATGTCTCGATAGAGCACATCCACATTTCAGAACATCGACCATGCCCCAGAGAGCAGGAATGCATGGCTGCCACTCATGGACATGCTGGGTAGTGGGAAGGAGTTGGTGGTGCCGCCCCAATGGGCAAACCATTGCAATCATTGATACACAGTGCTGCCATCTAGCAGACTGGTTTAAACCCATGTAGCTTTTTTTTAATTGGAGAATTTAAGTTATTTGGTGCACTTGATAATTTGGCCACAGGGCATTTAACTTGTTGACGGTGTGTTTCTGACTCCCAGTAAATTAGCCATACCGGGTTCTTGTTAGATTCTTTGTCACCAGAACTCCATTTGTCCAGTCCAGGACTTTCCTTCTACAAACATTAAGGTCATTTGCAACCAAAATGCATTGCTTTTTGGAACTCAAAGCAGCAGGGACAAGAAACTTGTTTCCCCAATGCTGCTGCTGTCCCATGTCTCTTTCTGTATGTTTCGGTGTGATTTTGCATGCCTGGTGCATGCTCTCCAGAATCCAGTGACCCAGAGCGACATTCATGGAGTCCTGATGATCGATTTCCAATACTATTGGTCACAGGTCATATCCAAGCCTGTAATGTTAGTAATTTATGGACCTAGGCGTCATACACATTATTTATTGACATTTAACACAATTAAGTTCCTTCTGTTTAAGTTCATTGTTTAATGATCATGCAGAAAATGCAGTCTTAAGTGCTATTTAATAGTCACAGTGAAAGAATGTCAATGCCCTGTTTCTCCTGGACAGCGTTCACAGTGTTTGCGGTGACCACGTGTGCGTTTGCAAAAGGCATGCAGGGATCAAAGTGCCAAGAAAGGTATAGGAACTGTGGGCTCTGCTCAAAAAAGGTTGTTGTGTGAAGCCTGGTAGGGAGCATGGCTGGTGCAGAAAGAATAACTTTCTTAAGTAATTGTGATGACTTTGTACTTACAGGGAAAAAGGGGCAGGGCAGGTTCTGCTGCCCCCCCCCCTCAATTGGCCATTCTAGCAGGGGGAGGGACCTTGTTGAATTTCCAGCTGCTGGATATGCTCCATGCCCCCATTATGCCCTCTGAGACCACTGCAGTGGAGCAATCTGAGCCTATGCCCCCGTTTCTCTCGGCAAGTGTACTTGGGGATGGCGTAGAGAAGTCTTGTGCAAGCGTGACATGTGTAGGAATGAGTGGAAATGGTTCCTTCGGGGGTTCGCCCGGGGGCAAGGGGCAGGTTGGTGCCACCCAGCAAACTGTGCCCAGTCGGGCAAATCTCTATTAGAAGCCTCGGAGCGGTCCATTGACTGACTCTATGACGAGAGACATCTGGGGGTCACGGAAAAAGTTACTTTAGTAGATGATCCAGTGGAAGAGCCGGATGATTGAGGGGGAACCCAGGGTCCTACTCATTTGAGGCAGAAGTCCAGGATGAAGTGCAAGCCTGTTTGTCGCCCATTGGGTATGGAAAGTTCAGGTGGTAGCTCATTTATGTGTGCCTAGTTCAGCTCCAATCCTGGAAGTTGCAGGTGTTATTCTTCACCCCCTTTTGGGCAGCTCGGCTGTTTCAGAAAATGCATCTTCAAGAATCAGTAGGGCATGGAGCATTCTAGGTGCAGAGGAGGCCTGGGAGGTGTCAGACAGTTTTCTGAGGTTTGAAAAGCCAGCAGCAGGAAAAGCAAGCCCCAAAGCAGCATCTCACCCTGGAACATATTGTGAAGAGGTTGTGAAGTCTGGAAAATCTGCTTGAAGATTTCAGGGCTATGATAACCACTGAAATTGCCTTGCGCGAAATCGTCTTAGGAATTATAGACAAACTGACTTCACAGGTCTCATGTCTATCTAGTGTCCTGGTACGCATACCCCCATGTACTGGGGGAACAATTGCCCCACTGGGGGCCTCTGCAGACCGCAATACCAGTGGAGTGATAGTCAACCTGCGGTAATTATAGTTAAGCTCTCAACCAGGCGAGAGCAGAGGCGAGCCCAGTCAAGTGTGGGAAATCCTCTTGATTGGATAGCTGCGGCCTTGGGCGACATAGGGCTTAAGTGGGATGTTGTCTTCGGCACCCGGGATTCTCAGGTGTTAGCACAGAGCGTTGACAAGGCCCCAATCCAAAAGAAGTGTACCATTTGGCCTCACCCCCTGACCCCCAGGGTTTATTTCCGGATTTGGGCACCTTGCCAGTGTCGTTTTCATTACTGCCATCTATTTCAGCCAAATTGGGAGTGCCTAAGCAGACGCAACAAATGGAGGGCGTGCCCTCAACTAAAGATATAGGGGCTGATTTACAGAGCGTTTTCCTATAGGATTGTACCACTATAAAACTCGTCTGTGAATCAGGCCCATAGAAGACTGGAGACGATTGAATTTGATTTATAACTTCAAAAGCCTGAAACATGGCAACATAAACCCATATAAGAGAGCATTTGTAAGTGCCTTGAGATCAATACTTGGTGTGGAACACATTTCTTTTAAGATTTATTCCACTGTATGGATCCTCTCCTATTGTAAGTTCTGTGGGGATGCTTTGGATTTAATTATCCATACATTAGAGCCTGTGTTATTCAGAGAGAGGTTGGCAAGTATGCACAAAAAGATCTTCTGGGATTCAATAGCAGTAACTTGTCATCATCATGATGCTTGGTTCAGCTCTATTGTCCCTGGGGTTGAGCACGGGGGTGTTTTGAGATGTGGGAGCCTAGGAGAGGCCATGATACAGAACTTCCCTCTGGAACTGCACCAGATGTTGTTGAGGAGTTAGTTAATCAGGTGGGTTCTTCCATGGTAATTTCTGGGGGGGGCAAAGATCTTGTCTATAACTGCCCATCAGCGGGCAGGCCGAGTTGTTCTAGTTGAGGCAGTGGTGAATGGATTTTGCACTTTTAAATTGATCTCCTGGATGTAGAATGTTTAAGCGATAAAGTCCCAGACAAGGAATGGGTTAATTATATTGTTGATCATGATATAATTTGTTTACAAGAGACCTGGGCTGAGATACCACCCTCCTTTGAAGATTTTGCAATCTTTGCTGTTAATGCTAAAAGACAGGGCAGAGGGCGAAGGTGTGGCAAGTCATAACATTGATTAGGAACTCTCCACACTGGGTCCCAGAAAGAGTGGAGGTGGTTAATCAGTGTGCTGTTTTTTATGAAATCCCCCTCGATTACTTACGGGTGCAGTCGCCCAGTCATATTTAGTTGGAAAATGACAGCCAGGAGAACACCATGTCATCTCAGAAGGGGGAGGGCAAAAGCTTCCTCCAGCCTAATTAACAACCAAATGCTCCATGGATTCGCTCTGTCCTTTTGTTTCGCTCTGTAGATGGTGGCAGCATTCACATACCAATCAGTCTACTACAAACATGCCCACACGGGGGCTACCAAAGAGGCTAAAAAAAAACACACAGGAAATCCCAACACCATTTTCACATGCACTGTCTGAAACCAGCTCCTGCCCTTAGTGTCGATTGACAGTGAAATGTCAGTGAAATGTCATGTCTGGGACTGCATGTATTACAGTAGTCATTCCTGCATGGAGACCCCATTCTGAAGGTACGAGGATGTGGACTGACGGCGTCAGAAAGTCTGGTCTCGCTTCAGCTTCAAGGAGACCTGCTGCTTTACCTCAGAATGCTCATTGACCAGAAAGATCCTTTGATCCACAAGAGACAGCAAAATGTTTGGGACTTAGTATTACATGGTTTCAACCCTTTACCCTTTCTGTTGAAAAGCACCTTGGTTATGACGTCATGCATACAGGAGATTGTTGGTGGGGACCCAGGATTGGTTCATTAAGGCAGGCTTAGCCTATTCCAATCCTTGTGGTCCATTTGGCTTTAAAGGAGGGCTGAGCCCCTCTTTCGGCAGATCATCTGAAGGCTTCACCAGAACCAGGAAAGAAGAACTCAGCATTGGACATCTTCTGCCAGTGAAGGAAGGCCAGGACCTCCAAGAGGGAATTAAGATCCCTCCCCTAAACATCTCCCAAGGAACAGAGGGAGATTCTGAATCCAGAGGACCCTTCACCAGCTCCAGAACGGGTACACAGCCATTACACAGCATGCCCTGCTAGGCTCTGCAGAAAGCCTCCCAAATGGGAAGTGCCAGAAAGTCTCTGAACCAAACCAAGGACAAGGAAGCTGCCTGCAACACTTTCCTCAGCTTTGCTCTGTCCGACTTAAAGGACGACACAAGCCCAGTGAAAAAGCTAGGAGGAGTGCTTTGACAAGCATCTACCGACGTCTGCCTTAAAAGAAATTTTCAAGCCAAACAAGTTCCTCGAGCTGCAACCGACTGCAATGGTTACCAGTGTTACGCCACAGTCACTAAAGGCATCTGAGATGCCTCCAACGGTGCTTCAGGACCGCCGACCAGTACTAAGACAACGATTCCTGGCCCTGAGCTGCCCTGTAGACCAGCCTGCAGCCATCTTTCCTGCTTTGCTCTCCAAACTGCCTACCGCCTGATACCCACAGCTGTCTCCCGTCTTGAACTCTGTTGCAAAGCTGCAAAGCGTGCTGAAACTGACTCAACCCTGTCGTGCACCAATAATTTCTACAGCACAAGGTGCATTGTGGTTCTGTCCCCCTGGTCCTTCTCCAAAGGCCCTTGGTGATATTTTATGACCTATTGCTCCCTTTGTGTGGAAACCAAGTATCCTTGAACTATCGCGATACATTATTATACCCACTACCCGCTTGCCAGTATCCTGAGTGCCTCCCTTGTCCTTCTTTGAAACTGTGTACTCTGCATTTCTTTACAGAGTGGGTTATATTTCGTATTGTGCTAGAACTGTCTGTTGTGTTGCAACAAACCAACGATCCACAACCTTGCAGGGATATGCCTGCTGTTCCATCCACGTTACCAAACTTGTACAAGGGGGTTTATAATTTGCTTGCGTTTCCAATGTGTTTGGATCCCTACTGGTGTACCAGAGGTGCAGGAATGATTGATGGTTCAGAAACTGATATTCATCCCTGGACCAATGGTGCATCGGAAAATTATTCCTCAAAAAGTGTCAACTCCATAAAAGTCACCATGAGTGGAGTGAGTGAGTAGTAGTAGGATCTCCCTTTTCTCTCATGTTAAATTTTGATAGTTGGTCATGCCCCCTATTTCCAGCCTCAGTCCTGCCTCCTTTTGATAGGTTTTGAATTTGATATAAAAATTATATAAAAAATGTTTAATATCGATTTGATATCAAATGCATTTTTGTATAGGGCGTATGTATACATTTTATATTAGTTTTGATATAAGTGAATATATATTTTCCAACCAAATCTTTATTTGTTCATAAAGGTTCACAAATGTAATTAACTAAAGCGATTCATCAAAACATGTTAGCGAAATACTCATCCTTCATTTGCATTAACTCAACTGGAACTTCCTCCTGGATTCCCCCCACCCCTCCTTCAGTTCTTGATGGCAAATCCTAAATCCCCTTAAGGTGCTGTCCTGCTCTCCTCTCCTTCCAAGAATCACAGTGCCCGCAACCTCCTTGGAATGTAAAAGTGTGTCATGTCTTTAATTGCATAAAATAGGGTGACCAAACCTTGCTAGACTTAGTTAGGGAGCCTCGTATTGTCGCCATCATTTTTTCAACATCTACCGTGTCCACGTGGGATAATACCCTTGTATGAAGGATGGGGCTTCATTGTTCTTCCATTGTTTGACTATGCACCTCTTTGCGGCCAACATTAAGTTGGCCCACAGCCTTTCAGCACCCCCATCCTCCCAGCCAGCCCCTACCTCCCATGCACAAGTGCACCCAGGAGCACCTGTGTTGGTGTGAATTCCCAATCCCATTATTTCTAGAACTTTCATCTTCACTTCTTGCCAGAAGTGCCTAAGCCATTGACATCCCCACCAAATGTGTTCCATCATGCCCTGAGTCCCCTACAACATTCCGCTGGCATCAAGGGGGATATCCTGTGGAGCCTCTCCGGGTTGTAATGCCACTGGTGTAATATCTTACATTGCAATTCTCTGTGTTGTACTGAGGTGTGTGAGGTGAACCAACTTTTCAGTGCCCCATCCCATTCCTTGTCCATGAACGCCATCACTCTCACCTTTACCCATTTGTCCCTCAGCACTGTCCCATCTTCCTCCTCTCCTCCCAGAAGGATCCTATAGATTGCTGATATTAGACCCTTGTTATCCTCTGGGGATGATGTTAGCTTTTCTTATTCTGTGTGTTCCCTCGTGGCCCCCTCCATCATTATGGGTGTGCCTGCCAGTGTCTTAGTTGGTGGTATGAGTATAGATCCTTGTGTGTTAGACCAAGGTCCCTTTTGAATTCTATGTACGATTTGCGGTGGGTTCCCTCATATAAATCTCCTGTCCCTCTTACCCCTCCCTCCATCCACCGTCTGCATCTGCTATATTCTTTGCCTGGTGGAAAGGCCGGGTTGCCAAAGATGGGTGTTTTCGGGGAGGGTCAGGGAGAGAGCAGATTCTTATGGTGCTTCCTGTTATTGGGTTCTCCCCAGGACCCTCTGGCATGTCCGTCGCTCTCATCCCTCAGATTTTCCACAGGTACTCTCCCGCTACCGCCTGTTCCATGAGTACCCAGTGTTTCTCATTCTCTGTCCTCCCCATGCCACCATCGCTCCCAATTGTGCTGCTTGATAGTATTTTATTATGTTTGGACATGCCACCCCCCCTCGGGCCATGCTCCTGAATAGCGTTTTTCTCCCTACCCTCAACTTCTTCCCTCCCCAAATGTATCCCATAGTACAGTCTTGGATGTCCATCATTCTTCCCGGGACCGCCAGGGGGATCACCTGGAAGAGATATAGGAGCTGGGGAAGTATATTCATTTTAACTATAGCTGTCCTTCCGAACCATGAAATATAGAGTCCCTTCCACCTCCTTCAATCCACTTTAATTTGTTTTATTAATTGCGGGTAGTTGCCCCCACTGTGTGCTATATAGATGCTGTTGGGTTTACCCCAGTTTTCTAACTGGTCCCCATGTCCATCAGAACGGATTGCTATTTTCCAATTGTCGTCTCTGCCTCTTGCCTGGACATATTCAGTATCTCGGACTTCCCAAAGTTCACCTTAAAGCCTGACACCGCTGAGAAGGTTTGAATCTCCTCCATTATTGCTGGTAGTGATTTCTCTATTTCGGTGATCATCAAAATCACATCATCAGCAAATAAGCCTATTTTATGCTGTGTCCCGGCCCAACCTACCCCATGGACCTCCCCGTTCTCCCTGATCCGATGCGCAAAGGTTTCTCCTTATGGGAAACAAGTCGGTCAGCCTCCAATTTACCCTGACCTTGGCCCGAGGGTCTCGATAATTATCTTGGTTCATCTTCCTAAACTTCGGGACCAGTCTGATTTGAAGTGTTTGCTCCATGAAGGCCCAATTGCCTTCTCGGTGTCTAGCATCATTAGACATGTTGGCGTGGCCCCTCCCATCCTCCTCCGCTTGTCTATGATATGTAGTATTCCTTATATGTTGTCAAATGTACTCCTCCCTTTAATGAACCCTGATTGATCCTGATTCACCAGTCCCGGAATGGATTCACTCTAATCTAGCCGCTTGAATCCACGTGTATAGTTTGGCATTGACATTAATGAACGCTATTGGGCGGTACAAGGAACATTTATGCGGCTCTTTCCCCGGTTTCGGGATGAGAGCGATGTGTGACATATTCATTGATTTGGATACCTCCCCCATCTCTCAGAACCAATTAAATACCTCCACGAGGGCTTTGGGAAGGAGCTCCTGGAATGTTGTGTAGAACCCTGTCGTTAGCTCGTCCTGCCCAGGACACTTGTTTCCCTTCAATAGAATTCTCGCTTTTAACACTTCATCACAGGTTATGAGTTCCCCTAGTCCATCTATTTGCTCCGGGGTGAGGTGCGGACCATTCCAACCCTCCAGATATTTCCCCTGTTGCTCTTCCCTGTTGGGTTCTCCCCATGGTGGTCCGCATAGAACTCTTTCCACATCCTTCACTTAGAACACTGTGCCCCCACTTGTCTGCCCCTCTTGTCCTCCAACACGACTATGAATGCCTTCTGTTCCCTGGCCCTTATTTGCTGCACTAACGCCATCCCCACCTTATTACCATGTTCGTAAAACCTCTGCCTACTCCTCAGTAGGGTGCTCTCCACTGCCCTATTGGTTATCTGTCTAAGTTGCCCTCTCACGTGAGCTAATCTTCTGGCCACTTTGTTCATCCCCTTCTCCTTGTGCATAATTTCAAGCTCCCTTATCACCCCTCTAGTCTCGTCTCCGCTTCCCTCCTCTCCTCTCGCTTCTCCTTTGCAGCCCTTATGAAGTGTTCCTTAATGTGTAGCGTGAATCTGCTCCACCTTTCCCCCAGGTCCTTGCTCTCTCCCCATTTTTCTACAAATTGGCGTATTTTGTTTTCCGTTTGTTGCCTCACCTTGCGGTCTCTAAGGATATATTTTTCCAATCTCCATCCCGCAGTCCCTTGGCTCGCATTTCCTCCCTCCCGTTCTAGGGAAACCATTACATGGTCTGATATCGTCAATTGACCGATCTGTGCTCTACTTGTAGTTTGGACTACCTTTCATGTTACCATTATATAGTCTATTCGTGAGTATGTCTTGTGGGAGGGTGAGTAAAAGGAGTAATCCTCTTGTGGGTGGTATATCCTCAACGCATCATTCAGTGCCTTGTCTTGGAATCTTTCCATCAGGTATTTGGACATTGTACCTGTTGCATGACCCCTCACACCACCTGACCTGTCCCAGACCGGGTCTACAGCTAAGTTAAAATCCCCTCAGACTATTATTTTGCCCTCTCCAAACTTACTTAATACCCCCAGAAAATGGTCAAAGAACCCTTCCTGTCTTTTGTTGGGGCATACACTGATGCCAGCATATACCTCAGGCCTTGCATTACCCCTTTGATCAACACATATCTTCCCTCCATGTCCTGTTTTACCTTGACCCCTTCCATTTGCATCGTTCTATGCACCGCATTGCCACCCCTGCCCTTTTGTTCTCTGCCCTGGCATGGTATTGCAGTAGGTAGGGAATGGTACTGCAGTGGGTAGATCCTACTCCTAAGGCATTGCTCGTCTCCCTTGGCCAAATGTGTTTCCTGTAAGCAAGCTATTGCAGGATTCTCCTTGTCTATCCCCTCAGGATCTTGACCCTCTTATTAGGATTGTTCAGTCTCCTTACATTCCATGAAATTAGCCCATACATCCCCAATCGTTGCCATGTTGCCATTGTAGCCTCGGTACCCCTTGATCCCTTCTGTCTTCCAAACCTTTGTCCTGCTCCCAGAACTGGTTACCCCCCCTTGCTTATAACTGTCCCTGGATCCATTGTTCAGGTTCTGGACGTGGTCCCCTCCAGTGAACAGTGGATAGTTTTGCCCCACCTCCCGCATATTCCCCCCCATATTAATACCCACAACAGGCTATATTCTAGTGTATATATTTGGCAGCAGGTCTGTTCCAAAACTCTGATACACCTTTTCACGTCTTCTTGTTTTTTCTGTTACCCCCCCTTCGGTCCCGGGTCTTACATTCCCATGTTTCTCCACTTGGTGATCATTCGAGCTGGCCCCTCTTATCTCTCCTTGTAACATCCCCAGGGCGCTCAGTCCATCCTCCACCTGGGACACAGTTTGTTCCTTGTTTCCCATGTGGTATTGCAGCCTTGTTGGGTGGAGCCACCTATATCTCATATCCCTCTTGTTCAGTTCCTCTGTGAGTGGCTTCAATGATCGCCTCTTCGCCAGTGTGGCTTGGGATAGGTCATCATACAGTTGTACTTCACAGTTCCAAACCTAGATCTTCCCCTTTATTATCGCTGCTCCTACTAGTTGCGCTTTGTCCTTGTAGTTGTGCATTTTCACCAGAATATCTCGGGGTCTTGCCCCTGGTTCCATCCTGCGCGTGCCTGCTCTGTGCGCTCTGTCTAGCCCCATGGTTCGGACTTGATCTTGTTCCACAAGGCTTTCGAAACAGCTCTCGAATGCAGGCTTCGAAGTCGGGGCCCTCCACTGCCTCTCTCAGGCCTTTGATTCAATGGCTTGCAATGGCTTGAGTCAATTCTTCCCTTATGCTTGCTCCTTCCGCCTTGACTGTCTCCGTGAGCTCCCACTTGAATTGGGCCAGCGCTGTTACCAGGTCTTCCTTAGTAAGAGCTATTCCCTTGTCTATGCTGTCCATCAAGTTTCTGAAGGGGAGTTTCGTTTGGATGTGTCCGTTGTGGTGCCCATCCTTTTCCTGCCCTCCTGGGTTTAAAGTCCTCTTCTTCGGGCCCATCAGCTGTTCTTTAATCTATTCCAGGATGCTCCTTCTGATTACTACTCCTCTTCTGCTTGATTCCTCACTTTTACCTTCCCTTAGCTCCCTTGTGCCCCTCCTTACTCTCTCTCCAGTACTGATCTCTGTCTCATCGTGGGGGTTACTTTCTCAGTGGTTCCAGTTGCCCCACCTCCATTGCCAATCCCTCCTTGTGTCCGCATTAGTGTCCTCTTTTGGCTGCCTCTGTGTCTCCCCTGGGCTATATTTCCCCTTCAGGTCCTCTCTTGGCTCTTGGAGGGTTGTCCTCCCTCTCTCCCCTTCTTTAGCCTTGCCCACTGGAGGCCCATTCTCCCTCCAGACTCTTTGGGGAGGGCCCTGCTGATGTCCACCACACAATCTTATTGCTCCTCCTTGTGTCCTGCTGCCCGGCAGGATCTGGCCATATTCAGGCTTCCAGCAGGTTTGGTGGGACCTGTGCGCACCTTTGCACGTGTGTTGACGTCTTTCTCTTTCTTTTTTATTCAGGTCACGCTCTGGAACCTTATATTTATGGCCCCTTGCCCCCCTTTAGCCGCCCCCTCCGGCAGACCACTTCCAACTTTCCTCCTCCTCCCTCCTTTCATTGCTCAGTGAGTCTGTGTCCCAGGGGGCTGTGGGGTCCCAGCCCCTTCAGCCAACTTCATCCTCTCCAGCCGTGGTTCCTCCTCACCCGCACTTCCTAGTTTTTCCTCATGTCTCTTCTGCACTCACACAGGGGGATCTCTGTATCCCAAGGCTCCTGCCTCACCGAAGATATCTGTTCCCTCTCCCAAACCTAGGCTCTTCCTCCTGATTTTCCACATAAACGCCCTTCCGGACACTTCTGGAGCTTTGCGACCGTCGATCAGCAGACCCCACACATCGTCTCTCTCCTTTAAGGTCGTGTATGACTGCCCGCCATTTCCTTCACCCTGTGGCTGCCGCCTCGTCACAGCTGTCCCCTTCAATTCCACACTGCAACCAGGGCCGTTGTGCTTTCCCTTTGCTAGCAGCCGTTCCGCATCACTTTCTGCTGCTTTTCTCTACATACAATGGCATGCCTGATGAGGGATTCACAGTGTTTCCCGCGGGACGGAGCTCCATATTTCCATGTCCACTTAGCCCGCCATCTTTGCCACGCCCACGCGTGAATATACATTTTATATAAAATCTATATAAAGATGGGATCAGCGGGCAACGGTCTTGCTTGGTGGAGCACTTAGAGCAAAAGTCGGGGACTATGAATCTAAGGTTTTACAGAGTGACGCAGTGATGATATCAAAGAGGAGTTCCGCCCACATGTTGTAGGAAGTCAAAATGATATCAAGCAATTTTGATATCTTTTTAATATAAAAATGTATATAAACATTTATATTGTGTTATATAAAAATGTATATACAAATAATATAAACATATTTTTGATACACAAATGTATATAAAAATCAATATAAAAATCATATTTTTATGTAGAAATTAATATAAAGAATTATAGATTTTTTATATAAAATTTGTATTGATTTTTTTTATATAAATGTCCCTCCAAAAATGTGCTATAAAAAATGTTTGATATCAATTTTGATATTAAAATGTATATCAATGTAATATGAACTGGCTGTGATACAGAGTGTGAATAATGAAAGGCTGTTCGCTTTATAAGAAAAGTGTGCATCTCAGAGGCTGTACAAAAGTTCAAACCATTGCCTTTTGACAAGTAAACTGTTTTTCCCAGAGCTCATACAAAAGTCAAACTATTGTTTTTACTGAATCTACATCATCTTGTGTGCGGTTTACATGAGTTCCTCTGCCCCTGTAATAATTAGACAAATTCCGAGGAATTTGAATACACCGAAAGGTTACCTTAGAGAAACACCAGTCATTCTCCCTCCTATGCTTCCTTCTTCAGAAATGGTTCCGACAGGGGTAGAGAATGAGTGCCTCCCTGAGACCCTTCCTGCGCTTTCAATACAAGGATAAGGAAAGGAAGGACCCCAGGGAAACTCTCTGGGGAAGAAAACCCTGTGTCGACGGCCACTGGATCGATGTCGTCTGTCTGGAGAGGTTTTTGGTACCCGGACTATCCGCTGGAGGGGAGCCGTCTGGATAAAGACAGAGGAAAGTGGTAAGTTTAAGAAGGGTAAGTAGAAGGCAGAATATGGGTGGAGAAGACGAGGAGTACCTGATTGGAAGGGGGATACAACTGATCGGTCTATATTGTAGGTCTTCCGATGGGACGCGGATAGGAGTAACCTCAAGGACGTCCCAGGGAGAGAATGAGTCTCAAATCTCAATGCTGCGGATCGGACCCCGCATATCCCTGCTTCTGAATAGGTGAAATAATATCAGGTGTCAATTCTGGTTCTTCTTCTAACCCCCGGATATACTAGGAACTGACTATCAATTCTCACGTACCGCACGCCAGGGAGGAATTCTCACTAGCGAACCGATCAGTGAGGTTCAGCTCGTAACGAGTGTGGCTGAGAGAGTACACTCGAGTCTCTGATGTCGTGCAAGAGTTGGGAGAAGGAGTCAAGCCTGAAACAGGTGAATGAAAGGGTAGAATTACACAGAAGGAATGACAAACAAACTAGTATGCAATAGATCCTAGTATCGAACTCACGAAGCGCTGTTGTGGAAGAGTAGTAACGCATCCGCGCATTGTCCGCAAAAACAGATGAACCGGCTCCGGAGCAGGGAGGCGGTCCTTCCACCGCGCAGCCTTGGTGTGAGTCTAGACCCACACCATCCGTAGCGGCGGCCATCTTGGGAGAAAAGATGGCCGCAATCCGTCTAAGAGACCATCTATGCCACAGTGACCATGGTCTCCACAGGGGCGTGACAGTATGCCCCCTCCGAAGGGCAGGGGCACCCGGCTTCCCCGGATGGTTACGGAAGAACCGGCGAATAAGAGCCGGTGCATGCACGGCAGAGGCAGGTTCCCAGGAACGATCAGCAGGAGAATAACCTTGCGAGTCAATCAAAAACTGAAGGCGACCTCGAAAGATACGAGAGTCACAAATATCCGCCACTTCATATTCAGGACCTGACGGGGTAGATACCGGAGGAGGGTGAGTATTCCTTAATCTTGAAAACTGATCATACACATCTTTCTTCAGTTGGGACACATGAAACACGGGATGAATCCGGGACCAAGAAGGGGGAATCCTGAGTTTGAAAGCAGAGGAACCCAACTTCCGTAGTATGGGAAAGGGTCCGAAATATTTAGGAGACAGCTTGGACGGGACCAGATGCCGTGGTAAGAAACGAGAGGCCAGCCATACCAAATCACCCGTCTTCAGGGAGGGCGCTGGAGAACGGCGTTTGTCCGCAAACCGTTTGACTCTATTCTGAGCCTCAAGTAGCGAAGATTTGGCCGCCAAATGACCTGTCTGGATAACTTGAAGTAGGTTATCCACATCTGGAAATCGTGATGAAGAGGGAAGGCCAGTAGGAAAACAGGAAGGGTGAAATCCATATGAGCAAATAAAAGGACTGGAACCCAGAGCGGAATGACGGGAGTTGTTGTAGGCAAACTCCGCCAATGGTAATAGAGAAACCCAGTTGTCCTGTGAAGCTGAGATGTAGCAGCGCAAATAGCCCTCCAATGTCCGGTTCAGTCGTTCTGTCTGGCCGTTAGTTTGAGGATGGAAGCCAGAACTCAATGCTCGGGAGATATTAAGGCTCTTACATATCTGTTGCCAATAACGTGAAGTATATTGGGAACCACGATCGGAGATGATAGTTTCTGGAAGCCCATGGAGCGTGAAGATCCATGAAAGGAAAATGTTCACCATCTGAGCTGCAATGGGAATGCATGGTAGAGGAATAAAGTGTGCCATCTTCGTAAAGTAGTCGATTGTAACCATGATTACTGTACAACCGTCTGAGATAAGGAGTTTGACTATGAAATCTGTCAAAATTATCTGCCAGGGTCGATCAGGAATCGGCATCACTGATAGGAGACCCACTGGGGCCGACCGAGGGGACTTTGTTTGTAAACATATGGCACATGCCGAAACATAGTCTCTGATATCTCGACCCATCTTCGGCCACCAGAAATGGCGTTGAATCAATTCCTTGGTATTAGCCATACCGCGATGCCCTGCCATCTGAGAATCATGACAGAGATGAAGTACCACTCTTCTTAATTCTTCGGAGAGAATGAATAACTGTTTGTTTCTATAGAAGCATCCTTGAGATGAGTTAAGCATCCAGAGAGCAGCAAATCGAGGATTGGTCTGTATAAATCGAGAGGTATCAATAGCCACCAGTTGAAGAAAGGTGGTGATTTCCTGCAAAAATCTGGCTTTGGGAAACAAGGGTTCGGAACGGAAAGGAGTGGTAGAGTTGTAATCCTTTCTGGATAATGCATCTGCCTTGAGGTTGACTCTTCCTGGGATGAAGGAAAAGACGATATCATAGGGTGAAAAAAATGGGCCCAACGAGCTTGGCGACTATTTCGTGTTTGAGAGTATTGTAAGGCTCAGAGATTGCTGTGATCGGTCCGTACTTCGATGGCATGTTTGGCCCCTAGTAGCAGATGTCGCCACTCCTCAAAGGCTCTCTTAATAGCTAATAATTCCTTGTCGAGGACCGAGTAATTGATCTCCGAAGGTGAGAGTGTCTTAGATAGATAGGCCACAGGACACTCGTCTCCTTGTTCATTTTCTTGAAGTAGAACGGCACCTACTGCATGGTGCGAGGCATCCGATTCTACAATGAACTTCTTGTTTTGGTCAGGGGTGAGGAGTATAGGTTCCTTGGTGAAATTTTCCTTGAGACTCTCAAAGGCTATTTGAGCCCTGTCTGACCAAAAGAACTTTGCATTCTTCTTAAGGAGAGCCGTCATAGGGAGGATCTTCTCCGAAAAGTGGGGAATGAAGCGCCTATAAAAGTTGGCGAATCCCAAGAATCTCTGCAGATCTTTAACACACAGTGGAACTGGCCATTCCGTTGTAGCAGAGATCTTCCTGGGATCCATGGCAACTCCCTCGGCGGATAGTATATAACCCAAATAGGCCACTCTATCCTTGTGGAATTCACACTTGTCTAACTTGCAAAAAAGATGATTCTCCTCTAGTCTCTGCAAGACTTCCTTCACATGTCGGATATGGTCAGACATGGAAACTGAGAAGACCAGTATGTCATCTAAATAGACAATGACGGTATGTAGAAGAATATCCGAGAATATGTGATCCATAAAACGTTGGAAAACAGCTGGGGCATTGGAAAGTCTGAATGGCATCATTTTGTATTCATAGAGGCCCAAGGGAGTACGAAAGGCGGTTTTCCATTCATCCCCGTGCGGATTTGGATAAGATGGTAAACTCCACGTAGGTCTAGCTTGGTAAATATCTTGGCACCCTTTACTGCCTCAAGAATATATGCGGGATTAAAGGCATCGGGTACCGATCCGGAGTGGTGATCTTGTTCAAACCCCGATAGTCTACACATGGTCTGAGTTCGGTCGAATCCTTCTTAGGGATAAAGAACAGTGAGGCGCCTGCTGGAGAAGTGGATTCCTGAATGAAGCTGTTATGTAAGTTGTTCTGGAGATACTCCTTTAGGACTTCCTGTTCGCGCGCTGATAGTATATACATGCGCCCAAAAGGGATTGGAACATCAGGATCAAGTTCTAGGGCGCAATCATCTCTACAATGGGGAGGTAATTCAGCGAATTCTGAATCGGAAAATACTACTTGAAATTCTTGGTAGTCAGGAGGAATCTCATGGATGTTATGTAACACTGAAGTAGTGCTTTTCCTTTCTTGGACAGAGTGTGTGGAACAGAACCCCAACGCTCCACCAGAAAGGCAATGAGCAAGGCAATGTTCCGATCCTATAAAAATTGTGCCGGCCTTCCAATTGATGTATGGATTATGGGCTCTAAGCCACGGTAACCCCAATATCAAGGGATAATGTGCTGTACGAATGACATCGAATACGATAGTCTCTTGATGAGATGCAATCTTCATTTGAATAGGTCTTGTTTGTTCCCTGATAGGACCGGAAATCAGTGGACTTCTGTCCACAGATTCTACTGGGACAGCAATGGTCTTAAGGGAGCATGGTTTATTCTTGTCGTTCTTCCAATGGGTGTCTACAAAATTCCCCGCAGCTCCGCAATCAATCAATGCGGGAACCAAAATTGGCTCGGAGGTGCCCCATTCCATTGAAACCTGTATGACAATCATGGGAAGATCGGGTGTGTCTGTGACTTGAGAAGTTCTCCGTCGATCACATTCTTCCAAGGTGAGTCTACCTCTTCCTCTTGTGATTCCTATCTGCATAGGTTCATCTATTGGGGTCTTCATAGGACTAGGAGGATGCGTAGTCAATGGTCTCATAGAACGATTTCGACGTCGTTCTCTGAGCCTTTCCTGTAGACGGTAATCCATCTGCATCACTAATGTAATCATTTCTGCTAGGTTGGGAGGTCGGGACACTCTAGACACCTCGTCTTTAAGTTCCTCATTCAAACCCCTACGAAATAGTATTACCAGAGCATCATCAGCCCAAGAGGTTCCAGCAGCAAGCTGTTTAAAAGAGGTGATATAAGACAGTAGATCCTGTGATCCCTGTTTGAAGTCTAATAATTGCTCTTGGCAAGAAAATGTGATCCCTTGTCTACTAAACATGGACCTAGGACTGTTCAGAAAGGCGGGATAGGAGTCTAGCAGAGCGTTGTTTGTCACGACCAGTGGTGAAGCCCATGCCAAAGCCGGTCCAGTCAAGTTAGCTATCATATGTCCCACCTTGTCACAATCATTCTGAAAGAAGGCCATTTTGAATGAAAAAGGGACAGTACATGCTTCGATAAACGCTTTAAGTTTGTGGGGATTCCCATCATATAAACCCCCTCGAATGGGACCTGGAGGTAATTCTGAACAACTAGGTACCCTTCCAACCTGTTGTCTCAAGAAGGCATTTTCCTGCTTTAATGCCTGTACTTCCGCAGTCAAAGACTGGACTGCAGAAACCAATTGCTGCTGTTGGGCTGCGCCCATGGTATCTCCATGGTAGTTCTTTAAGGCAGTTCTTTAAGGCAACCGTTCAGTACCTGGGAAGCCCCAGTATAGTCTTTCTTCTAATATTTTTGGGCGTTGTTAACTGTAATAATTAGACAAATTACGAAGAATTTGAATACACTGAAAGGTTACCTTAGAGAAACACCAGTCGTTCTCCCTCTTATGCTTCCTTCTTCAGAAATGGTCCGACAGGGGTAGAGAATGAGTGCCTCCCTGAGACCCTTCCTCTGCCTTCAATACAAGGATTAAGGAAGGGAAGGACCCCAGGGAAACCCTCTGGGGAAGAAAACCCTGTGTGGACGGCCACTGGATCGATGTCGTCTGTCTGGAGAGGTTTTTGGTACCCGGACTATCCGCTGGAGGGGAGCCGTCTGGATAAAGACAGAGGAAAGTGGTAAGTTTAAGAAGGGTAAGTAGAAGGCAGAATATGGGTGGAGAAGACGAGGAGTACCTGATTGGAAGGGGGATACGACTTATCGGGCTATATTGTAGGTCTTCCGATGAGACGCGGATAGGAGTAACCTCAAGGACGTCCCAGGAAGAGAATGAGTCTCAAATCTCAATGCTGCGGATCGGACCCCGCATATCCCTGCTTCTGAATAGGTGAAATAATATCAGATGTCAATTCTGGTTCTTCTTCTAACCCCGGGATATACTAGGGACTGACTATCAATTCTCACGTACCGCACGCCAGGGAGGAATTCTCACTAGCGAACCGATCAGTGAGGTTCAGCTCGTAACGAGTGTGGCTGAGAGAGTACACTTGAGTCTCCAATGTCGTGCAAGAGTTGGGAGAAGGAGTCAAGTCCGAAACAGGTGAATGAAAGGGTAGAATTACACAGAAGGAATGACAAACAAACTAGTATGCAATAGATCCTATTATCGAACTCACGAAGCTCTGCTGTGGAAGAGTAGCAACGCATCCGCGAGTTGTCCGCAGGAACAGATGAACCCGCTCGGAAGCAGGGGGGCGGTCCTTCCACCGCGCGGCCTTGGTGTAAGTCTAGACCCACACCATCCGTAGCAGCGGCCATCTTGGGAGTAAAGATGGCCGCAATCCCTCTAAGAGACCATCTATGCCACAGTGACCATGGTCTCCGCAGGGGCGTGAGAGCCCCTCTGTGACCAACCAAAGAGCTGTGAAGCAACACTGCTGGGGTCTTTTATCTACGACAAGGCCAGTGGAATTCCAGGAATGTCGTGACTCACAGAGCAGCATTTTAGCCACATCAGCAGAAAACACAGCCGTTCTTTATATTTAGCTTGCCCGAATAGAGGATGTCTAATACAACCTCAGGAAAATACACATGGACATTGTTTATCAACTAAACCCAGCTGACAGAATGCTGGCACAGGAAACATCTGTGGGCTGAGTTAATTTTAGCTGTTTTCTGGGTTCAGCTGCACTCTCTAATTTTGCAGAGTATACAGGAAATAGAATGCTGCTCTGTGTTGATAAGAAAAAACTCTGCTGACCCCAGGAAGCATCTGCAGGGCTGAGGTTATTTTTAGATTTACCTATAACACATCGGAAGCAGTATGCATGAAATAGAATGCCGCACTTTGTTGATAAGAAACCCATTTCTGCACTGTTGATAATGAAAACACATTTAGCCTGATTCATGGAATTATTTGCGCCGAAAACTGGGATTTGTGGGCCATTCTGCCAACAAATCCCCATTTGTCAAAAAGGGATTTGCAGGCAGAATGGCGCACAAATCCCTGTTTTCGGCACAAATAATTCTATGAATCAGGCAGTTTGATTTTAACCCTTTAAAAGGGGGTCTCTGGAGTGATACCCCCCTGCGGACAATGGCAAATTGACTTTTGACACTTGATTGCAACTCTGCAGGGTACCTTGATTCTCAGCTGGATTTGATCATTGGTCTGTGGACACTGCTGGAACCCCATGTAAGGCTGTTGATTGGAAGCTGGACCTGCTTTTTTTCAGAGTTTTTTTCAACAACAGCAAAAAGTTGAGCATGGTGTTAGTTTAAGAAATGTGCTTTAATGTATTGTTTTTGTATTTTTTTAATAAATGTACAATTTATGTGGTATTATTCAAGCTTGATAAGGCTTTTCTCACTGTATTTATTGATATATATACAATGGGTAAATTCCCTCTTTTAGTTACCGGGGGGCCTGTCTCTTGAGGGTTCAAAAGTAACAGAAGAAAAAGAAGTCCAGGCTACTCCACCGTTGCACGCGTAGGTAGGTGAACGAAAGACTTTGGACAAACACTGAAGGACATTACTCAACAGTAAACGTGGTCAGAACATGTTAAAACATTTTATTCAGAAAAACAACATTGCAGTATCACAGAAAAAACATATAACCATATAGCTTTCATACACTAGAAAAACTGTGCTACACAAAAAACCACCATGTACATGCACATGCTGTAACTCTTTTTGGCAATGAGTTCTATACAAAGCATCACTATGTTTAATAAATAAATCACAGGCTTTAAAATGGCACATAGCATCATTTTGCCTGTCACCCTATAGTCACTGCTAAAAATGTTGTATACTTTAACACTGTAGGTTAGTGGTCATTGCATTTTTTGCACAACGCTCAAACTAGTTTTATAAATGGCAACACAACTTTAGTTTGACCAAGTGTTTGAATATATGGCAATATATGGCAATGAGAATCAATTGCAAAATTTGGAATGGAATGTCATGTCATGATGAAAAATACTCAACGCTTTGTTGAAGAAAACTTGTCAATGAAATAGAATTGCATGATATAATGATATATATATATTTTGGAGTGCATCAATGGAGTTCTTGTGATTATTTTTGTAGTTTCTAAGTTCAGACACTGGTCAGTCGCAGTGTCATAAGCTCCAGGTGCAGCAAACAAATAACAGAGAACAACAATACAACAACTCCAAAATAGGAAGCTCGCCATAGTTGCTACAGACTGAAAGTTTTATTCAATACAATTGTAATTTAAGCAACAGTAGCGGAGCCCTAGTGTTCAAGCATTAAAGACATTAACAAGCAACCTTAATCTACAGAGATACAACTAAATATAGGAAATGGAACAACGTTTCAAAAAAGGGAACAAGAAGCAGAACAACTGTTCTTGGGGACACATCCTCCAAGCACAGAAAAAGGCAAAAATAATATTAAATCTTTGAAAAAGGCTTTTGAAAATCTTGAGTTATTATCCAAAAAATAACTTTTGCGCTAGTGGGATATCACAACAATGGATAAATATTTAAAGGTAGGAAGAATACCCAGAGGACTACGTATCTGCATATTCCCAGCATTTGAAGAGGAGGACGTAGAGGATCTCAAAGATTGGGAAGAACTATTAATCACAACATCAAGAGAGATGATCCACAGGATAATAATGTATACGAAAAAAATACAATGAAAACTGTTAGAAGAAATAGACACCATAAAGGAAACAATACAAAACATGAATCTACCAGAAGCCACCTTTAAGAATGATCAAATAATGGATGAATATTTAAGCAATTTCAAAAAGGAAATTAAACTTAAAAAACAACAGGCCTTCCAACGTGATGAATTAGACTACAAATTCAAAAGAGTATACACATTCCAAAATAAATTCAGAGTGAGACATCCATCAAACAATCTGCAAACAAACAATCAGATTCAAAACATATGCCTCTGTAAACGACTTCAGAATCATCAAAAATAGAAAGTGAAAAACTACAGCATACTCTTTTTTTTAGAGGAATACCAAAAGCACAGGCAAGCAAGATCATACCTGTTGTATCAAAGCACACAACAACTGAGAAATCAGCATCAACAACATGGAGACACAAATGGTGGCCAACAAAGAGGGTAGGGGGAGCAAGAGCAGATCCAACAGGAGAAAATCTAAAAGGGATGCAAACAAGATTAAAAAAAAAAAACACCAGAAGAGAATCTAGTGCTAAACCTTACGAACACAGACCTATCAAAGGACTTGGTATCAGCATTAAACAATGGACTATCCTTTAGTCCTACGAAGCAATCTGATTTTTTTCAAATGAACTTAGATCTTTTCAAATTTAGTAGACTTTTAAAACTTAAGAAATTCTTTGCAACAACAACACAATTGAAAAAAATAACAAACAGTGAAACCCACAGCATTGGAACTAACAGTTCAAGACACAGAACATACTGTCGACTAACTAAATATTGGAGAAATGGAAGGGACACACACAATAGAAACTAGTGTCAGATTTGAATATAGACACCGGATTAACAGAAACATCAGAATTGGAATTGAAATCAACCTTTATACCACAAACCACAATGGAGAATGCAACTGATATTTTTGTATTGGCTGTTCACAAAGATCTAAGAAACAACTATATACAGAATAAGTCCACAAAATGGAACAAACATAACCTTAATGAGAAAGAAAGAAAGAAAGAAAGAAAGAAAGAAAGAAAGAAAGAAAGAAAGAAAGAAAGAAAGAAAGAAAGAAAGAAAGAAAGAAAGAAAGAAAGAAAGATTATGATTTTAGAAATGTTGAACTTCGTACTGAACAACAATTAATTTTTGTTTAATTACACAATTTACAAACAATGGCAAGGGACAGCAATGGGGGCAAAGTTTGCACCACCGGGGCAATGTTTGCACCAACCTATGCAAACTTATACATGGGCAGTTTTGAATTGAAACATGCGTGGCAACATCAAGCATTCATTCAGGTCAACAATATTGTATTTTGCGGTAGATACATTGATGACATTTTAGTGATCTGGAATGGTCAATCATCATTACAAGAATATCACAGATTTCTCAACACCAATGAATACAACCTAAAATTGACCATGGAAGAGAGTACAAATCAGATCCATTTTCTAGATTTGGAACTATACATTGGGAACAATAAAGTACAATCTACATTATTCGTCAAACCCACCTCTGGTAATAGCATTTTACATGCCAACAGTAATCATCCTCAACACATCATCAAAAAAATACCCTATGGAAAATTCTTAATGATTAAATGAAATTGTACGCAAGAAAATGAAATGAAGAAACATGTGGACACGGCCACCACCACATTTCAAGCAAGAGAATATGAAAAACAACAGCTTAAGAAAGCATTTAACCAAACAATGGGGGTCATTCTGAATTTGGAGGCAGCCATGGTGATATTAACACCATGGCTGCCTCCAAACTCGGGTCCGGGATCTGCGAATGGGGACTTACCGGGTCATGCCAAACTTGGAGGACCCGGTAAGTCCCCATTCAGAAAACCATTCCCCATTCCTATTTGAGCCCCCATAGCGCTCAATGGGAATGGGGAATGAGCTAATAAGGGGCCCGCAAATTGCAGGCCTGTTATTAGCTCCATGGTCCCTTAACTGGTCCCGCTAAGGACGGCTTGTCAGACCAGCCGTTCCTGGTGGGACCCGCTAAGGGACCTCAGAATGTGGCAGTAGGGGGTTAACGGCACCGGCGTCCTTACCGGTGCCGTTAACCCCGTACCCCCAGGGTCAGAATGACCCCCAATGTCACTGTGAAAGAAATGACCTCTTACAAAATAAATCCAAAGAAAAAATCAGGAATTCCAAAGACACAATAAGATTTATCACATCGTACAGTTCAGGCAACATGACCCTAAGAAAAATTCTAAGGACACATTGGCACATATTCAAGTTGGACACTGATTTAACCAAGTATATTGAGGAAAGTCCCAGCATCACGTACCGTAAAGCAAAAAACCTTAAACAAATCTTGTGTCCATCACACTTTGTGCATGAAAAAATGTCTCACGGAAAAAGCAAATTATGGACAACAGAAAAACTTAAAGGAATCTACAAAATCGGCATGTGCAACTACTGCACTTATGTAGATAATGGGAAAAAAGAAATACCCTTACCAAATGGCAAACAATACAAAATAATGGATTTTATAAATTGCAACTCAAGTTTTGTAGTTTATGTGATAGTCTGCATGTGCAACAAGTTGTATGTAGGAATCACAGTGAGAGCACTTGAAACTAGATTCTCCAAACATTTAAGATCAATGAAGAAGAAAGACATAAGATACCCATTGGGCAAACATTTCGATTTGGAACATCCTAATGCTAATACCCAAGGAGTTAAATACTATGGATTGGAAATAGTGAAAGCTCCACAAAGAGGAGGAAGCAAAGAAAAACGGCTGAGACAAAGAGAACCGATGTGGATCTGTATTCTAGACTGCTATTATAATGGTCTTAATTTTGATACTGAGATGGGACATTTTCTCTATTAATTATTCACTAAAAACCTAGGAAAGAATGATGTAAACTATTGGGAAAGTGACACACTAGAAACTTTAGAGAATGAATCATCTAATTGTGCCATTACTCTGTTGTACACATTATCAAGATGAATTGTGGAAATAATAGTTATGTATAACAAATGGGTAAGAGATCAAATCACATGCATTCATATAAAAAATAACATGTGACCACTCACATATACAGATCACCACAAGCCATATAATTTTAACATACTTATTAGCAACACAAATTTTTATTTACAAGAATTCTCCATTAATCCCACAAAACAAATCATCAGAGGGTCCGTCATAAAGGAACTTGTTAGATCGTATCCAGATCCAAAATGGTGACCGGGACGTGCGTTTGTGTCAATAGCGCAGTGACGTTATCACATTCTTACGCTACTGACGCAAACTTAAAAGCCGGCCATTTTGAAAACCGCAGATCGGACAATCGTATTCTAATCCGGACACTTAACAATAACAGGACAGCAACAGTAGCGGTCAGAACAAGACAGGTGAGGAAATGGGCATTTAGAAGTTAGAAATACTCTAACAATAGTGACAATAATATACTGAAGGAAGATAAATACTTAGTGACTAAATCTATCCTTCTTATTGTCCTTAGATCATGCAAAAAATATCAATTATAGAGAATTCAGAAAGGAAAAAAGGCTTGGAGATAGACCAGTCTTACAAAGCGACCAAACTGGAACACAAAAGTGAGAATATTAGTATTTTCAACACAAAGGCATTAAAGTGGCAGAACATTTACATGTTCATCATATCATATGATCAAGTAAGTATAATGGAGGAACTTAACTATAGAAACGTATGTACACAATTAACACAGGTCCTGTGACTAATTCAAGATGCAATTTCTTGTTCCCAACACACAGAGATTCAGAATTACAATCTATAAACAAATTTAAGGATCTCATTCAACAACAATTTTGAAAACACTGATTTGTCAAATAAAAAATAAGTAACAGTAATCCCTCCTGAAGAACCACCTGAAAAGATGGGGAAACACATGTATAGGGACATAACAACAACAAATGAAACAAAAGGGTATATGAACAATAACATGGCAACATAACTTTAGTTTGACCAAGTGTTTGAATATATGGCAATGAGAATCAATTGCAAAATTTGGAATGAAATGTCATGTCATGAAGAAAAATACTCCACGAAGAAATCTTGTCAATGAAATTGCATGATTTAAAAAATGTATATATTTTGGAGTGCACCAATGGAGTTCTTGTGATTATTTTTCTAGCTTTATAAATGTTTGTCACCTGTAATGCTTTATTGAGAGGCCAATCTCGACACAAGGAGTTCCCTCACTTTCCATTCTAAGTGACACACAATAAACAGTATATGTCGGTTCTTTATACTCAGCCGTATCTCCAATTAATCTAATACCCCTTTGATCCCACCGCCAGAGCTACCAATGAAACAAGATTCAGGCCGGTGTATAGGAAATAATTTTATATTTGTTTTAATTAGATGTTATGAAACTCACACTGAAATGTCAATCACCACTTTATCTGTGGCAGAACACAAAAAACCTCTCTCAATATAAATAAATCACACAGGTGAGTTGAAAAGAACAGAAATTGCAATTCTTTACATTCTACAAATTTCACTTCTAGAAATAATTAGTGCTGGTCGGTAAATATAATTTACAAATGTAGTGCTGTGCAATTTTGATTTTCCTGCATGCTTAAATGGCTAACAGTATGGTTTTTCACATTCAAAGAAATGCATATGGCAATTATGATTTCACCCACACTTTTGGTTTGAAATGAAGACAGGCTGATTTAGCAGTTTGTTTTTAGACTCCCTCTACTTTCGTCTGGGTTGCTGAAGTCTGCCAGAACAATTAGGATGATTGAAGGATTCTGGATTTCAGACCCCCGTCCACTGAAAGGCATGTGTTGGAGAAAGTTGGACAAAAAGATTGGACTGATTTAAGAACACAGACATCCCTCTTCCTTAAAGAAGTTGGGGTCAACAGGAGAAAAAGGATTACCCAAATGAATTATACGCTATAGTTTTTTAGCACACACTGGGACGTGAGTTTTGTTAATTTTGAATTTTAACAAAAATCATCCTGTAGTTTTCTGCCAAAGGAAATTATGTAAATTAGTATTTTTAGTTAAACAGGCTAAGGATCTACACAGTCTTGCCCCTCGGCCCGCTATAAAGGGACAGGATTTAACACAAGCAGACTTCCAAACCATTTGTTCGAACAGGGCACAGTTCGAATTACATAGAATGCCTCTGTTTAAAGTTCAGGAAATCCAGCTGTATGTCAGGACCCTCTGGAAATATAGGGCATGGGTCTGGTCACTCCACTCTCAAGGATGGCACCCAGCACTACACAATAGGACCCAGTCAGCTTTTAGGCCTTCCCAGAAATACACAGCTCCACCCAGATGCACCCTCAGCAATCTCCTCTGAAGTTTCCTTGTAGCTGTCAGATGGTAAGTTTCAGCAGCTTTCCCTGATGGTACATTTCAACAGCTCTGTCGCTGCCTCAAAGTGCACGCCCTTAACATAGCAGGGATGACACCACAAAGTTTATAATCGTGGGGAGTACCCTGGTAAAGTTCTCACAAATAGTATTGCAAAGTTACCCTTCTCTCTCCTCCCAACTCCTGCCTCTCTATACGGATTGGTTTAAGAGTCTGGAACAGACATATGGCAGCTTAATTTGCAATCCCCATTTGTTCTAATGTAAAATGTTGCCAAAAATCTAGTTATGTTATAAACCTCATAATTTTACTCTCAACTCTCATAATATATATAGTTTCTAATTAAGCTGATCAAAGGGAATTAAAAAAAGCAACAGCCAGGTCCACACTAATTTGCACGGCTATGTGGCAATTTTCTGCCATTTTCACAAAAATCAAAACATGCAATTTCTTCCCCATATTACTAGTTTACCTTCCACCCATTTCCCCGACTTCCAAAATTTGAACATTTTCAGATCAGTCAGAAACCCATTATAGATGGCCATTACAGTTCTCTTAGTCATAGGCGGATGAATGTTATATCACCAAAATCACCTGGAAATTACCTAAAAAAATGACACATACATGTAATCAGTATGACTTATGGTTGCTGAGAAAAAGGCCTAAATTGTAATAGTCCTTTTAAATTAATGGCATATTTTCATCTTGGACAAATGGCAACTCCCCTGCCTCCAGGTCATGTGTTCTCACTGGGCGAGCCTTTAACCAGGGTTTATATTAGTCTCTTTGTGTTTGATGCTTGCTCTTTGAAGTTGGAGTTTTAGCCTCTCTTAATTGTAGCCCCTGTTTTCAAACCTCCTCTCTAGATTCTGGAATGCACCAGCATGGGCGATTTGTCTCTGCACAGAGCCCTTTCAAAGACACCAAGTCTAACACTTTATTGCAGTTTCAAAATAGCTGGGGGGATGTAGACCAGGCTTTCCATGGCAGAGTTATTTGTGACATGGGTCCCACAGCAAGCAAACAGGGTCTGTCTTGGGCCTAAGGAAACCTTTTCATGGAAACAAAGTGGGCTTTTCTTTTTAAATATTTGCTGGTTTACTACATGCAAAACATAATATACAATAATTATTGTCAGCACACACCATGTCTTTTCCCTGAAATGTTTATGTTGACAGGGGAACATGTTTCTCATGTCTTGCTTTAACTTGCAAACACACATGCAAGGCCGTTTGTGTATCAGTGTTTAAAAATCCTGTTTTTTATGTGAAAGGGACCTTTGATTATCGTCTACCTTTGTGAAAATGCTGATGTTCCTTTTGTAATGACAGGTAGGCCTTTTCACATGGCCCTTTCTTGTGTTACTTGCAGAAACCCCACAGTCTGCCTTAATAGGCCCATTTCTGGTGTGAAAGTTTTGTTATCAATGCTGGCAGGTCAGTTTCCCAGTGGGCCCTTCAGTTAAGTTGGTTTAGGGGTCTTTGATTACACCCTACATACCCCCTGGTCTTCTGTGCTTTTTTTGTGGGGAAGATCAGGACAGAGTGGGGTTTTAATCCAAGTCCCTTTTTCTCTTTTGTTTTTCTTCATATTTTTCTTTCTATCGGAGTCCATCCGGCTCAATTTCCCTCATTAGGGAGTGGGCACTCCAGTCTCCCCTTCCGTTTCTTGGTTGGGGGGGTGGCCCGGCACCCTCTTTCTTCCTTCATTAGGGAGTGGGCACTGCAGCCTCCCCTTTCATCTTTGGTTTGGGGTTGTGCCACAGCTTCCCCTTTCCTCCTTCATTAAGGAGTGGGAACTTCAGTCTCCCTTTCCATCTTTGGGTTGGAGGATGTGGCACGGCATACCGTTTCCTTCCTTCTTCCCGGGGTGTCTGGGGTTCTTACCAGACTCCCATCTTGCCTCCATGCTGGAAATGAAGGAGGTTATTTATCTAACAAAAGCAGTTCAGTACTTTTTTACACAGCATATTTCCCTGGAAGATGTACATTGCATTTGAGGGAAAAATATTACATAGACAGAGACAACACATTGTAACACTTACATTCGAATGAAGGAAACATTACATAAAACTAGACACAGGACCTCATCAGGAGTTGTGCAGTAAATGGGCACTATTATCACCAAGCGGAAATAGCGTTGCTGCTGTGACCCATGCGCAAATAGTGCCCCATCACAACATCGTGAGCATGCGCATCTGGCTCCGGCAGTAACGCTATTTGCGTCCAGCAGGACTTGTACTGAAACAAGGGCTACCGGTGAAAAAGCCAGCACAAATAGTGATATTGCCTGTTGCCGGTGCTATTAGTGCTGGCGGGAATCGCATCACCACCAGAAAGGGAAGCACTGCGGCAACCATTTTTAAAATCACAATCCATTAAATATCACAGCTCCCTGTAGCCACCCAGACCTGCAAACAAGACAGAATGTCCTAGAAGAGGGTCAGGGGGAAGACTGTCCAAGATCGTATCCGCAAACCAAAATTCAGCAAGGGGGAGCTGGTTGTGCTTGGCTGATGAGGTGGGTGAAGACCATGATGAACTCTATGGGCCCAGGCAATGCATAACATCTGTCCAAGACAGCCATCTGGCATATGATCAGCAAGAAGGTGACTCCGGTGTCCAGCATCCCCGGGACAGGGAAGACTGCAGTAAGCGCTGGAATGACCTGCGGTTCAGGGTCTGGGGACTGCTGTCCCAGCACCGGCAGAAGAGCATGACTACCGGAGGAGGGACTGTGGAGCCACTGTTACTCACCACATGTGAGTGGGTGGATGTCCGCAGCAGCCATGTGCCAGTGCACCAAGGCCACCCCTGCGAGTCAGAGCAGTGGGGAGGGCAGGCAAGGGACCCATCCAAGTGCCATGCACCACACACCCATGGAGGGAGAACATCAGTGCCCCATACAGACCTGCCAGCATCATGTACCCAGCCACCACCCTAATCCAAATGGCACCCCTGGAGGTGACATGGGTTCATGGGTATAAGAAGCATGCATGCCAGACAACAGCTGCCCCAGCATGGTCCTATTAACATCCCCACACACAGGCCAAATACAAACTGTCCATGTGACGGCCCCCATATCCGCATCTGTCCCCATCATTGTGAACCCACTTGCAAACACCCCTAACCAACCATGTCCATTACCCCAATTGCCTGGGGTCCTACTCAGCACCATGCAATGAACGTCATGCAGGTAAAATCATGCGGGGAAATTAAACCTAAACACATCTCCCATGTGCCCTACAGGTTAAGTCCCAGCACTCAGACACCACCAGTACCACTACCCGCATGACCACCGCACAAAGGGCCCAACGGGCCACACCAAGGTGGATGTCACACCATGACACACCACATTACAGCAGGACCGCCCCCACCCCTCCCAAAACCAGTGCAAGCAGCACCCACACCTGCAGCTGTGGACACCAGCACAGATGACATGTCACCTACTCCACTGCCCTTGGAAGCACAGGGAGACAGCAGCCCTGACACAGCTCATGTAGTAGTGCCACCAACCCCAGATAACCATCTGGGCGCAGTCTCTACCAGCAGCCCTCCACCACAACTGGGAGCCCACCCCGTCAGCAACAGGGTGGACAGACTCCAGACAGCCCGCCACACTGCAGGCACATGCATACACCAGAGCTGGACACTGACACACCATCAGTGGGCTCTCGTGTCGACAGCACATGCAGACAGTGCACCCCGTCACCACCACAGTCTACAGCAACACTTAGCATGCATGCTGATGAAGAGTCTGGGGGACATGGAGAAAAGACAGAGAGAGATGGAGTCCATAAGGCACACCCACTCTGGACACTTGCAGGCAATTTCCTCGACTGTATCAAGAGGGCCACACGCAGTATGGTCGCACTGACAGCATTTAGCCAAAGAGTAAGTGAGATGACAGAAGGCGCCTCTGCTCTTGCCCAGGCCATCCACCAAAGCAATGAGGTGGTATTCCAACAGCTCCTGGGCCAGCACCATCCCTTCTAGTTCAACAACACCAATAGGGGACTGCCAGGAGAGCACATCTAGGCACCAGTGCCAACATTTACCCCGAGGGGCCATGCCGTTGAGTTGGTGGTCGGCGGTGGAGGGGGGATTGTGTGCTGAGAGTTTGTAGTGGGTGGGGTGGCGGGATAGTGTTCTGCAGAGTTTGTGGTGGGCAGGGGCAGGGAGGATATTTAGTGCACAAAGTTAAATTCAACATTGTTGAACATTATCCATGCGAGGACATTCCTGATTGTGCTCATGTGTTGTATATTCACAGTGCCGGAAGTGGGCTTGAGCCAGTGTACTGCACTAGAAGAAATTGTCTTGTATTGCCTGCCTGCCAGGCCAGTCTCCCATCCGTTACGTCATCCCTGGGAGTGACTGCTCTGGCTCCTCCCTCATGCTGTTCATCTACATCTTCCTCTAGGTGTGACATTTCCGAATCTGGGGGTAGTGGCACATTCCTCCTCAGGCAGATGTTATGTAGCATTGCACACACTGGCACAGTTTTTGTGCCAGTGTGTGCAACATCAGGGGTGTACATTAGGGCAAAACGAAAAGGTGATGGCTGGAAGGTTTTGAATAAATCATAACCACGGGCAAACCTCTGGGCAACACTCCAGACCATAGTTTTTCAGTCTGCCAAGCCATTACAGAAGGGGAAAAAAACATATGCAAATCAGGCTTGGTCCTACCCCAAAAGGGGCAGTCCAGCCCAAACTGCTGGTCACATCCCTTCTGCACGAGACCACAAGCATCCCCAGGTTTGTTTCAGCCTTGTTGGGCGTCATCAGTGAGGAGTAGCCTGGGTCTCTAGGCCCGGCAGACTCGGGACCCACGTCTGGGCATACCCGTCCCACTCGGGGTGACTTTAGCAAAATGAAAAGGTGATGGCTGGAAGGTTTTGAATAAATCATAACCACGGGCAAAGCTCTGGGCAACACTCCAGACCATCGTTTTTCAGTCTGCCAAGCCATTACAGAAGGGGAAAAACCATATGCAAATCAGGCTTGGTCCTACCCCAAAAGGGGCAGTCCACCCGAACTGCTAGGTCACATCCTTTCTGCACGAGACCACAAGCTACTCCTCACTGATGAGTCTCAACAAGGGCGAAACATGTTTGGGGATGCTTGTGGTCTCGTGCAGAAGGGATGTGGCCTAGCAGTTCGGGTTGGACTGCCCCTTTTGGGGTGGGGCCAAGCCTAATTTGCATATGGTCTTTCCCCTTCTGTAATGGCTTGGCAGGTGAAGATGGTGGTCTGGAGGGTTGCCCAGAGCATTGCCAGTGGTTAAGATTCATTCTAAACCTTCCAGCCATCACCTCTTTGTTTTTGCTTTGTCACCCCGAGTGGGACGGGTATGCCCAGAAGTGTGTCCTGTGCCTGCTGGGCCTAGAGACCAAAGCTATTCCTCACTGATGACTCCCAACAAGGGTGAAACATGTTTGGGGATGCTTGTGGTCTCGTGCAGAAGGGATGTGGCCTAGCAGTTCGGGCTGGACTGCCCCTTTTGGGTTGGGGCCAAGCCTGATTTGCATATGGTCTTTTCCCTTCTGTAATGGCTTGGCAGACGAAGAACAGTGGTTTGGAGGGTTGCCCAGAGCATTGCCAGGGGTTAAGATTCATTCTAAACCTTCCAGCCATCACCTCTTTGTTTTTGCTCTGTGCATTAGGGCACCAACAGTGTGATCTAGGAAACGGGACCATGCCTTGAGGAGTCCAAAGGTGCGTTTATTGCACACATGCTTCTGGCTGTGGGCATGGTTGTAGGCGGTCTTGTGCAGTGTAAGTGGGTCACACACCGGGGTCATCCCCTGTCGTTGATGCATGTGGTGGCCAGGTGCTGTAAGTGCATCCATTTGTCGTGCCATGCTTCTTGTCAGTGTTAACATCCCCAGGTGACTCACATTTGTGACAGGAATTTTACTCGCCCACTAGCCGCCTCCATTGTCCTCTGTGCCTTTCCATGTATACTGGCACAGTGCTCTTCCATAGGACCATGGAATTGTGGGGGGAACCTGGGTAATGAGCACAGCAGTGGGTAATAATGAGGCCACGTTCACAGGTTTCCTGCACATTGAGGGAGTGGTAGTACTTCTGGTTCCTGTATGTGGCCTCATGGGACTGGGGTGCGACCAATGAGAGACAGCACCAGGCAATTGACACAGGCTTTGCCACACATCAAGAAAATAACAGAACTTTAAGGTGAGAATGCACCCTAACCCCACAAACTTCGTTCTGCAGGATTGTAAATATTACAAGCAAGTACGCTGAAAGTTGATACACATGAAGTCGCCTATACCCAAATAAAAGACTACCTAGAATCACACCACATACTCAGCACTCCCCAGTCTGGTTTCTACCCCAGACACAGCATGATAACTGCCCTCCTAGAGTTAAAAAAAGAACTTGACGACGATAATGATGCTGGAAATCTGTCCCTCCTCCTGCTACTTGACCTTTTTGCAGCCTTTGACCTCGTCGACCACAAGTTTTTATGCCACCATCTGACCTCAGTCGCAGGCTTTTCCCCTGAAGCTGCCAGCTGCATCTCCTCCCGCCGCCTCAATAACAGAACTTCCAGAGTCTTTGCAGGTGACACCCGTCCCCCACTTACTCTCAATTCATCTGGGATGCCACAAGGTTCTTGTGTCTCACCTACTCTCTAAAATATCTATACAAGTCATTTTTTGATCACCTCGACTCCTTAGGAATTGCCTTCATAAACTATGCTGATGACACCCAAATCCTCCTCAACCATTCAGGGGACCATGGGCAGGACTCTACTAAGGTGAAAAACATTTACAAAATGATTCAGACATGGATGTACCCTGCATAGTCTCTGCCTGAATGATGAAAAACAGAGCTGTTGCAAGTTGGCACACCAGCTCACCTAGCAAATCTTGACCCAACCTTTGGTTTCTTCGACATTGATGGTCATAAAATCCCTGTCTCCACTTTCGTAAAAGCTCTGGGCATCCATCGTGATGCTTTGATTAGCACTGGCCGCCAAATCAGCCACATCACCTCCTCAGCAGATTACGCCACAAAACTCCTTTGAGCTAGTAAATCGTTCCTAACTTTAGATAATTGCCTCTCGCCCACCCGTGCCCTCCTGGGATCTAATAATGTTCCTAACAACTGTGCATTGTCTGTAACTCTAGTGCCTACATGCCCATTGACTTTGTGTTCTGCTATAAATGTTAAATAAATAAATAAATAAATAAAGAGGAGGATTCACAGATTAAAACTTGAACATGTTTGTGTTGCAAAGATAGCCATGTAAGCCATTTTGTAGAGAAAAACACTTAGTTTTCATTATTGAAATTGATTAAAAAAGTAACTGAAAATGTAAATGCACTTGAGAAAGCAGCCCCTCTTTTTTCAAAATGAACCATCACAGTGCAAAATCTTGTGATTTTATTTAACATGTTTAAATTGCAAGATGATTGTTTTCAGGATATGTTGAACACACGGAAGTGACGTCATTGTAAGGTATTTATAACAATGGCTTATGACATGGCAACTTATAACACACTGGGAGACAGTGGGGAATATGAGAAAGGTTGCCCTTAGTCTTATTTTCACAATATAATACACATTAACCTTTCCTCAAATCCTTGCAGGAATTGGTAAACCGCACCATACTAGTTTATACCATGACAAAAATATAAATGTATTAATAAATCTACATTGATGCAATAATTCATCACCATTTCAAGTGACTAGTGCTTCATAAAACCATCACAATACTACAACTTTCAATTATTCACCACAGTTCTGATTATTTAAATTACATAAGAATGAAGCTATTGATATTTGGCTACTTTTTGCCAAAAATAACCCAACATGTTTTGTTCCTGGGGTTCAATATGAAGCAAATAATGAAAATTCCTACAAGGAAAATATTTTAACATTACTAATCACAGTTCATAAGTAACTGGATAGGTTGTCACATTATGTTAATTATAACGTATTACAATGGGTAAATGCACTGTGCTTTTGCACTGTATTTAAAGCCATGTGAGATTTCCATTTAAATGAAAGCCAATATCATTTTCAGAGCTGTGTGCCCAGTGTAGAACTACTAGTACTCAAACACAGACATACGGTATTTCTTTTTCAAATAAATCCTATTCAATTGTACCCATAGTGTTTGCACATGTATAGACAGCCAATTAGTCTGTGGTGCCAATGTGCATGGTCCATAGCCTAATGGAGAATTCTGTGATAACTTGTGATCTAGAAGAGCCATAGACAATTAACAAGTAAATAGGGAGTTGAAAGGGATGTGATGAATCGAGAGATTCAATCGCTTCCCCCAGGTGGGAACCTTTTCTTGTGAGGCTAGGGAGGTGAGCATGCTATGCAATACCCTCCCTCGGGTAGAGGCAGGCAGGACCTCACTGGGAAAGACTCCCCTTATGGGGATAAGGACTCCTGTTCCAATGAGGAACTTCCTTCCTAATCATTCAGCAACTCCATAACAATAATTGCATTCTTGTTGGGAGAAAACAGGAAGAATCCAAGTCTATTTGTTATTGTGATACTCTGACTAAAGACCAGTACCTGCCTAGTCTGAGACAAAGAAAACCCACAGATTTATAATGACTAAAACAAGAAAACAGAAGAAGGACTACAGTGGTACACTGGAGAAGCCCCCGAGCAGCATGATACAAGTTGGAGGAGAGAGAGAACATCAGAGAGAGACCCGGAGTTTCGAACCAGCTGAGTCAGGGGAGCTGGGAACCCAGAGGGAGCTCTACTTTCAATGCTGGCGCGCAGCTAGGAGGAACAAGTGTCAGGGCTGAACTGCTGGAAGAACAGACTAACGAGAGTCTGCCAACCAGGTAGTCCCAGGAGGGAATTTCGATGAAGGCTGGAAGAAAGAAGCCATTAGGATGAAGTGCCCAGTTGCACTGCATATAAGATCGACCCATGACAGTCAGTCTGCCAACAAGTTAGTCCCAAGAGGGAAGTCTGACGAAGTTTGGAAGAGATAAGCCATCACGTTGAAGTGCCCAAACTGCATTGCTTACAAGACCGACCCTTTGGAGCCTATCAACATGATAGAAGTACTGGGAGGGAACTGCAAGAAGGAATTGGTGACCAAAAAGGGGAGAGAGAGGAAATCCCTTGTAGCCCTGATACCACAGGAGACAGGAGAAGCGTATCCAAGAGAGGGGAAGAATTGAATGCCAGAGCAGTCCAGACAAGACACAGAGAACTGCAGAAGGATAACGAGGACCCGGTGACACAGCCCTATTAAACACAAGGTAAAGGGGAGACTGGGCGAATGGCACAAACATATGCTGTACACTCAGAAAAACACATATCATGAGAAGTCATCATAGTCACAGTAAGGTGAGCAAATATAATGAATAGCAGAAATATAACACTTTAACTAAGGAGAATGAAGATAATGATTCATCTAATCCTTAAACTCGTCCCAGTGAGGAAATCAGGAAATCAGTAATCAAGAGAATCATTACTATGAACATTATTCTCATTCCATTGAGAGGATAAGAAAGCAATATAATTATTACTCTAGGCAACATACTAGTCCCAGTGAAAGAAGCAGTGATCAAGGCAATCATCCCTGTGAACCTCATATTCCTCCCACTGAAAGACCCAGTAATCAAGAGAACCATTACTTGAAACATTGTGCTTTTCCCAGTAAAATAATACTCAAGAGAGTTGGACTCCCCAGTGTATTTATCACACTTGCCTCAGTAAGAAGGGTGACATCAAAGAGAGTGAGAAAACCAATAAACAAGGAAGTGACAGCCAATACTGGATTTACCATTGTTAACTTAATGAGAAAGTGAGTGCCCAAGAGAGTGAGAGTCAACCAAAGAATGAGAGACTGTTTCCTATACCCAAGGAAGACCAAGAGAGACCAATACAAAGAAGAGGACCTTTGATCAAAGGGATCTTTCAATATCAGTGGAAGGGGAAGCCAAAAAGCTGGGAAAGTCCTCTTCAGGAACTGAACAAACGAAAAAGGTAACCAAGATCTATCTGAAGATTCTATACTAAAAGGAAATGAACTGAGAAAGCTTCAGCAGCAGAAGGGAGTCATTCTCCTGGACTTCAGTTATTTCTCATTCACAAGGCTTGGAAAGCTGCCTCAGGAGAAGGGAATCACTCTCTTTGTCTTTAGTTGTTTTCTCTTAGTGGTAGGGTCAGCATAGTTTAGTTTTGGACCGAAGACAGATTCTACTTTTGGACTTCACAGACTGACAACGAGCACGCTAGATAATTTTATTAGTCAGGGAAATGCAAAGCATAGGGGAAGTGAGGGCTTTAATTATTATTTTAATAAAAGCATCTCAAAATGTCAACTACTAGTCTGTCTCCTCCTTCTGACCTACCACAGGGGGTTTAGCCTTCGTAATCCATTCCCGGGGGAACAAAATACTTATAGAAATGACATCCTATGCTCTCTCTTGACATTACACACTAGGGAAAGGGGTGTGTTCCTGTGGGGCCGAGTTTGTTATGTGAAGTGTGAGGGGGAGAAAGCCTAAACCATTTTTCTATACACAGACTAGATGCATGAATTCTGGGCATTCTAAATTGATAGCACATTTTCCCTAAACACATGCTCATGTACACCAATTTAAGCATCATAGTTTGTATTGTACTTCCATACATTTGTAGGAAACCCACTGTAAAATCAAGGAAATATTAAGGCTTGGTACCACCAAAAATTGGATCCGCCAGTCACAAAGTTTTCAAAGGTTTATTCTGCACAGATTCAAATGCCAAGGGCAGATAGCTATCTGGTTCACAACACCTCTCAGCGTGCACCAAAAACACTGTGAGGAGAGTGAGACCTGATCATCACAAAACAGGCAGTATTTATACAGAATCCTGCCAATAGCTCAGCCCATCTCCAAACTAATAAGTTACAAATTTGGGTTTGTGCCCAGTTCACATAGTAAATACAACAATATTGTCCTTACATACTTCAAGTGTTTTCCAGCCTTCAAAATACAATGGTTACAACTTTGTTCTGTCTAGTCATGTTGGTTATTCAGCTTAGGCTGATCCTAGTTCCAAGAAACAAATTCGATAGCTTTTGCTAAGATACACAGGGGGTAATTCATAGAATTCAGCGCACAAGTGGCGCACGCGGCTGGCGCACAGTGTGCGCGTGCGAATCCCTGCGCCAGCAGCGTGCGCTAAAATCCATTTCAGCGCACAGCGTATTCATGGATTCCAGCCACCAAAACCAGCCGTGGCGCAGCGACCCTGCAGCAGCGCCAGTTACGCCCCCAAGAACGCCTCTCGCGCAGGGAAAAGCCATCAAAATCCCCAATCCAGCACAAAGGGCTGCGCTAACACTGTACCAGCACGGCAAGCGGGCTACGTGTATCACTGGGGTGCGCAGGAAGTTCCACACGCGATTGGCCCCGTGCGAGCAGGGTATGCGTATTTCAGGGGTGCGTGGGAAGTTCCACACGCGATTTCCGCAGGGTACGTGTATTTCAGGGGTGCGCAGGAAGTTCCACACGTGATTTCAGCAGGGTACGTGTATTTCAGGGGTGCGCGGGAAGTTCCACACGCGATTTCATCAGGGTACGTGTATTTTGGTGTGCGGGGGAAGTTTCGCACGCGACATCAGCAGGGTACGTGTATTCCAGGGGTGCGCGGGAAGTTCCACACGCAATTTCCGCAGGGTATGTGTATTTCAGGGGTGCGCGGGAAGTTCCACACGCGATTTTAGCAGGATACGTGTATTTCAGGGGTGCGCGGGAAATTCCACACGCGATTTCATCAGGGTACGTGTATTTCAGGGTGCGGGGGAAGTTTCACATGCGACATCAGCAGGGTACGTGTATTTCAGGGGTGCGCGGGAAGTTCCACACGCGATTTCAGCAGGGTACGTGTATTTCAGGGGTGCGCGGGAAGTTCCACACGCGATTTCATCAGGGTACGTGTATTTCGGGGTGCGGGGGAAGTTTCACACGCGACATCAGCAGGGTATGTGTATTTCAGGGGTGCGCAGGAAGTTCCACACGCGATTTCAGCAGGGTACGTGTATTTCAGCGGTGCGCGGGAAGTTCCACACGCGATTTCAGCAGGGTATGTGTATTTCAGGGTGCGGGGGAAGTTTCACACGCGACATCAGGCGGGTACGTGTATTCCAGGGGTGCGCGGGAAGTTCCACACGCGATTCCATCAGGGTACGTGTATTACAGGGGTGCGCGGGAAGTTCCACGCGCAATTTCATCAGGGTACGTGTATTTCAGGGTGTGGGGGAAGTTTCACACGCGACATCAGCAGGGTACGTGTATTCCAGGGGTGCGCGGGAAGTTCCACATGCAATTCCATCAGGGTACGTGTATTACAGGGGTGCGCGGGAAGTTCCACACGCAATTTCATCAGGGTATGTGTATTTCGGGGTGCGGGGGAAGTTTCACACGCAACATCAGCAGGGTACGTGTATTCCAGGGGTGCGCGGGAAGTTCCACACGTGATTCCATCAGGGTACGTGTATTACAGGGGTGCGCGGGGAGCACCACACGTGAATTGCACGTGTGGGTCCTCCCAGGTGTTCCCTCTACACCCTCCACGGCCCCTGCAGGTGGCTCACACCACAGGGGCCTACCCTGCACATGTCCTGCAGGCACCCCATCCACCATGGCCATGCCCCAAAGCCAACCCACATGTCAACTTGCACTACTGCCCACCAACGCATGTCCCCCTGCACCCCCAGCCACCAGGGGCACCCTCCACCAGGCCCCCACCCATGTCTCCCACCACCCCCACCCCCCAGCAGTGTGGGGCACCTGCCAGCAGGCCCCCACCCATGTCTCCCACCACCCCCACCCCCCAGCACTGTGGGGCACCTGCCAGCAGGCCCCCACCCATGTCCAACTCATGTTCCCCACCACCCCCACCCCCCAGCAGTGCAGGGTCACGCTGCACCAGGCCCCCACCCATGTCTCCCACCACCCCCACCCCCCAGCAGTGCAGGGTCACCCTCCACCCGGCCCCCACCCATGTCTCCCACCCCCCAGCAGTGCAGGGTCACCCTCCACCAGGTCCCCACCCATGTCTCCCACCCCCCCCAATCCCCAGCAGTGCAGGGTCACCCTCCACCAGGCCCCCACCCATGTCTCCCACCACCCCCACCCCCCAGCAGTGCAGGGTCACCCTCCACCAGGCCCCCACCCATGTCTCCCCCCACCCCCCAGCACTGTGGGGCACCTGCCAGCAGGCCCCCACCCATGTCTCCCACCTCCGCACCCCCCAGCACTGTCATGCACCTGTCAGCAGGCCCCCATCCATGTCCAACTCATGTTCCCCACCACCCCCACCCCCCAGCACTGTGGGGCACCTGCCAGCAGGCCCCCACCCATGTCTCCCACCACCCCCACCCCCCAGCACTGTGGGGCACCTGCCAGAAGGCCCCCACCCATGTCTCCCACCACCCCCACCCCCCAGCAGTGCAGGGTCACCCTCCACCAGGCCCCCACCCATGTCTCCCACCCCCCTACCCCCCAGCAGTGCAGGGTCACCCTCCACCAGGCCCCCACCCATGTCTCCCACCACCCCCACCCCCCAGCACTGTGGGGCACCTGCCAGCAGGCCCCCACCCATGTCTCCCACCCCCCCCACCCCCCAGGACTGTGGGGCACCTGCCAGCAGGCCCCCACCCATGTCCAACTCATGTTCCCCACCACCCCCAGCCCCCAGCAGTGCAGGGTCACCCTCCACCAGGCCCCCACCCATGTCTCCCACCACCCCCACCCCCCAGCAGTGCAGGGTCACCCTCCACCAGGCCCCCAGCCATATCTCCCACCACCCCCACCCCCCAGCACTGTGGGGCACCTGCCAGCAGGCCCCCACCCATGTCTCCCACCACCCCCACCCCCCAGCACTGTGGGGCTCCTGCCAGCAGGCTCCCACCCATGTCCAACTCATGTTCCCCACCACCCCCACCCCCCAGCACTGTGGGGCACCTGCCAGCAGGCCCACACCCATGTCTCCCACCACCCCCACCCCCCAGCACTGTGGGGCACCTGCCAGCAGGCCCCCACCCATGTCTCCCACCACCCCCACCCCCCAGCAGTGCAGGGTCACCCTCCACCAGGCCCCCACCCATGTCTCCCACCACCCCCACCCCCCAGCACTGTGGGGCACCTGCCAGCTGGCCCCCACCCATGTCTCCCACCACCCCCACCCCCCAGCACTGTGGGGCACCTGCCAGCAGGCCCCCACCCATGTCCAACTCATGTTCCCCACCACCCCCACCCCCCAGCAGTGCAGGGTCACCCTCCACCAGGCCCCCACCCATGTCTCCCACCACCCCCACCTCCCAGCAGTGCAGGGTCACCCTCCACCAGGCCCCCACCCATGTCTCCCGCCACCCCCACCCCCCAGCAGTGCAGGGTCACCCTCCACCAGGCCCCCACCCATGTCTCCCACCACCCCCACCCCCAGCACTGTGGGGCACCTGCCAGCAGGCCCCCACCCATGTCTCCCACCACCCCCACCCCCCAGCACTGTGGGGCACCTGCCAGCAGGCCCCCACCCATGTCCAACTCATGTTCCCCAGCCAACATGTCATCAAAATCTAGATCCCTGGTCCCTATGGACAGCCTCCAAATGCAAAACACCCACCCGAGTATTGCATCCGCCCACTCATAATTGGCAATTACATGACAGAACACCAATTGCAAGTTCCGAAACAAACACATTTCCCTCACATACACCCAATGGGTGTCAGTGAATCTCAAAACCCATATCATGATATGCATGAAACCAATGAGATACGACACATTGAAGTTCGATAAAAAAATATGTATTAAAGGAAACATAAATAGAATCAAAAATAAAGAAACAGAAATGGGAATGTACAAAAATGAAAAGAAGCATGTCCGTGAAAAAAAGCAAAACCAAAAATCATAATCCAAAGTAATGGTGTCCAAAGTCACTGTCCACAAAACAAAATCCAATGGGAAATAAAATTGAAAGCCATTGCTCCATGGTTAAAATGTGAAAGAAAAATACAATCCAACAGTGAACTATGTACATACGAACAAGCCAGGGTCCATTATCCCAACAAAAGAAATGAAACCTATCTAACTACACTAACTAATAAAATAAACTATATACAAAAATGTGGCCAATGTCCAAAAGGTCCAAAATAAATCCAAAAAAAAAGGAAACCTAACACTACCTGCATAACTATGTACAAGGGCAGTGGGCTAGTTTGACGGCTCACTTTTGGATGTCCCGGGCCAGGGCATCATCGAACTCCTGCTCAATGTCCCAGAGGCGGTCCTCCTCCATGGCCCCAAGGGTCCCCAGGGCCGTCGACGTGTCCACCTCCAAGCCCCTGCGGATTGCCTCGAGGCACTCGGCCCACCTCAGGGCCCTCCGCATGGAGTTCTCCGCCCAGACCATTGTGAGCCGTGCCTCTTCCGCCCGCTGCCGCTCCGCATCTATGGCGTGGCCCAACCGCTGCCACACGGAAGACACTCTCTGTCCTCGGTCCTCCTGCCCTCCGGCCGATGCCTGCCCCTCCGATGTTGAAGGCCCCGAGCCTTCATGGCTCCCACCACGTTGCTGCTGCTGCTGTACCTCTGCCCATGCACTGCCTCCTGCTGCCTGCACATCCTCCGCCGGCTGGGGTGCAGTCGTTGATGTGGCCACCCCTGCTGGACGTCCGACTCCCGACTGTGGCAGGGATGCCTCCTCCACCAGCCTGGCCGCACCGTCAGAGGCAGCTCCACAGGGCACCCAGGTGACTGATGGGTGGGAAGAGGGCACGGGGGACGACTGGCGCGTAGGGGGTTCAGTTGAGGAGGGGGTCGTAGCAAGCCCCATCATATGGAGGAATCCGGCCTGGGTGACCTGTCCCAGCAGGCTGACGTGGTCAACGAGCCATTCGAGATGACGTGCAGTCTCCTCATGAACAGACTGCAGGTCACCTCGCATGGCCCGTTGACGCAACGCCACACCAGTCAGGACAGGCTCAACCCGGACCCGGATAGCCACGTCCGCAGGCAGAGGAAGGCCAGTTGTCGTGAGCTCATCCCCTGCCTTAAAACGGGTCTGGACGTAGGCATCCCTGCTGGTGCAAGATGATGCAGGGACAGGATCAGGGACAGGATTGCACACAGGCACCTCTGCGATGGCCTGTGCTGCCTCCTGTTCCTGGTCCTGCACTGCACCACTAGCACCAGTGGGATCCCCACCTCCAGGCCCCGTCTCTGTTGCTTGCACGGCCTCCTCCTCCACAAAACCCCCAACCAACCTGGATGACTCTGTGCCATCTTCCCCCGTTGGGCCCTGTGGGGTCCCAGCTGCCCCTTCTGCTGCCGAGGAGTCCAACTCCAACCTCCGCCTCTTGGACCTCCCCCCGGCATCTGCGGCCTGGGACGCGGCACCGGACTCCTCACTCCCCGACGAGATAACAACATGGGAGGGGAGCCGGGCCTTGCGTCTCCGGCTGGCGGTGGGATCCCCGCCGCTGTGCTCCACAGCACCTTCTCCGCCCTCTTCATCAGTTGACGCTGCAGACAGGGAGAAATAAAACACAGGCATCAGGGCACTGTACAATGGACACATACACACATGACAGTTGTACATGAGTGGCATTGGCAAACCTCAGACATGCCATCACAATCCCCAACACACATGTCATTTCAACTCGCACACATGAGCCATACCACAGCCATATCGCAACTGCCAGCACCATCCATACACATACAACAGCATGAGCAAGCAAAGGTGAGGCAGACATCACATGCAACACAGGAAGTGCACCACACATGTACACACACCACCACACTTGCATGCATGTGTACACCTCTGCCAAGTGTCGCAGTGTTCAGATGGGCATCCATGTCACATCTGCCAATCAGGCTTCCACATACCGCTGTCACATGCATCCATGTTGCATCACTGTTGCACTCTTGTCAAATACACACTGATGCACATGTACACAGTGCTGATACATGCAGCTGAAAACAACATACATGTGTGACATCACGGACATGTCTACTTACATACACATTCATCCAAACATGTGTGCCCACACAACTGCATTTGGCATGCAAGCCTACACACACAAGCACCATCCATGTCTCACACATTCCAGCCCTTGCATGTGTTAGCCCCACGGCCCTGTACACCCCCACCCATACTCGACCCCATACAAACAGATGTGCAACCTGCACACTACTGAAAAATCACCTCATGTACAGCTCACAATCAGGATGCATGTACACTTACTGCTCGACTCCAGACGGGTCTGCCTCTCAAGGACCTGGACGTGGAGCGCTGGGGATATGCGTTCCAGGACCCTCATCTGTTCTTCCGACAAGTGGCCCCTTGGCATCCGTTGCCTTCAAGAGGCACTGGCCTTGTTCAGGGTCCTGGACCTGAAGCGCTTCTTGACATGTTGGAAGTCGCGGACTGCCACCCCCTCCGCGTTGATGGCAGTCACGATGTCAGTCCAGATCCGAGTCCCTCCTTCCTTGTCGTCGCGGGAACTTCCGAAGAGGGCATCATACAGCCCCAGGACTTGCTCCACCAGGAAAACAATTTCGGTGGCACTGAAGCTGGTGCCTCTCTGGCCGGGGGTTGTCAGTGGTCTCAGATGGTGTTTGCCCCGACATGACAACCCCAGAGGCAGGAGTGGGTGGGCAACTGGGTCCTGGGGCTGGGCTGTGGAGCGATGGAATCCCAGTCGGGAGTCTTCGGTTCCAGCAGGGGTGGTCACAGCAACAGCACCCCTGGCTGATGTGCAGGCAGCAAATGGCAGGGCACGTGGGCAGCAGGCAGTCAGGCAGCAACAGATGGCAGGTGGGAGCGTGCTCGGGGCTCTGGGGGGCAGCAGTTCGGCCTTCTGGGCAGGAGCGTGGTCTTCCGTGTGCTTACACGTGGCCAGCTTGATACGGAGTGATTTGGCACGCGAAAATTCGGCACGTCAGCGTGTAATTCGAGGAAAGGCCCTTAGCGCGTAAGCATGTCTGCACGCATACGCAATTTCATTGGAGAGAAGGCCCCTGAAGCGCAAGCGCCCCTGTGACGTGACGCGCACAGGCGTGCATGGGCATTTCAGCGCGCATGAAAATCTGCACGTCCGCGTGTAATACGAGGAAAGGGCCCATGCGCGTTAGTGACGTGACGCGCGTGTGCATTTCCCTCAGCACGGGTTAAAGGTGAGCGGGCCCAGCAGTTCACTGTACGTGCCTTTCGTGCAGACTGACGTGTGTTGCTGCTTCCTGTTGTTTCGCGCGCCATTACAACTTCACAGCTATCAAGGACGTATCTCTTCTTTTGGCGGGGTTATTGGCTACACATGTTTTTCTGCATCGCGCTAGTCAGACGGTGAGTCGCACACGCTCTTTTTCCCACTGCGGGTGCCCCTGTGTATCACACCCATTTTCGATGTCATAGTAGCCTGCGTGTCCCACGCGTATGCGTTATTCGTGTTACTGGGTGCCACGGCGTACTGCGGGAGGTTGAATCCACGCACGTAGGCTGCAGGGTTGCGTGCACGGTTTTACTGCAGTTTTGGGGTGCCTGAGCGCTGCGTGACCCGTCACCACATCACCGGGGTCACATACAGACTTGCAGGTGCAGGGGGGCTGTTAACATCTTGCTTCCCACCCCCTTCACCCCAATTGCCCAGGTCAATTGTGGTGTACACCTCCCATTGGCACCACTCCATCTGTGCCAGCACTACTACATCAGTGCCATGGTTGGGAGGCCACCAAAGGTGAGGGGCGCTTCAGCTGGGCGTCCTCCTCGTGGCGGGCGTGGTCGGGGACGTGGCCGTGGTGACCAGGGAGTAGGGGGGACTCCAGGGTGTCCAGGGCGGCCACAGAGGGGGAAGAGGCAGGGGTGCGCCACTTGAGCACAATGTTGTGCCATGTGTCGGTGCAGTCATGCCACCACCCCCTGTGGTTCCGGGGGATGCAGCTCCTGCATCTGGCACTGGCACCCGTTTGACCCGGCAGTCCGTTCCATCGACTGCCACGGGCCCAAGGGTAGTGGTAGCTGCAGGTGCAGCTGTGGACACCGCCACCCAGGCTCAGGGTCTGCCAGCGCAGGCTGCATAGGCACTTGAAGAGCCCTTGGTAGATCTCCAACAGGCCAGGGGGGCAACCATAGGGGCAGGCCGGGCTGCTCAGACCAAGACACGTGTCCCTGGGGCAGTCATGCCATCTGCTGCCCCGAACAGCCGGGTGTTGGCAAGTGCAGGGGCAGATGCACCCAACAGCACCCCGTTTGTGAGTCTGCCAACCAGGACCGTTGCGGTCAATGACCCTGCCACAGTTATTACACGGCATTAGCCAGCCAGGGTCTGCGCCACAGTCCAAGAGGAGGAAGGTTGCACCTGCAGCACACACAGCCACGACCTCCTGCACGTCGAGGAAGAAGCCTTTCTGTAAGCAGGAACTGGACTTCCTCGTGGACTACGTGCGGGGCCACAGCCGTGACATGCTAGTGGGTGCCAATAGTCAGACTACGGCTGCCCAACGTGACACCCACTGGAAGCATATTGCGGAACATGTCAGTTCATTCGGCCATGAGGTGCGCACGGCGCAAGAGTGCAAAAAGCGTTGGAATGACATCAAGCGCAGCACTAAGGCTAAGCGTGCCTCTAATTACAACTTGACTCTAGTGACTGGCGGTGGGCCTGCACCAGAGGAGGAAGAGCTCACTCCGCATGAGGCTCTCGTTGCGGAGTTCATACCACCTGAATTGGTCGAAGGAGTGGGAGAGATGCTGGACTTTGATGCGCAGTCCAGTGAGTGTTGATGGGTGTTTGTTGAGGACGTGTGTGTTTCACTTGTGAGATCTGTTGTGCATGATTGCCGCTACATGTGACGTGTACATGGTTCTGATGTGTAAGTAATGCAATGCTTCCGTCATGCATGTCTCCTCTGCCTGCATGCGGGACTCCATGTAGGCATGCTCCCTTGCCCCTCCTCCGCCACTCTGCACCCCAGTTCCACCTTTGCACTGGTCTGCTTCAATCTTGCCAATGTGTACTTTCTTGTTCATGTGTCCTGTGTAGATGCTAACTTCCAGCGTAGAATCTGCCAGACATATGCCGTGTGGTACTGCCTTAGTACTCGATGCAGGGTATCTCACTTGTACTGTGCATGGGTCAGATGTCCCGCAGGGACATGAGTGCCCATTCATGCTCCATGTGCATTGCACGCATGCCCCTATATGTCATTGACTGGATGATCACTGTAATACAAGTCCTTGGTTACATACATTGCCTGCCATCTCATCAGCCTTCCCATGTCAACTGTGGCTCACTCCTGCGTTGCACACATGTTTAGGCTCTGACAATCTGTGTGGCTTACAGGCCTCAGCCTGTTCAATGGCCAATGACTCTGTCCAAATCGTGTTGTGTCTTCTTCACACGTGGGCGGCCTCCAGAGTTTTCATCATGTGTCCTGCCTACTGTCCCAGCATCATTTGCAGTGTTGTCACTTGAATCACATTAAGCAGTTGATGCCAGTCAACACTGCCTGTCAATACACAGGTGTATGGTCAGCCTTTTGATACCATGCTAGGCATCCCTGCTTTGGTACTGGGGTGGAGGGGTGCTTGGCTTCTAGATATGGTACACATTGAATGCACAATGCACGAGATGTCTGAATTTGACATTGCACTGCCTTCACATTTCCTGGCACACACCATGGAGTCCTTGTACATGAAGGTAGTGAGTGGCATACACATTTTCTGCACTGCATAGACCCACTTCCATGGAAACTGCCACCTTTCAACAGGTCTGATCACAGAAGCTATTCAAAGTTGACCCAGCATGCATGCCAGGTTATATGTTGTGTGTCACATGTCTGCCGGATGCGTTTGCTGTCGGTGTGTGTGTGTGTTGTGTGCTTCTGACATGTGTAGTGACCTTTTTCTCTCTATATTTTTCAGGTGATGACGCAATGGAGGCGGAGGATGGTGTTGTCATGACAGACACAGGGTTGGTACCACCACATCAACCCGGCACTAGTGGGGGTTGTGGGGTGGTAGGCCACGAAACCCCCCAAGTGCTGCAGTCCATCTTGTCTCTGGCTGCCTATGAGTCCAGCCTTGATGACGACTCTGACGTCCATGTTGAGTTGGATGAGCATCAAGTCCATGTGTCAGGGGTGAGTGATTCTGATGTGGACACTCCTCTGTCTGCGACCCCTGCACTGAGGGATCAGACAGTCTTGGTTCCTCCGCCCGTGGTGGATCGGGACGCAGGGTCACCCTCCACACCAGTCACTGATGTGCCTGGGACATCACGTCGACGGGGGCATGTAGTCGTGCAGCCGCGGGCGGTGCCAACACAGCGAGGACCCCCGGTCCTTGGGTCCCGCAGGGGTCAAGCCCGGCAACGCGGTCGCCGCACGCAACCGCAGTATACTGAGTGGGAGCAAGACATGACTGCCAATTCCGAACGGCAGGGGGCAGCAATGGAGAACATCGCTGAGAGCATGGAGCGTGTGGCCCGATCTGTGCTCCCCCCTGCTAGGCAGGTGCTTCTCCAGCAGCAGGCGGCACGGTCCACGGCCCACTCGCTCAGGCTGGGCATGGCGGCCTCAGACAGGGCACGCCAGGCTGAAATGTCGTCTCTGCATCAAGCAATTGCTGCTCACGCAGAGGCGCACATGGATGCCCTGAGGGAGGAGTATGCTTCCCTCAGATCCACTCTGGGTGTCCTTATGATGTCCCAGAGGCAGCAGGCAGAGGAGAGGTCTGCACAGCTTGAGCGTACCATTTTGGCTGAGCTACAGGCTTGCCGGGAGGTGCAGTGGTTGTCCAGCCAGGCCTTGCAGGAGGAACTCCGTGTTACATGTGCTACCTTGCAAGAGGAAGCACGTGTATCACGGGAGGTTCTGCATGCAGACCTACGTCACATTGCCACACAGAACCAGGCTCACCCGTCTGGCAGACTTGCTGCCGACGAGGGGCAAGCTGCGGCTAGGCGTGGCCAGGCTACTGTGCCACGTCCTCCTTTACAGGATGAGCCAGACTCGGACGACCATCTATCTCCCACATAGGTCGGGCTGTACAGGCGTTGAGCCCATGGAGGTTTTTTTTTTGGCTCAGCATCATCGCATGTCGATGTTGAGCAGCACCCTGTACCTCCCCCCTCCTGGGTGCCTCCCCTCTCCCCCGGGTCGTATGTGGCCATTTTTGATTTTTCTTTTAGTTTAGTTAGTTAAGTTTCTGTTTGATAGTTAGTTTAATTAGGTAATGTAGGTTTTCCATTGTTAATGTAATTAGTTAATAGTTGATTTAGTTTAAAATTGCTAGTCTATTGTGCTTTCATGTGACGGTTCGGCGCTTTGTGGCTTTTGAAGGCATCCACTGTCTGTTCCAGCTGGGCCCTTCAGGCTTGTCTTGTGTATGTGTTTGCTGCTTGGGGTCCTTGACTCACATATGCCACTCCTGCCTCCCTTATCCACGGGCTCGCAAGGATGGTTCGGTGTTACAGAATTTTACACAAGGGCTTTGGACTGTCATATCTGTGGCATGTCTGGCGCTGTGTGACTTGTGTTGACACCCCTAGTGGGGATGATTTTGGTCTTATTGTCCACTGTTCAGCTTTTGCTAGATGGGGTGTGTCATGATTAATGTGTACATTAATTGCTATGCATTGTGTAGTATGTTTCATATCTTTACTGTACACCTGCTTGTTGCAATTCATGCTGTAGATAGTGTTCCACACTTTGGATGTGAAAGATGGACTGATGGTGTGATTTGTGATGTGACTCTCTGACATGGTCAAGTAATGAGATGCCTGATGAGACACACACAGATGACTTTGAAGCATTAATCATGTGTTTCATGCCCTTTCTGCAGGGGGATGAGCCTCCAGAGCACCTTTGCCAGCAGACATGGCCCATTGGCCGAGCAGGGAAGGCCGTGAGGAAAGGCCTCCCATGCTCTTATCAGCTCTGCTGCGAGGACCAACGCGATCGCATCAGCTGGGAGCCGATCGAATCGAAGTTGGAAAAACCATGTGTTCAACACACACAGCGCCATTCGCCGCGTGTCTCACGGCTCCGGAATCACTCGAAATGGTGTCCATGGTTGCCATGGACGCCATCCCAACAAAGAAGCCAGCCGACATCACCGCCGCGGGCCCGAGCGCCCATTTGCTGCCTCTCTCTGCCTGCCCCTCCCCTCCTGCTTTAAACGGAGGGGGAAAGGGCCGAGAGGCGAAGCCGAGCAGGGAAGGCTGTGAGGAAAGGCCTCCCATGCTCTTATCAGCTCTGCTGCGAGGACCAACGCGATCGCATCAGCTGGGAGCCGATCGAATCGAAGTCGGAACAACCATGTGTTCCACACACACAGCGCCATTCGCCGCGTGTCTCACGGCTCCGGAATCACTCGAAATGGCGTCCATGGTTGCCATGGACGCCATCCCAACAAAGAAGCCAGCCGACATCACCGCCACGGGCCTGAGCGCCCATTTGCTGCCTCTCTCTGCCTGCCCCTCCCCTCCTGCTTTAAACGGAGGGGGAGAGGGCCGAGAGGCGAAGCCGAGCAGGGAAGGCCGTGAGGAAAGGCCTCCCATGCTCTTATCAGCTCTTTGCTGCTCGTCTGCCGTCTGCAAGAAATCTATGCCGCACTCCGGAGGTAAGAGCCAGAACCACCATTCACCTCGCTCATACCCATGCCTGCATAGTAGATTCATCAGATTACGCACCCGCACGCTGCAGGCCACTCTCTACTCCCATCCCCTACCCACGAACACCCGCAATGCCCGGCTAAGCTCGCGCACCTCACCGCCCTCGCCATATTTGATCACTGCAAGACTCATCCGCCCAAAGCCTACAGCGTCGATGAATACAGACAATAAAGCAGATAATAAAGTACTGTACCACATCCACAGGTGTGCCACAACCGTACAAAACTTGTCACCACTTGTGCCCACTTCTACTGAAAGTGAGCCCCCAGTGTAAAATCTGTGGTTAGCAATTCTTCTACCACCATTTTGAATGCTACTGTGCCAAATGTTTTACAACCTGTGTCCACCACTTCTGAAACTAGGCCCCCAGTGTAAAATCTGTGGTTAGCAATTCTTCTACCACCATTTTGAATGCTACTGTGCCAAATGTTTTACCACCTGTGTCCACCACTTCTGAAACTAGGCCCCCCAGTGTAAAATCTGTGGTTAGCAATTCTTCTACCACCATTTTGAATGCTACTGTGCCAAATGTTTTACAACCTGTGTCCACCACTTCTGAAACTAGGCCCCCCAGTGTAAAATCTGTGGTTTGCAATTCTTCTACCACCATTTTGAATGCTACTGTGCCAAATGTTTTACAACCTGTGTCCACCACTTCTGAAACTAGGCACCCCAGTGTAAAATCTGTGGTTTGCAATTCTTCTACCACCATTTTGAATGCTACTGTGCCAAATGTTTTACAACCTGTGTCCACCACTTCTGAAACTAGGCCCCCCAGTGTAAAATCTGTGGTTTGCAATTCTTCTACCACCATTTTGAATGCTACTGTGCCAAATGTTTTACAACCTGTGTCCACCACTTCTGAAACTAGGCCCCCCAGTGTAAAATCTGTGGTTTGCAATTCTTCTACCACCATTTTGAATGCTACTGTGCCAAATGTTTTACAACCTGTGTCCACCACTTCTGAAACTAGGCCCCCCAGTGTAAAATCTGTGGTTTGCAATTCTTCTACCACCATTTTGAATGCTACTGTGCCAAATGTTTTTCCACCTATGTCCACCCACTCCCCAGCCACTACCGAACCCCATCTTAAATGCGCCATGATTACCGCTAGATCCATCAATGCCCACGCTTTAGACATCCACGACCTCCTAACCACCCATGACCTCGATCTACTCATGATTTCTGAAACATGGCTACACGATGCATCTGGCCCGGCACTCACCCTCGCACTACCGCCTGGATAGTCCATCACCAGACAAGATCGGCTATCCAAAGGGGGAGGTGTAGCAATTATTGCCAAAGATTGCTTTTCTATCAGGAAGGTAGAGAAATCCCTGCACAACAGTGACTACCTCCAAGTCAAAATTAACCTATCTCCCCAATGTACCATTGCTGTCCACATTGTCTACCGCCCCCCAAGCCCAACAGGTGACTTCCAAGCCTCTCTCATCCACCTCCTCTCTGACAACCTCAAGAAACAATCTCAAGCCATTCTCCTGGTGGATGTTAACCTAGGTCTCCTGGACAGGAAGGACCCAGCAGCCAAATCTCTTGACGCAGCCCTCAAGGCTCTGGGCTACAACAACACCATCTTTAGCCCAACCCACGCCCAGGGCAGAACCCTTGACTGGATTGCACAACATAACTGCAAACTCATCATCACTGGAAACCTTCCCACCCCATGGTCAGTCCACCACATCATCACTTTCAGCATCCTCACCACCTGCTAAACCACCACCCCCCCCCACCCCAACCACTGCCACCCTGCCTCGCCAGAAGCTCCCGCCAACTCACTAAGGAAAGGCTACTGCCTTTCCTCCAAGGCCCAGCCTTCAGACCCCCTTTCTCCACAGACCGAGAAACACTCGCAACAGCCTACGAAGCTGCCATCAAAGCAGCCATTAACTCCATTGCCCCCCTTAAACCCCGTAAAGCCAAACCCACCACCCATTCCAACTCCTGGTTCACCCCAGACCTCCTCGCACTCCGCACCGAAAAAAAGGATGCCCTCACTCAGTGGCAAATGTCTCATTCTGACAAAGACAAGATGACTTTTAAATCATGCTCCACTAGATATAAAAAAGCAATCACCCTAGCTAAGGCCAAATCCTTTGAATCCAGAATCTCTGAAGCCCAATCCAGCACTAAAGAAATCTTTGCCATTTTCAGGGAGCTAGAGACACCCGCGCCTGCCCCCCAGAACTTCACCAAAGACAAGGCCTGGTGTGATGATATACAAGCAGCCATGAAAAATAAACTGAGTCTGCTCCAAAACAAAATACTAGCCACCAAGCAAGCCCTACCCAACACACACACCCCTGTCCCACCACTAGCCCTGGACCCCCCCAACCCTTTCCATTCAAACCAATTCTAGAAAAAGACAACACCAACATAATGAGGAACATCAAACCCTCCAATTGCAAAGGTGATGTATGCCCAGCCACCAGTATCAAAGACTGCGCCGAAGCACTAGCTCCCTTCCTTACAGCCTTTGTAAACACCTCCTTTGCTACAGGGAAAGTCCCTGCCTCCCTCAAGGAAGCCTGGGTCCGCCCTCTCCTAAAGAAACCTACCCTCGACGCCACCTCCCCCAACAACTATAGACCCATCACCACTGTCCCCTTCCTCCTCAAAATACTGGACAAAGCAGCATACCTGCAGGTTCAACATTTCAGAGAACAAACTCCTAGGACTCCGACAATCAGGCTTCCGCCCCAGACACGGGACGAAACCGCCCTACTTGACCTGAAAAACCAAATGGACGATGCCAGAGACATGGGCAAACCAGCACTTCTCCTACTTCTTGACCTATCCGCGGCTTTCGACCTCGTGGATCATGACGTCCTATGCCACCACCTCTCCTCTACGGCCAAATTTTCCCCTGAAGCCACAGCATGGATCACTTCCTTCTTACAAGACAGAACCATGCAAGTATTCTCGGACCTAGCATCCGCCTCACCTACTATCATACCCTGTGGTGTGCCCCAAGGCTCCTGCCTCTCACCCACCCTCTACAACATCTTCACACGACCCCTTTTTCTCATCCTTGACGCCATGGGCATTTCATACACCAACTACGCTGATGACACACAGATCCTCCTCACCCTCACTGGCAACTACGACACTGACTCCATGACCCTCAACAACCTCTACAACACCATCCAAGCCTGGATGGCAGACAATGGACTATGCCTCAACTCAGACAAGACTGAACTCCTCCTGGTAGGCTCACCCGACACGCTGAAAAATCTAGACTCCCAGTTCAGTCATTTCACCATAGACTCCATCAAAATACCTGTCTCAGAATCAGTCAAAACACTTGGCGTCTACTTCGATTCCAACCTATCCATAGATAAACAAGTCAACGCCATAGCCTCTGCAGCTGCATATCATGCCAAACTAATCAACGCAGTCAGGCCCTTTCTCTCCAAAGAGAACTGCACTAACATAGCCAGAGCCATCACTGGATCTAGGCTTGACTATTGTAATGTACTCTTCCTAGGTACATCCAACAAAAACCTAGAGAGGTTACAAATCGTGCAGAATAGCGCTCTCAGGGCAGCCCAAGGCATTGCCAAAAGAGAACACATCTCGGAAGCCAGAAAACGAGCACACTAGCTCCCAATAAAAGAAAGGATCATCTTCAAAACGCTGACACTGACTCACAAGTGCTTTCACCTTACTGCCCCCGACTACCTCTCCCAAGGGATCCACCCCGTCTCTTCTACGAGGCCAACCAGATCACCATATACTAACATGCTTTCTGTGCCATTAGTAAAAAAAGCCAGAGCTGGCGGTTCCAGCTTCCCATATCTCGCACCCACTCACTGGAACGCCCTACCTCCTATAATCCGAGGTGAGGCCTCCCTTTGCACCTTCCGCAAATCCATAAAAACCATCTTATTCACATAAGATTCCTCGCACCAGTTGAATACATCTCCTATGTTCCAGTGCAAAAACTATTTTTAATGACCAACTGTACCAACCAAAACAGCAGCTCTATGCCTGTTGAATACATAATGTACAGATGAATGCCTCTTTGCCTGTAACTAAGCTCTTGCAAGTAACAGCGCCTCAATGCCCATGGGTTACTTGCGCGCTATATAAATTTAAATAAATAAATAAATAAATTGGACGACGGAATTCTGGACACGTTTGTTGGTGCCCACATGCACATGTGTGCACAAGCGGAGGCACAGGGATTGCAGACCCACATCCTAGAACTGCTGACATGTTCCAAGGAACTCCAGGCAAGGTGTGCAGCACAGGGGGGCCACGACACAGCAAAGCTTGCACCAGGCCAGTTTCACATGCAGGCTTAGTCACAGCACTGAGGGTGAGCTTAGACGAATATTGGTGTTGAAGCACACAATGCAGCTCAGATGTGTTGGTGGACTGATTGCTGTTGATTGTAAGGTTGTCTGGGACACATGTAGGGGCAGTCGCACATACCCTCCGGTGTACCAAGGTCCATTGAGGCACTTGTATCAACCATGTAGCCTTCCGAGACATGGAAAGGGGCAGCTCACAGGTACATACAGCAAGGGACATACTCGGGTGCAGTGCATGTCTTTTCCATGTACTTTATGATAAATGCACTGCCAACTTTGTTTCGGTCATGGTGGTACGCAACTTGCTCAGAAGTCATGGCTTGCTATATGGGTCTGTCTGCTTACCCAGGGAACATTGCATGTTGTGTGAATTGTGACACATTGGTGTTCCATTTGCCATGCACCCACCGGCGGCTGACTTACTGCATTGACTGTGTATGACCCGTCACAGGGGTGATGTTATATATGGGTACGAAGCATCTACTCCAGATTGTCTGTTTGTAGAGTAGTTTGTTGCTATGGGGCATGTTTGGTGTTGTGTTTTTGTGTAATTGGCACGTACAGGTTGTTGACTGTGGCTCTCTTTGCAGCATTGCAGTGCTCCTGTAATGGGACCTGAGAGTGCGCAGGCAGGAGGCCAGCACTCAAAACCAGAGCTAAGTGTCTTGTTGTTTTTCTTTCAAACTGCTCTGCATAGGCTTGCTGGGGAGTGTACTAATGCATGGATCTATGTGTGGTTCAATTTGGTATGTTCTTCCCCCTAATCACCCATAATCCTATGCAATTTTGAACCCTGTACCCTCTACCCGGTGTTCCTGCTTCCCCTATCTATCCAAGCAACGTTCCCTGACCCTCTTTCCCCACTGGGGTTGCGGATGCCTGTGTAAACCCCAAACTTGCAGGCGCCAAAACCCTAGAGGGGGTGGTTGGTTCGTACCACTCCTGAGCCTGGACTACAGAAGGCCATGACAATGATGTCCAAGTTTGTTTGGATTGTGTATGTGTTCATGCAGGTAGTACATTTTCGTGCATTCCCTAGTTTCATGTGTCATTCCTCCTCCCCTCTCCTGCCACTCATTCCAGTCATCCAGTGTGTCAACACCTGTCCCAACTGCATATCCCTGAACCTCCTTCCCCACCAGGGTCTCAGGGGCCTGTGTGAGTTTGACCTTGCAGGCACCCGGGACATGGTGGGGGTGGTTGTTTCGTGACACTCCCGCACCTGTACAGGGGACCTGTGACAGTACACATCCGTTTATGGTGCATCATCCTATGTCATGTACCACACATGTTTCACATCCTGTTGTGACATTGTTTTACTGTGCTACCTTGGTTGTTGCATCATTGTGGTAGTACTTGGCCTTTGTGAGGTACTGCTACATCAAGTCATCTACTGGAGGGTGTTCTGGTTCGTTTTTCTGGCTTGGATTTTGTGATTTTGGATATGAGTGTGGATTATGAGGGTGCAGGCACCTTTTTACACACAAGGTGGGAGATGGTGACGATGGGTAAAGGTGATCCTGTGGCCAGGTGGAATTGAGGTTTGAAGGCTCCATGACCCAGGTGCAGTTGTTCAGTGGGTCATGGTCATTTGTGAGGGAGGGGGGGGTTGTTGTTGATAGTTGCCTTGCCCTGCAGTGTGATGGGAACTCTGACATTGTAGTGGTGGTATCCTATGTACATGTTGTGTTCTGCTGATCAATGCCTGTTCATGTGTTGTGTTTACCTTTCAGGTGCGAGGGGATAGTTGTGGTTTGACATTCTGGGGTGTACACATGGTGAATGTTCACATGTGATGTGTAGAGAACACTAATGGTCACTTGAGTGCACATGCATTTGTGGAGTGCATGTCCTTGCAGAACCACACACTTGCACTCTGATGCACTACATGTACTCCCACCCTTGCATATCCACGTGTACACTGTTTGCCTTCTGGTGCCCACTGTGTCCCTGCAGCACATGTTCTGTGACCGATTATGGATCCTGTACATGCCTAATTTGCTGTTTGATGTGGTCTGTCACTTAGATGTGATGCTCAGGGTGTGCATCACACACAATGGCTGTTCACTGTGCTGTGCGCTGAGCAGTGTGTTGCAGGAGTAGGACACAGCACACATGAGCTGCAGTGTTGATTTTGCAATGCACAATGTGCATGTAGACAAGCATTCATTGTTATGTTACGTCTACAACTCTTGTAATGCATTTGGAAATGACTTATTTTGGGTGGGAGATTTTGTTGGTCTGTCATTTCATCTGATTCCGGGTCAGGCATCATTGTCTGATGCCACTGTAGATTTAGGACATGGCAATGTGTACCTTATCATTACTGTGTTGGTGTATGGGTATTGCTTGCCATGTCATGTTGTGGTTTGGGAGGGTTTGAGTGACATGACAGTGATGGCCATGGCCTGTTTTGCAGGTGTGTGTGATGCACACCTTGCGTGTCAGGGTCATCCGCTTCTCAGAGCAACTAGCTGGGGGTAGATCTCTCTCTGCGGCAGGGCCCTCCCTCTGGAACAGCCTTCCTGCCTCACTTGAACTTGAGGGGAACCATCTCCGGTTCTGGAAGCACCTCAAGACCTTCCTCTTTGCTTCTGCTTTCTCTCTGCCTCTCCCTTGCGGAATTCTTCACTGGAACTGCACTGGAGCTGCAACTGGGCTACTCTCACCGACCTCGGTCCCTGGCCCAGCCACTCTCCACTTGCACTGCCTCCCTGGCAACCCAAGCACTGCGGTACTGTCTCTCTATCCCTACAGCCCATCCTTCCCAGCACTTGTCTGCACTTACCTTTGCTGTTGCCACCAGCCGACCTATGTATTTGTTTTTTGGTCTACTTCCCCTGTACTGCACTCCCCCCCCTTCCACTTGCACTTTTCCCTTCCCCCTACCCCTGCACTTGCACAATCTAAATGACACCTGGCCTAGTAGTACCGTTGTCTGTCTTCCCTTGTTCCCCCCTCCCTGCCTCATCGCACCTTGAAATACTTGTGTATAGGCCATATCATGTCATATGTCATATGTGTGCCTTTTGGTCACACGGGATAGCTTGTGTTTAAGTAGCTAGGGATGCAGACGATGTGGCACTTCCATGGCAACTATCTCAGGGTGGTAGGGTTGTGACAGTTGACTGTCTCTTTGTCATCATCGATTGTCACCTGGTATGTGCCAGGCCTGTGTGCACTCCGCAGGGGTGGGAGTTTAGGTGAAGAATGTGGCCACAAGCTGGGTCCGGGCTTCCTCGCCACGTGCCCTGTCCCCTCCCATGGGCAGCGTCTGTGCCTGTGGTTGGGGATGTGGGGGCACCACCATGTCCACCGGGACGCCCTGCCGTGTTGCAACATTGTGCAGGACACATGCTGCCACAATGATCCTGCACACTACTGGTGGTGCATAGAGTAGTTGCCCGCCAGAGCAGTCAAGGGAGCGGAAACGTGACTTGAGCACTCTGAATGTGCGCTCCACTATGGCCCTGGTTGCAATATGGGCGGCGTTGTATCTTACCTAGGGTGGTGTGGTGGGGTTCCGGATTGGCGTCAACATGTGGTTGCTCAGAGGGTAGGCACTGTCCCCTGGGGAGGTGATAATAGTTGAGATTATTAGGGTTTGGGTATTTGTCTGTGTGTGACTTGCATGCATGTGCAAGGGCATTTGTACTGACCTAGGAGCCATGTGTCGCCATGCTGCCCAGCTTCCAGGGCCCGGCTCAGGGCGGACATTCTGTATATGAAACTGTCATGGGTGGAGCCAGGGTAGTTTGCATAGACAGAGGTGATGATTCCCTTTGCATCGCATACCACCTGTACATTGATGGAATGCCAGTGCTTGCGGTTTCGGTAGATGTGCTCAGTGGCCCTCGGTGGACGTAGGGCCACATGGGTGCAATCTATGGCACCGAGCACTTTGGGGAAGTGTGCCACCCTGAAAAAATCCAGGACAACGGCCTGCCTTTCTGCGGGTGTTCTGGGCATGTATATGTGCCTGCGGACTGAGGGGCACGCTGTCATGATTGCCAGTACCTGGTGAAGGCAGCGTGACTGCGTGGCCTGTGAGACCCCCCCCCCACTATGGCAGTAGTCCGCTGAAATGACCCAGTGGCCAAAAAATGCAGGACATTGAGCAGCTTCTCCAAGGGGCTCAATGCTTGGGAGCAAAGGGTGAGGGATGTAAGGTCATCTTCCCACTCCCTGACCAGGTCTAGGATGATATGGGGTGGAAACCTATACCTGCCATAGACCTGGTCGTCAGGCATCCCAAAAAGGCTTGTCCGTGGTGTGACAATGCGTGCCCTGGCTATTCTCCTCCTCCTGCGGTGTCCCACGATCAGTGCTGCGACAAATGGGGCATTCATCGTAGCTGTGTATACGTGTTTGTTGTTTGCGCGCACATTTATACTGTGCGCGGGGACGCTTCCGCCTGCATTCGTGTGGTGGACGCGTTGACACCTGTGCGCGTCTTTTGCCGTGCGCGGGTTTCCCGTATTCGGATCCATGAATACGGGTTGTTCGCGTGCGTGTGGGCGTTCCGTGTAGTTCCCTGCAGTACTTCCCCAGTTACGCCTTCTTTTTCATGCATTGTTCCCCATTCCGCGTGTTACGCGCACTGTTCCGCCCACTTTGGTTGTGTGCGCTGCGCTATGTGCGCTTTTGCTGTGCGCGTAGCGCACGCCGTGTATGCCTGCGTGCACCATGGCTGGATTGGGCGCACTGACAGCGGGAAACACGGACAGCGTCTTCCTTGAATTGCACGCGTGCGCGTGCGTTGCGTTGCGTTTCTCATGCTTGCGCTCCCTTGCGCCTGCTTGCGCATGGATTTTCGGCGCACGTTTGTTCCATGAATCGGCCCCACAGTTTATAGTTTGCCTACAATCAGTTCTTGTGTTTGAACATAGCGAAGGCTGTTTATACAGAAAATACTCTAAACTGGAGTTCACTTTATCTCCAAGGTTCTTTACACATACTGACAAACCTTGCTGCCGTCAGCTGTGTGTATCTTTAGCTTTCCAATGTACACAGGATTCCTTCAGAAACCCGCGGCATAAGTTTGTATTCATTGTATAACACTGTTTGTGAGGAGATGAGGTTTGTAGACATAGGGCCTCATTACGACTCAGGCGGTAAGGGGTTTACGGCGGCGTAAACAGCGCCGACCCTTACCGCCTGATTCCGAGGTCCCTTAGCGTCATGGAGGTTTTAACACCTGCTTCTAGCAGGTGTTAAAATCCATGGCGCTAAGGGACCTTGATGTTAATTACGCCACCGTAATTTACGGTGGCGTAATTAACGCCTTCCCCACTCCCATTATGCCCTATGGGGCAAAAATGGGAATGGGGAAGGGTAAATGGGGATTGGGGACTTACCGCCCCGCCAACCTCGGAATGGGGCGGTAAGTCCGCCAACCACCATGGCGTAAACGTAGTTTACGCCATGGTGGTAAAGGTACGACCCAGGCGGTAACTTACCGCCTGGGTCGTAATGAGGCCCATAGATTACACTTTGAATGGAAGTTTGCTCTGACTGCAAGGTCTTATTTGCACAGGGCATATAGTCTGCTCTACCAGCACTGGTGTTGACAGAGGCTCAAAGGTTGATTCTGCAGCTGAAGACATGGTTTAATCATTACTGGAGGGTGAGCAGAAATTAGAACCAAAATGGAGGACACTTTCCAACATGGCGCTTGAAAGTCAATTCTAATTCAGAACTTTGCAATGCGGTTTGCCCCATAGAGCAACTTGGGTATAGGCCAATATGAATCAAAAAGGAGGCACTAATATGATTTCCGTTTTAACAAACCCTCCTTTTGGCCTAAGACAAGTGCTAAAGTAAACTAGTCGCTCTACGAGTAACTCCAATTCTCAATGTCTATACATCCTGAGACACTATCGGAGATATCAATTGCCATAAGGTCAGATACTGAGATTTCCTTCAGCACAAATTCATTAGATATTTTCTCTGGGGCGTATACCTTTTGCCCTAATGTACCCATCGCTTGTGCACAACATCCTCCTAATATCGAACACATATCAGGATGACATTGTATACAACAGCAGGAAAACACCAGAATACCTAAAATAATCATCAAGACCGAAAGTAGCTTCCATCCCCAAGATCGCAGGAAGTCCCAGAACCAAGCACTAAGATCCCAGTTTCCCTAGGGAACATGCACTTCTGAACTGAGAACATGCAGATTTTGAATTGCCCTAAAGATAGTTGGGGAGGAATCTGGCACAAAGACACAGCAAGCGGACCCCACTAATTTACATACCCCACCACGTTCAGCCAGGATGACATCTAATGCCATCCGGTTCTGAAGTGCCACTAACCTTATTGCTTTCTGTTCTAACGTCATATTATAGAGTATGTCAGTGGTTCGGTTGATGGTCCTCTCCAGTACTCTCGCTAGTCTCCTGATATCTTCAGAGTTCAGTATTTGTCCCCAAAATGGCACAAAGGGTTTAGCTACATCGCCCAGAACTTGTTCTGAAGTATCGCCATTCTCGTCCCGCCATGGACGAGCCTTTGAAATTTCTACAGTGCTAGCAATGAATAGCCGGGTAACAGAATCCCTAAACACCAGGTTCCCTGCCAATCACTGGGTAACCATGGAAATGCTACATTACCGCAAACAAAGTAGAAAGGTTCGCCTACATACAAAGGTCTGTCCTCATTAGTCAAATTTGCAATGTTGGCGCAAACCTTGAAATCACCCATAGACTGAGTACCATTCCTCTGTGTGCAGAAAAAACTGAATCGGGGCTGTGGTCGACACTATAAGAAGGTGGCGTGGCATCCCTATTGTCTATAGGAGCCATCTTGAAAGAGATCAGAGATTGAAAAGGACGGGACAGTCTATCAGAAGGCCTAATAGAAGCAACATTAGGCTTGCTCCTATTCGCAAAGAGTGAACATCCCAGGGGCGTTAAAACACGTTTTTCCGAGATGCTATCATTCCATCGGCCAAAGAATAGTGCTCTAAGACAAGCATAGCAAGCAGTTGTCAAAGGTAAAGGATGAATATACCAGCCCAGCCGCTTATCCCCATGTTGCGGTAAATGCACTTACTGAAAATGGCATGTGTAGCATTCATACTGTGTAATAGTGTGTTATTGGGATAACTCTGTCTGTGCTGAGAGTCTCTAAATCCTAAGGCAATGACTATCATAAAACCAATTAACATTGTCACAAGACAGCAATATGTTTTCGATGCCCACGTGCTAAATAGTCCATTTTCGCAGCTGGTCACACATTCTCTTATCAGTTCTGTGCGAGTGGAAGCGGTTGCAGGCATTGTAGTCTTCAAAAGAATGCACCAATGTTATTTGCTGGCGACCTCCAGGCCAAGCGTTTTCTTAGTCCTTCCACAAACCCTAGCCAACAGAATCCCTTTCTATACAAAAGATCAGGCCAAAAGGGCAAGCCCTTTGATGATTTTCTTTGATAGCACAGCCGAACCATGAAGTAGGTCTATTTCCTTGGACACAGATCGTACCTTGTGATCCCTGGTATTGAGTGATCTGTGAACAATGTGTCGTCACTTCCCGATGGAAGCAACGAATCCGAAACGAATTCTGATGCAAGATCCGGAACAAACTTTAAAGACGAAACTGTTGGAGAGCGTGGAGATAAAATGGCTGTTTCCCCAGGCCCCACGGGCTCAGGGAGAGTCTCCGACACACTCTTGATGCTGTTTACTGCTTCACGATCGTTGGTTGCAGTACTGGTGAGGGGTTCTGTATCTTCTGTAGCATGTGGCACTGGGTGTGGAGTCCTCTTGGCATGCGATGCATGTATCCAATGCTTCCGGCCGGCCACCCGCACTGCAGCCTACCAGCGAGGTGCAAGGCAAGAAGATCGCTCAAATGATTTGGGGAGGATCCACTCTCCCGGTCGTATGCTGTGACCCTCGTACCATACAGGTAAAGCCTCTCGCACCTCGTGATAAATCAAATACAGATTTTTAGTTAACTGGCCACAGTAGTCAGAAAGAAGTACATTTTTGACCTCGCGCAAAGAACGGGGTTTTGGGACATTCCAAATGTTGGCTGTCCTACCCATGACCACCTCAAAGGGAGAGAGCCCAGTCTTAGTTTGAGGGGTCGTCCTCATGGACAATAGCACGATCAGTAAGGCGTCCGGCCATTTTAGTTTGGTGCCGGCACACGTCTTAGCGAGCTTGTTCTTGATGATGCCATTGTGTCTTTCTACTAGTCCAGCACTCTGTGCGTGTCTGGCCAAATGGAACCGTTTATCGATCTGTAATCCCGCGCCTATCTGCAGAATTACAGCAGCGATAAAATGTGGTCCATTGTCCGACCAGATGACTCTTGGCAAACCAAATCTAGGAAAATATTCCTTCAGCATGGTCTTTGCCGTGGTCATAGCAGTGGCATCTTTGATGGGAAAGGCTTCAGCCCACTTGCTAAAGGCACAGATGACAACTAATATGTATTTCAAGTTGTTACAACGCTCCATTTCAATAAAATCAAAATGAATCACTTCAAAGGGGACAGAAGGTGGACCAAAACTACCCCTAGGAGTTGATGTGCCCTTTCCCACATTATGCTGTAAACAAATCATGCACCCTTGAACGAAGCGTTCAGCTACTTTAGGGATTTTGTCATTCACCCACACATTTTGCAACATTTTAGTGATTTTTCAAGCACATATATGGGTGGGACCATGAGCGACAACAACCATCATCATAATATATGAGTCAGGAAGTAACCATTTCCCCTCAACTTTGTCCACCCAACACCCATCATCATCCAGTTTCCCCAAGCCCTTAGCCCACTTCTGAGATTCTTCTAATGTGGCATCGGCTTGGATATCCCTTACAGAGTCAATACCCTCATCCAAAGTACAGGCATTTGTGGCTTTCCTTGAAGTATACATTTCTGAAGAGAGATCAGTGGCAGTCTGTTTGGCTATCTGGTCAGCAAAAGCATTCCCTTTTCCTACATTGTCTACAATCTTACAATCTTCTGATGTGCTGCACATTTTATGATAGCTAGCTGAGTAGGGAGTGCAAGTGCTGAGAGTAACCTTACTATCAAGGAGCCATGTCAAATTTTTGTACCATGTGAGGTCAAGAAACCTCTTTCTGCCCAAAGTCTGCCGAAGTTGTGAACCACCCCAAAGGCATACTGAATGTCAGTATATATATTTATGGCAAGCCCTTTGGAAAGCTCACAAGCTCGGGTCAATGCTATAATCTGTGCGGCCTGCGCGGAGATATGCGTGATTCTTTTTGTCTCCACGACCGTGCTTAATGTGGTGATTGCATAAGCAGCTGTGGATGTACCATCCGGGAGTTTGAAACAGGAGCCATCACAAAACATCTCCCCTTGTGGATTGTTCAAAGGAGTGTCTTTTAGATCAATTCTGCCTTTTGTCTCTTGTGCTGTAGTGTAAAGGCAGTCATGTGACTCTTCGTCCCGGCAAGCAGTACCTTGCGGGAAAGGTAAAAGTTCAGCCGATTGAGAACACAACATCTCTGAATTTTTATGCGCAGTGCAAACAAGATCAATTTGTATCTCGTTAATCATGCAGAGGTGAGATGTTGCGTTTGTTTTATGTTTAATAGAACATCTACAGAGTGAGGTACCATCAGGGTTAAAGCATGGCCTAGGACCATTCCCTCACTCTGTTTTACAGACGCAGCGGCAGCAGCGACAGCTCGTAAACATTTTGGCAAAGCGCATGCTACAGGATCAAGGGCGGAAGAAAAGTAGCCGCATGGCCTATTCTTCCCTCCATGTTCCTGTGTTAACACAGCCAAAGCACATCCATCACATTCATGCACATACAACACAAAAGCCTTTTCATAATTTGGTGTGCCCAAAACTGGTGGCGAGCACAATGCAGTCTTGAGCAGATCAAATGCTCGCTGGTGTTCCAAGTTCCACGCAATGGCGAAGAAATGCCCTTCTTCGTCAATGCCAACATTGGTTTATTCACTAAGGAGAAATTTGGGATCCACTGTCTACAATAAGAAGCCATTCCTATCAAGGCTCTAACTTCCTTCTGTGTATTTGGGACAGACATGCTAGAAAGGATTTTTATCCGTTCAGGCGTCAACCTTCTTCCCTCCTTTGACAGAAGATAGCCTAAATAGGCGACCTCCTGTCGACAATATTGACATTTTTTAAGCAAAGCTTTATGTCCATGTTGTGCTAGGTGTATAAGCAACAAAACACCGTGCCCTCCTTACAAGCACTCTCTGATTCAGCTGCTAAAAGTAGATTTTCTACATACTGAAGCAGTGTACAAGTGGTGGGCAACTCGAGTGTGTCAAGCTGCTCTTTCATAGCTCTACTATAGATGCTAGGACTCTCCGTGTAACCTTGCGGCGCACGGGTGAAGGTAAACGAGCATCCCCCTAAGGTGAACGCGAAGAAGTATCGACTGTCTATATGTATAGGAATACTAAGGAAAGCGTTCTTAATATCCACAACACTAAAGTGAGTAGCTGAAGCCGGAATCATGGTTAATATTGTCGTCACATCAGGCACAATAGGAAATTGTGGAGCAACGATTTTATTAATGGCACGTAAATCAATAATGAAACGAAAAGGAACTGCATTATCGCCTTTTTTGTACACGGGCAAAATCGGACTATTGCACAAACTACCTGCAATTTCCTCAATTACCCCATGATGCACAAAATAGGAGACTATGCATTTCAAAGCTTGCTCACCATCAACCGAGATCTTACACTGGGGAATACGTGGCAACCTTACTCCATGTTTCAAAATGATCTTAACAGGCTCAATTTGTAGAACACCAACATCATTGTCATCAATTTCCCACAAACACTCCGGAACATCACTAAATTCCGGCGGCAAAGGTCTGGTCAAGAACTGAGAGACAGAAAGTTGTTGTTTTGAAATCGTCAAACGCACTCCATCAGAAGAACAATGAATTACCACATTTAATTCCTTCAACAGATTCAACCCCAACAGATTCTCTCCACAATTCATAGTCAAAAGGAATGGACAGTGGTCCGTAAATGGACCCAAAGTAATAGGTACCCATGAAGAAACTGGACAGACAACTGGTGTGCCAGAAAACCCTACTGAAACATTGGTTTGCCCTGACAGTGGAATGTGTGGAACCCGTGAAGGGTCAATGGAACACTTTTGTGCACCTCAAGAATAGATGTTTCCTATTTCCCACTATCATCTTAACCTTTCTGATTAACAGGAATAGGCGTTGCTTCCAAACCCTGCTTCGGGCAATCCTAGCGAAACAGAATGTCGTCCAAAGGAAGTTCTTCAGAGAGGTAAGCAGCAGAAGGATGATCAAAAATGTTTCTATTATCCACACTTGGTGCCTGATTGTCCTGTGAAAAAGGTTGCTGTGAATCCTGTGAAAACTGACCTCTACCAGGACCAGGTAGACCCAGGGCGGCCTCTGGATTGTCTACCCATGTTACCAAATGCGTTATTCGACCTCTGCTGGAGGATCGGGCATTGTGCACGCCAATGACCCTCTTGTCTACAATAAGACACTGGTTTATGTTTACAGGACCCAATGGCACATTTCCCTGTGGAACATACTGACCCCTAAATTGCGAATTCCCCCTCTAGGGCCTCTAACGCTTTGCTGCAATAGTACTTTTGTTTTTAAGTCACCTTTTCTCTTTTCAACTCTTTCTTTTTCGTTATTGACACGATTCTCATAGTACTGAGCCATATGCAATATGAGACTTCGCTTGCCAATCGCTCTCTGAGGACATCATTTGTGACTGAATGTCAGGCAGCAATCCACATACAAATCTGTCCACGAATAGTCGTTTCCCAGAATCTGTGCTTAAGTTTACCCACTGAAATCTGAAAATACTTGTTCGAACCGATTAAAGAACTCGGTAGAACCCTCAGACTTTCCTTGGACACAAGGAGTAAGCTTGTCCCAAATAATCCTTCTTTCAGGAATTATAACTTTCGATTTTGTAACTAATCTATCAGGCAAAGTTAGTATTACCTGTGGTGGCCTCTCGCCAGCCGGCCTTTCTCTATCTAGCCTAACCATATTATCCCATGTATCCCCTAACCCTGGTACATCATCTACAGTCCTAATCTGCTTCCACAAGTCAACTGGCAGGAGCACGGGAAATAACAAATCAATATCGCTCAAGGTAAATACTGATGATTGCAAGACAGACTCTATCTCTTTGTAGAACCCTGTCGGATTCTTCCTAATATCGGGAATAGATTGTTTAATGGTGTTCACTTCCTGTCTCGAGAACGGGACATGAACAAACTGCGACACATAATGTGCAGGAATATCCTGAGCAGCTGCACCCATTGCAGGATTAGCCGGAATCTCAACTTTTGGGACAAATGTCATAGGAACCTCTCTCATAGGCAACTGGGAAGTAGGCAACTCCGAACGCTTACTAAGCAACAGAGCTAGATCAAGCGCTAAAGCAGCCAAAGAAGTGTCAAATGAAAAGGCCCTCTTATAAATACTCAATAACTCTGCGGGGCAACAAATCTTTCTTTTTACACATGCATCCTGTAGGTACTCTACCATTACCTGTATCACTTTCCTCTACATTTCTGGTGTATACTGACTATACATGTCATATACTTCAACGGAAGTTATCGAGATGTCTGAGATCCACCTAATCGCATCTTTTGTACAAATTCGTGTTTCGTCATTTATCGACTTACGTCAAGGAAAGAACCGTTTCTGTACTAACATAGCGTCCAAACTATTACCATCTACATCTTCATTCCGTAACCTTTCCAACTCCCTTCTATACTCAAAAACCCTCTCGAGATGCTCATGTACTTTCTCTGCAGTATCTCTCGAAAAAGCTAAAATATTCAGATCCCTTAACCCTTGTGGGAGATCTATATCGTTTAGCCTTTTCCACATTATACATAAATAAATTCCTAATCCTTCAATAAAAACGTTTTGTCTCAGGAAAATTGTCTAAATTATAAAGTGTGGCAAGAACATCAGCTTGTTCACCCCTCTCCATGCAATGTTTTGCCCATGCAGTCAATTCATGCTTTCTCTCTGAAGACACAGTATTACGAGTTACAACCCTTGATCCCGCTCCCCGATCTACTACAAGCAGTATAGAACCACTTGGAAGAGGGAGAGTAGGAAAATTTTGTACATTTGGAAACAGAGGTACTACCACTGGTGCAGCAGGCAAACCCACCGGACCTGTAACAGCAGGCAAAGGTGGAGGAGCAGGTGGAAGAGCGACACCAAGAGGAGGAACAACAGCCGGAGGAAGAGGAACATTAAAAGGAGCAATAGGAGGAGCAGGAGGAGCTACGGGAGGATGAATAAAAGCAGGAAGAGGCAAAACAACAGGAAGAGGAACATACGGAGGTGGCGCAGTGGCACCACGCCTTCGTTCATTTAGAAGTTTGTTAATCAGGATACATTTTCTGGATACCAAGTGAAAAAGCCCTATCCATATTCCTAACTGACTCAGACTGTTTATTCTGGTCATATAACTGCGCCTTTTTGGCATTGGTCATATGACGGCGCGCATGCTTTTCTCTACTCTTAAGTTGCTGCATAGCTTCTTTCTTCCAATTCTGTAATACATCGAATGATGCAGGTCTAGCCTTCTTCTTCAATAATATGGATTCTAAGTATTCAATACGAGGGATTTCAAAACTACCATTGATTGGCCACTGAAGTTCGGAAGCATGTCTAATTTGTCTGTGCCAAATATCATTAAAAACTATACTACCAATGCCGTGGTTACAGTACATAGTACATGCCGGCGACCCCTCCATTGGTGCCGGTCGGCCAAATTCCAAAGATTGTCTGTCACTGCGGAATAACGCGCTGAAGCAGGCAGGCAATTTTCCAGGCATATCAGAATGCTGATGTTACCTGGTCAATAATTGTACTTGAGAGTGCAATACGCCAAATTCAAATATCAGGATTCTTAAGAATCGGAGCATGACTCAACTGATCAAAGGACAAAGGGAGGTCTGATCAGATTACAAAGAACAACAAAAAGATCCTTGTGGCTGGCGATTCCAGCAAAAATACCCGCCTTGATATGGGGACCCTCGTCAAGATGCTGTCTCGGACCGCAAGCTCACCGTCCAGGGATCGGGCCATGCAGTACTGTTGAGGTATCGCTTCTCATCCAAGAAAAGGGCCCCCTTTTTTTACCGTCCGATCCCGGTCCGATAGCCGCGTCAACCTTCAATGAGATGGCATCAATCTTGAGGGTGCCTATTCGGGCGCCATCTTGTAAAATCAAGGAAATATCAAGGCTTGGTACCACCAAAAATTGGATCCATCAGTCACGAAGATTTCAAAGGTTTATTCTGCACAGATTCAAATACCAAGGGCAGATAGCTATCTGGTTCACAACACCTCTCAGCGTGCACCAAAAACACTGTTTGGAGATTGCGTCCTGATCATCACAAAACAGGCATTATTTATACAGAATCCTGGCAATAGCTCTGCCCATCTCCAAACTAATAAGTTACAAATTTGGGTTTGTGCCCAGTTCACATAGTAAATACAACAATATTGTCCTTACATACTTCAAGTGTTTTCCAGCCTTCAAAATACAATGGTTACAACTTTGTTCTGTCTGGTCATGTTGGTTATTCAGTTTAGGCTGATCCTAGTTCCAAGATACAAATTCAATAGCTTTTGCTAAGGTACACAGTTTATAGTTTGCCTACATTCAGTTCTTGTGTTTGAACATAGTGAAGGCTGTTTATACAGAAAATACTCTAAACTGGAGTTCACTTTAGCTCCAAGGTTCTTTTCACATACTGACAAACCTTGCTGCCATCAGCTGTGTGTACCTTTAGTTTTCCAATGTACACAGGGTTCCTTCAGAAGCCTGCGGCATCAGTTCGCATTCATTGTATAACACTGTTTGTGAGAAGATGAGGTTTGTAGACATAGATTATACTTTGAATGGGAGTTTGTTCTGACTGCAAGGTCTTATTTGCACAGGACAAATAGTCTGCTCTGCCAGCCCTGGTGTTGACAAAGGCTCAAAGGTTGATTCTGCTTTTGCAGCTGAAGACATGGTTTAATCATTACTGGAGAGTGAGCAGAAATTAGAACCAAAATGGAGGACACTTTCAAAGATGGCGCTTGAAAGTCAATTCTAATTCAGAACTTTGCAACGCGGTTTTCCCCATATAGCAACTTGGGCTTAGGCCAATATGAATCAAAAAGGAGGCACTAATATGATTTCCGTTTAACACCACAACCCCATCCTCACAATGGGGGGCTAATTCATGAACATGAGCTTATATACATGTCATTATTCGATGCACCTTTTCTCTGATACCAATACTTATTTCTGGTGTTGGACAAAATAAAACGTTTTCAGGGCTGATTCATGGAATTTTTTGCGCCGAAAAACAGAGATTTGTGCACCATTCTGCCTGCAAATCCCTGTTTAACAAAGGGGGAATTGCGGCCAGAATGAGGCACAAATACCTGTTTTTGGCACAAAAATTCCATGCATCAGCCCCCTCATCTGTTATTTATTGACAGAATTTAGATTTGTGTACATTTTAACTGGAGAGAGTTGGAATATACTGGCCTGTAAGAAGCAATGTAATTATGGACTAGATTCTCTTATTCTGTTTTGTGACTGAATGTGTGCATTACATTTAGTTGGACTGTCACAGGCAGGTCAATTCTAATTGTGTTTATAAGTGCTGTACATTCATGTATCTGATTGTGGTGACTTCCCCTGCATACAATAAGAGTACCACCTTTGATTTTTATTTAAATGAATGTGAGTTTTACTAATAAACACAGATATTTCTTGTTCCAGTATTGTGGGGTGGGATTGTATACCAGGGAATGTTAGATCAGAGATTGCCACTTAATGAACAAAGCTACATATTAACAATATGTTCCACAATTCACTTTGCTGACTTTCTAATTTCACCATTTGGATCATGAAGAATAGGTGCCAAGTCTTTATTCCTAGTGTGAAGATGGGGGTTCAGCATTTAGTACTTGTCATTTTCAGTTTAATCTTAATTATTTGCATTTCAATTCCTACAAACGTACCTAACAATGTCCCACTCGTCTTACTAATCTTTATACATCTGCAGCCTATATGTCCTCCTCTCATTTAATCATCTGATAATTCTGTTGATTGGTTGGTGCTGTCAGATTTGCTAATTTGCCTAATATTTACATTATCAAAGAGGTTCTTCACTTTTGAATGTTAAGCATTAGATCAGCACTGTGTTACAAAACCATTCAACACAATTCTTCAGATCTACCCAAGTCAGTGTATTGACTATCCTGTTCTTTTTCAGTTCCATTTGTTCTTTCAATAATCCATGATATGATCAATATTATGATAATTTCAGATCCTTTTTACTATTACCTTTATAACTCTGTTTTCCACTTCTGAGTTGTCCTTTCTTAATGTGTCTTTTCAAACTTGTTTTACAGATTTAGTCCCACTTCCTCTTATCATATAAGGTCCTTAACTCGCTAGTTGCTGATGTGATCCTTGTTCCACGGACTATCATCGGTTGCTTCCTTTGTCTATTTTCGGAATTGTCTATTTCGTCTCCAACTTCTAATATGTAAATGTTATGTTTATTTGATTGCTTGCATTTTTATTGATTTAATTATTGTGCATGCTGTAATAAGCCACTGAATAGAAAAAGACGAAGAGGAGCCCATGTGTCCAGAGAAACCATGGTCAGTTTCAAGTGGCAGCTTGGAGCCATCCTTTCAACTGTGAAAATATTGTTCTTTTCTCAACTAGATATCACAAGTAGGCCTACCCTTCTGCTACTTTCTGCAAAGAATGACTCTGTCATTGTTACTTCCTGGGAATAAAACAATATGCATAATAGAGCACTATAAATCCTGCCTACCTCACAATTCTACTGGACCTTACTAGCGGGAATGCTGCAGCTACTCTTATATCACTCTTATATCTTATATTGGCAAAGATACGTTGCGTCAGCAGCTTCACACACATTATTTACAGTGTTCATTACTCTAACTACCTAACAAACTAATTTGTATGGCTTTCTACCCCATTTTCTTTCAAGAATTTGCTGAACAATGCATAATTTCAAATGTGAATATCCCTTAATGAGTTTGGACTCCCTGGCTATGCTCTGTCGATCGTGCTAATTTGAGGGAATATTTAGGTCCCTTCACTGGAAACAATGCCCGCCGTGAGGGCTCCTCCATGAATCATTTAGCATCATTTAGCGAGTAAAGATGTAAAGTGGGAGCTTCATCCACAACCCGTTACATAACCTGTTTTTGTTTTGCCCAAAATGGAAATTTTATTGGGCTGTGTGATTCTTCAGAAAGCCACCACATTCTCTCCGGGGCAGCCTTTCCCATGCCAGAGGACCACTCGTAATGATGTGAGCTCCGTTATGACTTGCGCTTCATGGATTCATGGGAAAAGGTACACCTGCTGCAGATCAAAAAGAACCTTTTTTTGAACGTTTAAAAAAAGAGCTCCTTTATTCTGCTTGCCCTGTACTGAATGGAATGACAAACAGATGTAATCATGCTTAATAGCTTCATAGTTTCATTTTATTCATTTTGTTACGGTCATTCGTTCTGTTTTCATAAATGGATGCAGTTATTTAATATTTGGTCTGGTTATCTTTCTAGCTCTGTTCTGGAAAATACTGCCAGATATTGTTATTTTTTTTAAAAGGCATTTCAGAATAATAGCATTGTAGAATCATATAAAACGGTGGAGATCTGTTTTTTTTTATTCGTGAGGCTATAGCTAAAAGCTTCAGTCATCATTAGAAGTGGGTGCGGTATCCATGTGGTCCTTTCTATGTCCGCCATTGTGACCTTCAAATGACCTCTGTGCCCGCCCAACTACGGAGCTACTTTGCTTGCAACGCGCTTCAGCGCTGAGTAAGAAACAATTGTCTCTACAGCTGTCATTTGTTTTTTCAATTCGATTAAAGTTATTGTAATTGGATATTATCCTTTTTTGCCTGTTGCATGAGTGCCGTAAATGAGCGATTTGAAAAAGACCATCCTGTCGTTCTAAACCTGTTTTTGAGTGATGACGCTGTGTAATTCGATTTTCCGTGAACAGCTACACCGGAAGAACGAAGCTTGCACTGTGCAAAGAGCCTAATACCTTAAACATAAATTATACTAGAAGCTTAAGAACTATGGCAACTCGGCGGGCCCAGAGGTTATTTGATTATACTGTTAAATATTGTATTTTTATTGGAGGTACAAGGTGCATTGAAAGCAATTAGTCCTGTGTGCTTTTGCAAACAGAAAGCGCCTTTGCGCCACACTTGTGGATAAGGCCAGTGGAATTCTGATAGCTGTTGGTGCTTTTCAGACATTATTTAGCATGGTTCAGTCGTTAAACTATCCTATGGTTCTGGAGTGAAATTTTCCAATAACTGCTCCTGATCCATACTACCAAAAAGGGTAACTAATAGCACCACTCTGATCAATAAAGCATCAAGGGCGCCATTTTGAAAATAAATGTTTTGGTGCCACCTGTGCGAGTAATGCACTACTGCTTGTCTTCCCCTACCACTCGTTCCCGGATTGGCAATAACTGTAGAGGATTTGTACTTTACCAGAACTCACTATTGCAGTGTCTGGCTCTCACTCTAACTGTGTCTATCCTGTACTCTATGGTTCGTCTGCATGAGGTCTGCACTGATCTCCACTACGTCCTGCTCTGCAGACCAACTTTGGAAAAGGTAGAGGCTTTCTTATAACTCTGACAGACCTAAAACCATCCTCTGGTGTGGTCTTATTTATTATATATATATTACACAGCCACGTTTGTGGCTGTGTAATTATGGTTAAGTTGCTAATCCCATAGGAAGAGCACTTTTTGGGCGGCTTATTACTTCGCTCCCCCTGGACGAATCCAAACCAAACTTTGCAAAAAAAGTACATGGCCCACACTGAATTATCTTTACAAATTTGGTGAGGTTTGGTCCGGGGGGCAAAGTTATAGGGGGGTCCCAAAATGTCTTTTTTTCCCATAGACTGAATGGTGAAAATCTGTCCAGTACTTTTTTTTAAAACAACCAAAAAGTAGGTCACAAAAAATGAGTGATATTTGTGTCCGCTCCATGGACACACTTCCCTGTTAGCTCCGTGGGCAGGACACCAATTGGCGAATCGGCTTGCGTCATGTCCGCGGACATGCAACGTGTCCCCTGATTGAATGGTGAAGAGCGTGAAGTGCGTCAGATTTTTGGAAACGCCCGCCATCTTGAATCTGTACTTGGTGTCCACGGATATCGCGGTATAAACATATTGAAAAACACAACATTGCACTTGTCAAACTTATCAAATAATCTCTGCGGAGGTGAGGGGTGATGAGGATGGAATGGGATATGGCTGCAAGAAGCAAAAAACAGGTGTTTTTTTGTTGCAAAAGTGCAAACAGTTAGGATGTTCGTGAACAGTCCTGTGGACGACCGGAAGAAATGGTTGATTGACTTGCAATCTATGTTTAGAAGTCCACCGTTTACGTTTCTGCCTCACCATCTGTGTTGTCACTGAAATAATGCAATCAACTTGAAAATGACTGAAGGTTGCAGTCTAAAAGCACTGTGCAAAGAAGTGATACAGTACCCACTGCTAAGGGGTAAGGAAACTTTGCAATGAAGCTTGATGTTTATAAATTGATGTTGTTGTGCTACACCCAGAGTGTGGCAAAGAAAGGGCTATTCATGTCTGTGTTAAAATGTAATTAAAATAATAATGGAGTCAGACTGGTGCCCCCTACAGTCGGCACCTCAGGCAGCCACCTGCACTGCCTGATGCAAAGACCGCCCTGCACGTGCATGAGAATTACACGGTGTGGCAAGTTGTTGCAAAGTAAGAATGCATTTTGATTCTGAGTGAAGGTCACCAGCTTTGAATTTTTGTTTGCGAGCTCAGGAAGCCCACACATCAGACACACAGTATAAGGTTCAATTGTTTTTTGACCTTGAGAGAAAGGGACGATTCTGAAAGGAATTGAATGAAGGAGGGTTGTTATAATGTAAGATATGATAAGCTTATGTATTCAAAAAGTGGACAAAGGAGCATATAAATTCAGTTTATGAAAAATTGTTGGTGCGAACGGAGTCTGCCTTACGGTCTGAGTTACGCCAAGAGAATGGAAATGGTGAATGTAATGTAAGTTTAATTTTGGATGATTTTTTACTCGAACGAGCATCAATTTATCATTATCTGAGCATTATTTGTGGGTTACATTGTAGTTGTTTGTTCTATGTGGCATATTACAATGAAACGCAAGTATAACCTTTGTAATGTTCGTTTTAGCGTCCAGATGGGCAGGCCAGCATTGATATGCATGTAGACCACTACTCAGTTCTCCCAGGTTCAACGCTAATATTTCATTAAAATGCCATGTATGAGCACATAGAATTGTAGCGTCAGCTTTTGTATCCCGTTTAGAGTTCATCATACTACATAGCAATGTTCTCGGAAGCAAATTGTAATAAAGATCGGCTAGTGAGACATATTTCTATTATGTTTCCGAAACAGGTATATTTTGCCATTTTGCGATTGTCATAGATTCCAGATGTCAACTGACGGATTATTTAATCGCCAGCTCCAGCTACTTGTGAACAACTGGATTTGTGTGACAGTTTTGTGGGACTATCGGCAAGGCAGATATGCCCTTATGCTGTACTAGCGATTAGGAGCAACATAACATCCTTTACGGTGGTCTAGCCTCAAGTTGATGCACAAGCCCTGGAATTCACTGTGCAACACATGCGCTTCTTTTATCCAAAACAAACACCTTATGTACGCAAAAAGAACAACGCGTGATTCACGATAAACATTTTGGATCGCGAGCGAAGAAAGAAATTTCAAATTTGATTGAATATGGCAATAGTCGGATGTTGTCGGAGCGTTTATTGTGAAATAAAAGTGCTTTACAAATTGTACAGTCTTGTTGTTTCTTTTTAAATTACGGTTTAGTATTTCGAACTGTGCCGTGCTGTGTGGCGAGAAGTTGTGTGTTGATTTTTGGGTTGTGCGTCACGTAGGTGATGACTGGGTCGTGTTTGGGTATGCTGCTCCGGAACGTCACTGAGAAAGGCAGACAATATCACTAGGTTTGGTGATGTGAGGCTCAGGGGCGGGGCATATGATTTAGTGCGTCAGGACAGTTCATTTTAGGCCAGTGGTATTCAAATTTTATGGCCGGGGCACCCCTAAGCAAAATGTGGGCAGGTCGGGAATCCCCCAGAAATGCCAAATGGACAGTAACTATTGCGCTACGTCACCTGCTCCCATCACAGTCGCTGGGCTCCCTCATCCCACTCCTACCCAGTCACTGGGCTCTCCGCACCCCATCACACACCCTGGGCTCTCCCCACTCTGCTCCCACCACTATCCCATGGTTCCCGCCCATTGTGCTCCCATCATAGTACGTGGGTTCCCCCCATCCCGTTTCCAACACAGTCTGAGGGCCAGTGGCGGCTGGTGATTTTTTTAAGTGGAGTAGCATAACTATTTCCCCCAAAAAGCCATATCGGCCAAGCATAGTGAGGGAGCCAGAACCAATAAAGGGGGATTCGGGGGTTTACCCCTGTGAATGTTTTTTAAATAATGGGTAAAAATGTTGCATTGTAGAGCATACTTTTAACAAGAAAATGGGTAAATAGCCAAACAGTTTGCAGTTGGTGCTGGGGGTCCAGGGGGAAGGCATGATATTTTTTACTGGACATCTATAATAGATGCCCAGTAAAAAGATACCATCCCTGTCCCCTGGGACCCACTGGGCCTAACGTAAGCAACATGATTATGTGTGCATGCAAGGCACTGCACATTTATACAGCAATCACATAAGCATACACACATCCATACACATGTTTAAATAAAAACAATGTACATAAACGTACCTTCTGTATTGGCCTGCGTGTGGGTGCTGAAACACCCTGCTCCAGGCTGCTCTGCCGTATGTGCAGGAGCTCCTCCTCGGACCTACAGACATGCAGTGCCCCAGACAGCATTTTCAATGAGCTATGCAATGCTGGCGAAGCAAAACGCCCCAGCACTTGTATGGCTCAGTGAGCATGTGCGGCTGGGGAACTAAACTGAACTGCCTGTCAAAGGGAAACCGTTTTCCCTTTGACAGTTCAGCTAGCCCAGGAGCACTCCATCAGCTGGAAAAAGCAGCATAGGGAGTGCTCACTGTTTCACTGGGCTGGCTCCTTAGCTCCTCCATAATGGATGAGTCGCTAGGCTCTGACTGGGCTATAGGGCAATGCCTGTACCAAAAATGTAAAATGCTAGTGTGGGCCAGTCAAAATGGGCCACCATTTTGGCCAATGTGGACCAGTTTGATGATTTACTTAACTATGCAGTTAGTAATTTTGACCATTGTTGCTGAATACATCACAATTTAGTTCCATTTTAACACAAAGCCCCCCTTTGGGTACTATTGAAACAGTGGGCCTCATTACTACCCTGGCGGTAGCTGTGCCGGTAAAACCGGCACGTCTGCCGCTGGAGTTGCATCCGGGTCTGGCACCCGCAAATGGGCAATTACTGGGTCATGCCGAGTTAGGCGGACCTGATAATTGCCCTTTTGCAGGTGCCGGTACTGGGAGATCCCCATTCCCATTTGAGCCCGATAGGGCTCAATGGGAATGGGGAGCTCGGATGCACCGGCAACGTTAATAACAGTGCCAGTGCATCTGACAAGCTGTGCTCGCGGGTGCCGCACGGCCTGCCAGGTCAGACCTGGCAGGCTGTTAGGCACCTGCGAGCACAACTTTTACTATGGCGGTACGGTAGCATCGGTGCCGGTAGCTTACCGGGACCATTGTTACCGTACCTCCATAGTTGTAATGAGGCCCAGTCTGTGACTAAAGGAATGAATATCCATTTACAACTTCGGTCCACTTTTTCATTGTTGCCTGAGACAGTTTCATGCTTCTGCTCGACCATGTGAGCCAGTCTGCCCATTTCTTCCAATCTAAAAAAAAAATGTAAATTTTTTTTTTTTATTTTAGATTTCATGCTGAGCTCTCAGTGATGCACCCGCGGACCCCTGGGGGTTTGCACCCCACAATTTGAATACCACTGCCTTAGGCCGAAGCAGCAACGGGTAAGATTAGCACAAGATGGCCGCTCCCTGTTGCCAGATTTCACATGTGTACAAAAGAGGAAAACTAAGGTAAGGTGCATTGGAAATGTTTGTGCGATCGATCAACGTATGAATAAAAATACATGCCTGAACCCTCGGAACAATAATATTTTCTGAGCATTGCTCTTGTCAAACTTATCAAATAATCTCTAAGGAGGTGAGGGGTGATGAGGATGGGATGGTATATTTGTGACTTGATAGCAAATGAGTTTACAAAGTTTGGTGGGATTCTGTCATGAGGCGGGAAAATTAGAGGGGGGGTCCAAAATAATGTAATGGCTTATAAATGAGGTGACATTTGATGAATCTACACATATTTTGTGAAACTGATAATCGATCTAGATATAAATGTTTTTGCGAACTTTGGTGGATTTTGTCAGAGGGGGCAAAATTAGGGGGGGGTGCCAAAATAATGTAAAGGCTTATAAATGTGCTGCCATTTGACAAATCTAGACAAAGGATTGCAAAAAGATTATAGATCTAGATATAAATGTTTTCGTACAGTCTGAATGGATATTGTCAAGTGGGGACTAGGTTATGTGACGATTGTGTGTGCATTCATTTGACACTTTTGAAAAAATAAAACATGGGTGGATTTGTAGCAAACTTGCGTAAGGAGCATTGGCAAGGACCTACAAGCATGGTTTTGCCAATGTGCCAGTATTTTATTATTTGCCAACTGTCTTAATGTAGCTATAAAACAATAGCGGTATACCTTTAGTGAATGAGGGGTAGCCTGTGGCAATGGGCAGTGGCCAGATTGTCTGGTTCATGGAATAAGGTCATGATCCAGACAATCTGGCTACTGGCTATGACCACAAGGGAGAAAACATAGGAGTAAAGTGGCCATGTCTACCTGGAACTGGCTTGTGGTAAAGTTATTCGAAATTAGGATAGATCTGAAAGGGAAGAAAAATGTGCTTGTGGTAATATGGTCATAGGGTTCTCTTTTTGCCTTCTACATGCTGCCATGGAAAGCGAAGAGTGCCCTGTACGGAACCCTCACCATCCTTTTCCATGGTGGCCATCTTGGAAAAGTATTTTCCTTCCTATACTGGGACGCCACAGGCGTCCCGGTGTAGGAAGCAAAATCTTCATTTTTAGAACCCGGGTTCCGCTTTGGGAACCTAGGTTGCTAATGGCTTTCATCCCCCATTTCAGCGTCGGTCCGCGGACATACGCAGAGTCTGCAGATATCCAAATCACTAGCTGGGGGTTCAGCATGTTCTATGTTACATGTATATGAAGTAAGGGAATCCTAGTAAACATACATCAAATTCACAGTATGTATATGTATATTCAGTGAAAAAATCTTTGTTAAAGGGACGTTATGGTTAGGTTGCGCTACCAAAAACCTATGCAATTCAGTAAAAAAAACTCTGCTAAAGGGACGTTATGGTTAAGTTGTGCTACTAAAAACCTATGAAATTCTGTAAAAAACATTGTTAAAGGGACATTATGGTTCAAAGTAAAACCGAAAACCCCCTGAAATTCGCTAGTTATGGTAAGGTAAGCAACCATAACTCGCACCACCACTGTGCACTGCTAAGACTAACACCCAGGACATCAAAGATGACATCACAAATGTCAGTAATGACATCACTGATGACATCAGATGCCTGGCTGACTCTTTTTTCCTTTACTGATATATCTAGGCCAGTAACAGTCAGGAACTAAAAATTCAAAACGTTCTATATTGTAGATTTATACTTGAAATATGTTCTTACAGTAATTCACTTAGGGTCCACTCACAGCATATGAAACATATACAAAGGGGATAACACAGACTTGGAAGACAGCAATGCTATCTATGTATGAAGATGATTAGTAAGGTTATCAACACAGTCTTATAGTTCTGTTGTTTTTTTTTATTACTGTACTTTCCCTGGATATGCTCATATTTGTACACATTGCATTTACACTACTTTCCTTAGGGCCTAGTCACAATATGTGATATTTATACATAGGGAAGCAGTAGCTTTGAAGCAGAGCAATCATTTCTGTGCATGAAGATAACCAGTTAGGTTACTTCACTTTCCCTGTATATGCTCATATTTATATGTGTTGTTGTCTGTTTGTGTTTTGTGTGCAGTAATACAATAATGTAGTAAGTGGGTTTTATTAGGTACTTATTACATGTTTTACATGATGCAAAACTCTAATAAGAAAGCATTTATAATTGTAGTATTTAACATGGCAAGATTATTAATATTGCATCTCCATCATGTCTGCTGTACACCATGCCTATGTTACTACATGTGTACCTTGGTATATGGGAAACAACTTGATAATACAATGCTATTTGGATTAATGCATTGCTTAATGCACTACATACCTCATGATATTTATTCCAATGATCCTCGACACTTTTTTTAAATTAACATTATAATAAGAATCCCTTGTACAGACTTTTCATGAAAGGTAAATGCACATGTGATGTCATCAGTGATGTCATCAATGACATTTGTGATGTCATCTTTGATGTCCTGGGTGTTAGTGTTAGCAGTGCACAGTGGTGGCGCGAGTTATGGTTGCTTACCTTACCATTACTAGCGAATTTCAGGGGTTTTTCGGTCTTACTTTGAACCATAACGTCCCTTTGATAAAGTTTTTTTTACTGAATTTCATAAATTTTAAGTAGCACAACTTAACCATAACGTCCCTTTAAGTCTTTTTTACTGAATATAGGTATGTAGTTCTAAGGCACTGGCAAGCTAGACATTGGCATAAACACAATCATAGTTTCTATAACAACCAACCATTGGTGGTGTTGGGGCAGAGTTGACACAGTCAACACAGCGTGAGCAGTGTGAGCATTGCAGTAACTTTGTTACTTTCATTAGAGAGAGGAGGAGATTCTAATACAAAACATTCCCCAGACCGCGCAGCTGAGCTGAGTTGTGGCAGAGGTGACACAGTCAACACAGTCTATACGGATCTGGGCAGTGTGGCAGCTTAGCTTAGCGATTATCCCGGGAGCTCCTCTGGTAAGAGACGGCATGCCTTAGTTTTTTCTAAGCCCGGACTTCCGGTGCTCTAGTAATCCCTCATGTGAATCCTTCTCATAGATATTTGTATATTCTTGCAATGCGGGTTTCCGCTTGACCCCGCTTGACTCTGTAAAGCCAAACTTTATCGCTGGAGTGTGGGGTTTATATTCAGGTCCATACCAACGTCATAGCCTGTGGATATTTGTCTTCAATGGGCAATTGTTTGACTTTTCCTGGAAGTTGCATGATAACATTATAATATTGTGGGAGTGTGCGGGAGTGTGCTGTTGCAATTTCTAGTCCCTTTGCAACGCCATAGCCTACATTCCTCCCAAGCATTACTGGATTTTTTTCTATGACACTTGGATCTGAGCTGGAACTTTTAGAAATGTCCAGAGCGGGAATGTGACATTGTGATCAATCTTGCTACATAACACCATAGCCTGCCGATCTTATAGTCATCTTTACTTGAGCCGCCTTTTATCTGGAATTGAAATAAGCACGCTTCTTATCCATGATAGATTGAGATTCAAAACCTTAGCATCATTGAATTTACTGAAATAGAGATGGGAGGGATAGAGGGAGTCGGGACAGTGGATAACCCTATGAGTGTGATTAAGCAGACCTGTGCTGCATCTTTGCCTAATTCACCAACTGCTCTGACTAATCTCATTGATAAAAATGACCCAATGGTTGAAAACGCTATTCAATCCCCTCGGGTAGAGGCCTCAGACTCATTGGGAGATGGGGGGATGCATCATACTTTGAGAGAAGTTGACAAACAAATTTGATTAACCCATCCAATGGTATTAGCTCTGAACATGGTACTGAGTTTGTTTGTAAACCTGTATGATAATATTTGGCATGAACTCAAAGAACATAGTCTATTATTGATGCGCCTGGGTGACAAAGTCAAGAATTTGAGTAGAAGTAATATTCCACCTCTCTCAAACCGTCATCCTAACACACATACCCTTCTGACAATTGTAAGGGAGGACATGTTATCTCCTCCCTAGAGGGCAGTTATCTCTGATCCTATTGTAATTAAGGACGACTCAATTAAGGTAATATGCTATAACTCCGTCCCTGTCAGATCGGCACTGAGTAAATCAAAAGATAGCACCATAAAGACTAAAGTCCCTCTAGAGTTGAGGCGGAAGTTCTACCATTCAGTAAATATCTGGAGGTGGCCTCGTTTGCTGAAACTTTGAGGGGAAAGAAAAAAAGGGGGAAAGTAAGTGGTTTTGGGTGCCAACATATTGATCAATTTTGTTTTAAAGCCAAGTAGCCATCAAAAAGGAAGTTAACAAGGAAAAATAATTCTGTGACTATTGGCAAACCTACCCAAGTTTGACCTAGTCTAGAGACTTTAAGACATACCGAGGTGGGCAAAAGAAAATTATGTTCTATTCAGCCACTTCCAGGGGTCGATGAACTGGTTCTGAATGGGTTAGGAAAGTTTGGATGTTCGTTGTCCTCTCCCCAGTCTGTTTCACACGGGGTCAAAAAATGACCCATTAACAACTCCACAGACCAATCCGATTTACAAACTAATGAAACTACCCCTAGACTGGGTGTGGTTAGAGGTACTAACCTGAATTTTAGCTTGTCATCTGAAGTTGAATATACAGCCCTCCAGAAATTGTACAACTCAAACTGAGTGCATAGTACCCGGTGATCAGAGTAAAAGTGATCATGGGTTCTATACTGGCGCAATGAGGACAGGTTGAGAAGCAATATCAGGCAGAAGGGAAGAGGGAAGTGACATTCAACATTTCAGATCTGTCAAAGCAGGGTAAGATTGAGGAAGTACGGGGTGGCTTAATATGAACTTCGTCAGTGAGGCCCCCAATACTAACATCTTGACCAATGGTTATATGCCATCCATGCAGTCAGAATGTAGATATCAACTGTGTGAAATTGATCCTAACTCTGCTCAGCAGGTAAAACATTCTGACTTGGTAACTACACAATTAGTCACAATCGCTGATGGAGGACCGAAGTTGAATCAGGGGCCTCCCAATACTAACTGGGAGGAGTGGGGCCATCAAAAACAACAATGTACTCAGAATTTACCCCCAAGCCTATACCCGAGGTTGCACTCAGGGCTTTGACAATTGTTAGACAAACTTTGTAGATACAATCCAGGTAACCAGGATGCTGAGCACGTAGAGGCGGGGGTGGCCCTGAAATCGAAACTCTATAGTGTACTAAGACAGGTTAAGGAAGGTGAGGACAAGTGGAGAATGCCGGGCACTAAGGAGAGGCAGTAGATAATGATGAGGGTTTTGCCTAAAGATTTGGATTGCAGGCAATCGATTGGTGAATTCAAATTAAGTTTGTCCTGTTCCTTGGATCCAGAGATACAGGTATGCTTTAATAGGGAAAATGTTCTCACCATTTTTGCTGAAATTCGAACTCATCTACTGACATTGTCCATATAGCATTTCCAAACAGTGCTGACACTAAACAGTTTCATCTTTATTTTGCATCAAACCTGTTGAAAGAACTAGTTCTATCAGAAGCAACTGAATTGAAAGAATTGGGCTTCGATCTACAACCCAAAAGAGTTAAGGAGGAGGAGGCTACCAATCCGTTAAGGTGTGGGGGCCTCCAAGTGTCTTTTAATCCTGCAATTCATGTCTTAGGATCTGCTCAATTGGCAGATCACAAGAGGATGTGGATGACCGCAACTGGACTCTAGTCGCACCCGCTTTGTGGAAAAGAGCGGGACCATAGCATCATGAAAGTTAGAAATGGGAACAGTGACCAGTTAGGTTTGAAAGTTGTATCCTGGAATTCCAGAGGAAGCCAACATTTGTTTAGTAATTTAGACACAATGCAAATCTTGAGATTGGGCAATATAATTTTGATTCAGGAGACATGGCTGTTGCAAACTCTGGTTTTGGATGGTTATCAGGGGTTAACTCAATTGGCAAGGCTCAGTAATGGGGGAGGGTCTTGAGAAGCTTGCTGATGGCAGTGGCTCTATTCTAGGAATGAGGGCACTTCTGATTCCCAATCTCCCATTCGAGGTGATGAGAATGGCATTAACTTCCTACAATGGCTAAACAAATATGTTGATCATGAATATTTATTGGCATTGTGGAGTGGCTAATTTGCAGGATTTCTTTCATGCTATATCTGATTGTATTAATACATGGGCTCACTCTTACCTTGATGGAAGATGTGAGTGTTGACATTAATTCAAATTGTATCATTCCCAAAAAACTGGATGGCGATTGGGATGTGACTGGGGAGAGCTTACCTAACAAGCCTAAAGTTCAAAATGGTTTGATGTGGTGGTGAACCATAGAGGCGTCAGGTTTTAGCCTAATTAAAACAATGTCAGTAGGGGAGGGTAACGATATGCCTATTTGGAGACGAGGGGAACACTTCTCAACCTTTGATTATATTTTTGCTGATGTGTTCTTAATTATCTGCTATTTGAGTCTTTTAGTCCACCACAATAACTGGAGTGACCATGCAATCCTTATTGCTGAATGTATTTTTCGTATCAAAACATGGCACATCCCGTGTATGGAAAATGTCGAAGTAACCTGTTCTGGGAATGCTATTGGGTGGTCCGACCTGAATATTGCAATTATGGATGGTGTTAATAGAGGTAACCCCCTAGAATGGAAGTTGGGGTATTTAATTCTCAGTGTTTCAATGAGTTCATGGGGGAACTGATTGATTGAGTAAAACAGAATTGTAAATATTCCAGCAAGGTTAGGGGAAAACGACTCATGTTTATAACTCTAACGTGGTGTAAGCGAAGGTGGCTTTGAAAGTGGGTAGTAAGGGGAATATTCATTTATGCCCGATTTGAAGACATTAAAACAAAAATACAAACAACATTTCTGTAAATCAATAAAAACGACTCTTTTGTAGTTGAACGCGGAATGTATGCTCTGTACCTTAAACACAACTTTGTTGTATTTGGGTATTAGTTAATAATCTGGACCTTTCCCTCCAGGCTAATAAACTGAATGCAGTTACCGAAACACCATGGATGGCCTTTATTAGAGATATTTACGAGTTGGGTCTATAGACAAGGAACTTGCCCTGACGTTAGCAAATATATCATTGAGTCCCCATGGGACAATAGGATTCAGTTTGAGGACATTGGGGAACTAATAAAGAGGTGCAAGAAGTCATGTGCCCTAGGGCCTAATAGTCTTTTGAATTATGCCTTGAAACTGGACCCGTCAAACTGGTCTAGGGTCCTCTATTTACTGTATAATGGACTCAGGTATTCTCCCCCTTTCATGGCGCAGAGCTAATGTTGTTGCCATTTTTAAGACAGGTTCAAGGTCCAACCCCAAAAATTACCGACTTATTTCATTCATCAATGCAGACTGCAAAATGTTCTCATCACTGGTTTTAGCCCACGTAGAATGGGTGCAGGTAACTGACTGACTGAATCCCTTTCAGATGGGATTCCGCAAAGGACACTCCATAAACCTAAATGGTTTGATGGTGAAGGCCCTTCATGTGTCTGCATGGACAAGGCAAATGGATGCACCTATTTGGCATCCATCGACCTCTCCATGGCCTTTGACAAGCTATCTAGGAACAGACTATGGAGTACACTTACTAGATGGGGCTCCTGGGTTGTTTGTTGAAACTCTTGCTGGGTCTCTATGAGGATTCTGGTACTTGTGTAAGATTGAACAGGGACGGTGCCCTGTCGGAACATATACGGGTTTGAGACAGGCATGTAATTTGGCACCATGCCTGTTTAACTTTTACGTCTCTGACGTGATAAATCACCTGGCGGGGCCAGGATAGTCTCGATGAGCGTGGAATGGTTGGCATATGCTGCAGACTTTTTGTTATTTGTTAACTTCTGGACTGGCCCACAACGTCTCCTAGCTAAGTTTTCCTTGTTTGCTAAAGATAATGGCCTTGTGTGAATCCTAGTAAGACCAATATTTTACCCATCTCTCTGGGAAAAAAACAGAAAGGAAGGGTCTGGTCTTTGGAGAATAAGGTGATTGGAACGGTGAACTCTTTGGTTTATTTAGATTTCCAGATCAGTGCTTGGCCAGGGTGGGCGATCATCAGAGAGAGTCTTTGAAACAAAGGGAAGTTCCTGACTAACCAGGTGCTGAAAATTGATAGGAAGTATGGGTGTTTTTCAATCAAACCAGCTCTTAAATTTCACAAAGTTAAGATAGTCCCGAACCTAATCTATGAGCTGAAGTTGGTAGATGACGCTATTTTTAAGGTTCTTGACCTCATTGAATTGAAAATTTGGTGCAAAATATTGAAAGTGCCAAATGCGATACCACTAGTGGCTATTAGATTTCAGTTGGGGATTGTCTCGATGAGGGCACAGGTGCAGTGGCAGATACTTGCCTTATTCTCAAAATGAATCGACCCTATTCCACACTCCCTTTATGAATTATTAGGAAAACAATTCTCCTCCATAAAGAATAATAGCGACTACCTTACCCAGTTGGAATTGAGGTCCCTAGCAATTCTAGAAACTTTGGTGATGGATAGGGATTCTTTGTTGGCTAACCCTGACAGAGTAAAGAAAGGCTTGTATGACTATGACTGGGTTTGCACTACTGACTCATTTCACTTGTACCCATCCCTGCATAATTTGTAATGTGATCATAGAAGGAGTGGAACCCCCATCTATGTTTCTCTCGCAGTTCCCAAATAATTACTACAGAATAATTCTACTGAGATTAAGATGGAATCTTCTGTTAACTAAAAGATCCTGTTGAGAAGAGGAAGAATTTCTCAGTTAGAAACCAATTGCAGATTCTAGCATCTGGGCCCTGATGAGACTGCACAACACCTGGTCTTAAAACGATGCATTTGATGAATTGAATTTGATGAATTAATGAATAGGTGTTTTTCTAACATAAGTGTGATGACAGCGTCTTTTGATGTATTCTTATGAGATTTATTTCTTGTTTCTATTTTTCTTGATCCTGATGTTATCCTATTTGATGTATTTGTATATTAATGGATGTACTATACTGATTTTGTAAAGGTTTTTTGTAAACCAAATACAAATAAATACATGTTAAAAAATATAACAATCAACTACAGTACACCAAACAAGAGGAAATACTTGACATGCACCATACATATATTCAATTAATACCTTAACAAACCCTTTTCAGATCAGCATGTTTCAACTTTCAAACAGGGTTTCCATGTTCCATCTACTCTTTTCTTCTTCAGGGTCTCTGGCTTTTTCTAAAGGGATGCATAAATCCAACGGTCGATTCATCTTTAAGTGAGGGTAATCATTTTTGGTCTGACTTTCCTTACCTGACACAGCTTTACCCTTGTTTAAAACATGTTGGAGTCTCTGTTTAGTGATATTAAGTAATCCAAGTTGCATTTTTCTGCAATGCGAGGAAAAGACTTTAAATTATATGCAATCGTTCACATTTCAAAATGGTTGGGCTAAATGATTATTTGGATTTGTTCATTTTTTAGTTGGTGGAGGGAAAGTCATTGGAGTCAGGGTTGCATTCATTTGATTTTGGAAGAGTGGAGTCACTCAGTTGGGGTTCCTTGTAAAGGGGGGTGTATACAAATAGTTACTGGAATGTTATTGTTAACATAAATACATATTTGCAACCCAAATATAAAAACCTCTTAACTTATTTTTTATGCACAACAAAAGTGATGAGCCTAGTCAAGTATGCACATATATGTATTATGGACAAAAAATGGTCAAACTGCATTGAACACTATCATGGCTGACTGTGTATGAAAATGGACAGCTGTGGTTGCATGTCAGTTTATACCCCTTTTATCTGGACAGTGACCATGGACATAATGATCATGATTCATGCATAGACCATGGACATAATGATCATGATTCATGCATAGACCATGGACATAATGATCATGATTCATGCATAGACCATGGACATAATGATCATGATTCATGCATAGACCATGGACATAATGACCATGATTCATGCATAGACCATGGACATAATGATCATGATTCATGCATAGACCATGGACAAAATGATCATGATTCATGCATAGACCATGGACATAATGACCATGATTCATGCATAGACCATGGACATAATGATCATGATTCATGCATAGACCATGGACATAATGATCATGATTCATGCATAGACCATGGACAAAATGACCATGGACACATTTCTGGGATGGATCCTGGATGATCTTATTTATACACGGCCAACTCTTTTTATCCATAGTAACATGGGCAACCAAAGAACAGGTCTCAAACTTGTCTCTTTGGTTATTTTCTTCTTTTTTGTTTTCACTCTACTGATTTCCAGCACTCACATCCATTTACATTATACTGTAACAATCCTGGAGACAACTGATCTAGAGTAAGGCAGAAAACCTAAGAATGTGTGGCCTCCAGGCTATGCCCACTAATGATGTACGCACGTGATGCTGCATGAAGAAGGCCACCAGCCCTACCTATGTCTGTAGGTGGTGCAGCCTGGAAGGAAACCAGGAGAGTGCACCAGAGCGCAGCATGTAAATGGGGTGGATAAGCGGTTGGGTGGAGGAAGGCAGAGAGTAGCGAAGTGAGGTCGGGTGGGGGGAACAAAAAGCACTGGGAGAGTGGTAGGAACATAAGGCCAACCTTGGGGATGCAGCTTGCAGCCTTCTGAGTCTGAAATCTTCAAGGTCATGTTTTTGTTCATGGACTTCAGACACTGAACTAAATAAAGAGCATGAGTAGACAGTAGACAACTAGGCAGGGGGAGAAGGTAGAAAAAGACGATTTCATGTCATTCAATTTTTGTTCAGAAATTGTAAAGAACCCTGCCAACTTATCAAAAACTTTTATATTTCATTGTGTTTGAAACGAATACAGTTACGTCTAGACAGAAGCAGCTTGGTAGTGCTACGAACCATAATCTGAGGAAATCCATTCCCTTGCAATGAGTAATCTTCAAAATGTACATGCAATTAAAAGGTTTAATTCGTACGTGCAATGTCTTCTGCTAAAACAACATTTCAGTTGTGGATGGTTTCATTATAGTTCATAAACATCTTATCACATGTCCAGTACAAATGGCTTTTTGGACATACTGTGAAACATGAGCATTATTACCAATGGCATCGTGGCATCTAGGAGAATAGAGCACCAGGTTCCAGGATTCTTTAGCCATACGTCTAATGGTAATGCCCATTCTTAACATCATATTGTACTGTTGCAGTTCACAGCTTGTTGATGAAATAATGTTATGGGCCTCTATCAAAGCTAGTTTAATAGTATAACACATCAAACACAATTTCCTCTTATTCGGTTTGCTATTTCAATGCTATAAATTCTCAATCACCATCTACGGCGCCTCAGATAACGTGTATGAAGAATTCGTACTCGACGAGGGACAATTAGATTGTTTCAAACCTACCCAACAAGGCTCCGCTCACCGCCGCGGCCCCATGTTTCCTTCCATGAGTGGCCGCCAAGGAAATGGAGAAGGGACTATAAATCCTGTCTCTCCTTTCCATGGCCGCCATTTTCTTTGTTTTGCTTTTTTCAATAGTCCCCATGGAACCGGAGAAGGGACTAAAAGTAGTAGGTATAGTCCCTTTTGCCTGATCGATGGCAGCCATTTTTTCTTTTCTTTTTTCAGTTGCGAAACACTGATGGCATCTTGCAACTGATAAAAAGACTGCACTGTTAGTACTCTGATCTTAGGGGCTGGAGTATGAACAGCAATAAACCCCTCACGGGGGGGCATTACCACTTCAGATAATGCCCTGGGGACTGCGTTAAGTAACTGCAACTATGGGCCCCAGGGCATTACCTGAAGCAAGTTGCCATGAGTATAGTTTTTTGCTTGTACTATATAGCTGTTGTAAAACAAGCTGATTAATAAAGGTGCTAACATGTGGCTAAATACTTTAGAAAATGCTGATGAAAGACACTCATTCTCTTCTACCTGCATTTAATGTAATTTACTTACAACATTTCTGATTTCGCTGGGATGGAACACTACGTCTGGTAAGATGGCTAAATGAGTTAGATGCTCAATGCTGTGACGTGTGTTTGATCTGCAGGTCGTCGGTTTGAATCCTGCCAAGGTAAACTCCGCCTTCCATTCTTCCGAGGTTGATAAATGAGTACTAATTTTGTTTGGGTAATGTTTGTAAATATGCCTAAATTAATAGGGCCCTATGAAAAGCTCTTTAGATTGCATCTGTATAAAAAAAAACATCCCAATTTGTAATCTTTTCCTGAGATAACCTTTTCACTGGTTGTGGAGCTTTCGCTGTATGTCTCTTCATAACGCGCAGTTGTCACTAAATTCTTTTCCTCTGGCTACAAGACCTGTATCTTGTTTACTTGAAAGTAGGTGTATGACTGACGTTGTTTTGGGCATCATTCAATGATGTCTGGTGTGATCAAGTCTATATGGTGATAGATTAAAATGCTCATTCAGCTGCAGTATGCTACATATCAAAAGCATGTGGCTCATACCTGAACCCCTCAAAGAATGGTTAAAGACATTCCTGAAATCGATGCACATTTACATAGAAATGTTCCAGAGTTGCTTAAGGAGCAAAGAGATCACCCGCTGCTACCTCCATCAATGTTTGCAATCCGCACGCTAGTATATTGGTACTTATTTGTTGTAACTTTAATAGTCGCTTCTGAATTCTTGCCATCGTGTGTTGCGAGAGTTTGGTCTCCACAATGGCTAGTATGGCGAATGACACTGCTATTCATCATGCACAATATCAGTGGCAGTGCTCAGTCCCTATTTGAAGGGTCTATGAAATTAGCAACATGGCAGCATCCAGATCATTCAGTCAGAAAACCAGTAAAAGAGCCACACACCAGTGCGTGAAACCGACCGATGCACTTAAGGAAGGACCTGTTGGCCACAGAGTTCATTCCAAGTAGAAAAATTGCGAATCCATTGACAATCCCATCAGCAAAAGGCGGTCTCAACTTTGCAAATATGACCAGAAAGCCCACAAGAATATAAAGGAGCATGTCAGACGTCAGCATAACCTGAAAAAACCAACAAGCACAAACAAGCAGTGATGCAAAGACACACATTTTTACCACCACTTGTCTGCCTTTCATTTCATGTACCGTTGTCCACTTTTTCAACATTCATTAAATCAAGATGTGTAACATGTTTTTGTTCAATAAATAAAATGAAAATACTTCAGAAAAAATTCCCAAATCACTTGTGAACATATGATTTAGTGTGAGCCCTTCTACATCTTCAAATGGATGTAAAATGAAATGGACCGTTGGAATGCAAACCAAGGATCACGACGCTGCTATAATGACCACTGCTATTCATGGGTCATCCTTCATCCACTGAGCCTTAGAGATAGACACTTATGCTCACCCGACCCACCCCATGTTTTCCATAAACACATTTACCACATGCCCTGAAACTGGTGGCCAAGCGACCACCAGATCCATGAACAGTCAAGTGAATAATGAAACAGGTTAGGAATCACTACCCAAATCTAGGTTCTTGACAGTCATGCTACAAATAATTCACTTCCTTCAGATATGAAATGGATGTTTCAAGACTTGTGAAATCCAAAGTGAAAAGCAGAAGATTCATATGAAAGTTTGGATTCATGTCTATTTGTCTAAAAAAAAATATATGCAGGCCGATTCATGGAATTAATGTGCGCGGAAAATGGCAGCGCAAGCGTGAAAATCACAGCACAAGCGTGAAAATCGCAACGCAAGCGTGCCAAAGCCGTGCACATCGATTCATGGAAGTCAGTGCGCGTGTAAATCCTGGGATGTGCGCTAAAATCGTGGGCGGCTCACACGGGCGCTCACGTCATCAAACGGCGTGCGCTACACGCACAGCAAAAGCGCACATAGCGCAGCGCACACAACAAAAGTGGGCGGAACAAGGGGCGTAACACACGGAATTGGGAACAACGCGTGAAAATGTGGGTGTTACGGGAGAAATACAGGAGGTAGATGCTCGCAACGCCCACACGCGTGCCTACAACACGTATTCATGGAATCGAACAGGGGAAACGCGTGCGCCAAAAATGACGCGCTAATACGGAAACACGTACACCAGCAGGAAGCAGGCATACACGGCCCCACGCAGCATAAAAGTGCGCGCAAACAACAAACAAGCTCAGACGCTACGATGAATATACTGTTCCTCGCAGCTGTGGTAGTGGGACACCGCAGGAGGAGGAGGATAGCCAGGCCTCAAATTTTTACATCCAGGACCATCCTTTTTGGGATGACTGATGACCAGGTTTGTTTGTTTGTTTGTTTACTATTTGTAATGCGCCGGAATATCCTAGGGTAACAGGGCGCAGCAGATACAGGAATTTGCAAAACTTAGTTGCAGACAATAAAATATATACAAGGCATAAACACAATAATAATGAAGGTAAGCAGGAGTATATACATATGTACAGTTAACAGTTGTGTGTCCAGTATGTCCAAGTGACAAGAGGGAGGGGCGGAACCTGGCTCAGTATGTTTAGACAACGGCTGTCTTCAGCCAGGTCATCATCTTGGAACGGAAGTTTTGGTAGGGTAAGTCCATTCTAAGAGTGGGTGGTAGGGAGTTCCACAGTTTAGCCGCTTTCACTGGGAAGCTATTACCTCCTATGGTAGATCGTTTGTGGTTAGGGAGGGAGAGGCAGTCTCTGTATGCTGTCAAGGATGTCAGTCTGTGAAATCTGTTGATCAGGTAGATGGGGGCCGCGTTATTGAGGGACTTCTGGGTGAGTGAGGCAGTTTTTAGGGAGATTTTGTCTATGATAGGGGTCCAGTTGTTCTGCTGGCTGTGTGCTGTGATGTGGTCTCTTCTTGAGATGCCTAGGGCCGCTCTGAGTGCATTGTTCTGGAGGGTTTGTAACTTGCTAGTAGTGGCTTTAGAGGACCCAAGATAAAGGGCGTTACAGTAGTCTAAGCGGGATAGTATGAGGGCTCTGGCCAGGGTCAGGCAGCTGGTGTCGGATAGAAAGGGTTTGGCTGTACGGATCAATTTACATGTGTAAGCCATGGAGGAGGCTAGTGAGTTCACCTGTCTTTTAAAGGTGAAGTTGGAGTCCAAGTAGAAGCCCAATGTTTTGACTTTGTGTCCCACTCTGATAGTGTTGCCATCGATTATGAAGGATGAGTAAGCTGGGCTTAATTTCTTTAGGCTGGCAGTGGTACCCAAGGTGATGAGTTCAGTTTTATCATCATTCAGGCATAGACCGTGAGTGGCCATCCATGCCTGGATGATGATGTAAACCCTATTCACCAAGGCCAAATCCTTTCCATAATCTCCAGAAAGCGGAAGGAGGATCTGGGTATCGTCTGCATAGTTAGTGTAGGTGATACCGAGATGATCCAGATCATCGAAAAGGGGCTTGGTAAATATGTTATACAGTGTAGGGGAGACACAGGAGCCCTGAGGTACGCCACAGATGATGGGTATGGGGTCCGCAGCATCTGTAGGTGAAAAATCCCTCATGGTTCTGCCATCGAGGAAAGATCTAATCCATGTAATGGCCTCGGGGGAGAAGTGGGTGGCCGTGTGTAGGTGGGTGCAAAGGACCGAGTGGTCGACCAGGTCAAATGCTGCAGAGAGGTCGAGGAGGAGGAGTAATGCTGCTTGGCCATTCTCTTTAAGCAGATCTATCTGTGTTTTAAGGTCGATGAGAGCCGTCTCAGTCCCATGTTGGGGTCGGAAGCCTGATTGTCTGGCTCCTAACAGGTGGTGTTCTTCCAAGTGCTTCTTTATTTGAACATAGGCAACCTTATCCAGGATTTTCAGGCGGAATGGTACCGTTGTTATGGGTCTGTAATTAGTAGGGGTAGCTGGGTCAAGAGTAGGTTTTTTTAGTAGAGGTAGTACCCAGGATTGTTTTAGGTTGGTTGGGATGGACCCAGTGGAGAAGGAGGCATTGATTACCTTTGTGATAAATGGGGAGAGGTCGCGGGCAGCGTCTTTTATGAGCTGTGCTGGACATAGGTCTCCCTGGCAGTTAGAGGGCTTCAATGACAAGATGATTTTTTCAACTTCGAGTATGGTCACTTTGGTAAAATTGAATCGTGTATATTCACTTGTAGTCTGCTTCTCGGGTGGCTTGGACAAGGCAGGGTTGTTTAAGGATGTTTTTTACAAGATATTTTATTTTGTAACATAGCGATTTTGTTGGCTAAGGCATTTTGGATGTCGGTGCACCAATTCTTATCTTTAATGCAGGTGTCTGGTGGTGCTATGGGGGTTTCTACTTCTTTCAGAATAGAGAATAGTTCCTTCATGTTTGACCTGGCTTGGGAGATACGGGAGTCAAAGGAGGTACGTTTTGCTAGGAGGATTTCTTTTTTGTACAGGACCGCTAGTTTGGTGAATTTGATTTTATTGGCTACTGATGGGTCTCTTTTCCAGATGGTTTCACAATTTCTTTTTTGCTGTCTTAAGTTTTTGAGGAATGGTGTATACCAATTGTTCAGGTGTGTTTTGGGCTTGCTTGGCCTAAGTTTGAGAGGGGCGATTAAGTCCAGAGAAGTGGACATAATTTTATTATATTCCTCAACCAAGGTCTCAGGATCCAAGTTGTCAGGGAGTGAGTTGAGCGTGGGGAGTGATTTGGGGATGAGTCTCTCCACCGTAATGCTCTTTTTGTTTCTCGTGAGTTTGGGTGGGGCCCTACTGGGCTGCATAGGAGGAGGTCTAGTGGTGGACAGCAAGAACGATACCAGGTGGTGGTCAGTCCAGGCTAGTGGTGAGATGTCAGTAATGTTAGCTAGGCAGTTGTAGTCAGCCACCCAGTCAAGTATTCTGCCCTTGTCACGGGTGGATTTTAGGCTTCTTTGAGTAAATCCTAATTCGGTGAGGGTGTTAAGCGTAGTGATGGCAGCTTGGTCTTCGGGGTCGTTAAAACCCATGTCGAAGTCTCCAAGGGTGAGCACCTGTGTGGCGTTTTTTAGGTTAGTGGATAGGATAGGGTTAAGATCCTCATCGAATGTGCCTAATGGGCCTCGAGGGCGATAGATCACATGGATGTTCAGGGTTTGGGTATTGGTAATGGGAACTTTGGCTGAGAGTAGTTTGCAAGAAGGGACACTGATGGTGGTAGCTGCTCTTATAGGAAGGCTACATTTATGAATGATGGCAACACTGCCTCATCTAGAGTTGGGTCGGTCTTGTCTCAAGATGGTGTAATTATCAGGGACTGCTAACATAAGCATGGGGCCTGCTGCCTGATGGAGCCAGGTCTCTGTGATAGCAAGGAGGTCCAGGTCTTCATTCAAAATTAGGTCTGCAATTTCAGTTGCGTGAGCTACTAGTGATCTAGCGTTGATTAGAGCTCCCTTGATTTGGGGGCTCACTATGGGTGTATTGGTAGTAGAGGCCGACAATTTCTGTGTGGGTTTAGTACTTTTCTGGTTAGTGGGATGAGGTAGATATTTAGTATGGTGGTTCAGAGATAATTTGTGTTTGTAGTTGTTAGGGCTGGTGGGAGTGGTGCTGGGTCTCTTAGTGGTGGGCATGGAACGGGCGAGTGGCTCGTGGATTTTGGCTAATCTAGCTCTGAGTCTAGTATTCCTGTCTATAGTGGGGCAAGGGATGCTAGTCGGTAGCACTGGAGGTGCCTCAATTATCATTAGCGGTGAGCTGTTGGATGAATTGGAGTTAGGTAAGGTCGCGCACATGGTCGTTGGATGTTGAGGCAGCATGTTGGACAGTATTATGGTGATTAAGAAGAGCAGGGAGCAGGCAAGGCAATTACTGAGCAGGGGAGGCATGCTAGTTAGTTGCAAAAATGCAGAATGCATATGCAGACGGGGTGCACCTAGCTACAGAGTTCACATTAGGGCTGAAAATGCATGTGCAGACAGGGTTCACCTAGATACAGAGTTCACACTAGGGCTGAAAATGCATGTGCAGACAGGGTTCACCTAGATACAGAATTCGCACTAGGGCTGAAAATGCATGTGCAGACAGGGTTCACCTAGATACAGAGTTCACACTAAGGCAAAAAAATGCATGTGCAGACAGGGTTCACCTAGATACAGAGTTCACAATAGGGCTGAAAATGCATGTGCAGACAGGGTTCACCTAGATACAGAGTTAACAGTCTACTACTATACCTTATGCAAAAGTATGCATACAATCAGATGTCAACGTGGTACAGGTACATAACATGCATATGCATAACAGATATCATGAGGCAATTCAAACTAACCTTGGGGACAGGAAGTGGATGCAAGTGAAAGTTAAGCAGCGTGCATAGTGTTGTGGCGCATTTAGAGGCAGCATTATGTAGCCATACGGGCCGTATTACAGGAGAGGCAGGAATTACCTTATGAACTTGCAAACTTCAATCCTATCAGGGATCTAGGTAAATTAGCAGAACTAGTATGTGTGTATCTGTGTTATCAGGGACCAACACTGAGGGTCTTGGCAGGCAGTGTTATATATGGAAGAAGCCCGAAGCATCATAACATTTTGCATTGTTGGTTCTGTGCAATTGTCAAATAGCCAGGTGAATTATTCGAGCTAGGCCTTATACAGTGTAGTAGTGGATAGGTGGCTTATCAGCATGCGATATCAAGTCCAAAGGTGTCAGACAGCATCAGTTGAATAAGAGTCAGGTGGCCATACGGCAAGGATATGGCAAAGTTCACAATGGGCAGCGTCGCTGCAGCGTCCCGGGGCGAACAGGGGAGGAACAGGGCCTTTTCCCTCGGGCCTTCTCCCGAAAGCAGGCTTCCGGATATCGGTGTAGGGGATTGGCTGTAGATCAAGCAGGTTGCTTAGCAACCAATGGCAGCCTCGTTTTCGGGCCGCACTGCGCCCGCCATTTTAGGGTCAGGTAGCATTAGGAAAGACAAAATGGAGGATCGGCACAAAGGTAGTATGCAGGTACGCCGGAGGGGCTATGGTGTGCAACAGGGCTCGGAGGGCAGGCCCAGGTGCATGGGAGGTACAGGTTTCCACCACACACAATACACGACCTGGTGAGTGAGTGGGAGGATGACCTCACATCACCCACCCTGTGCTCCCAAGCACTGAGCCCCTTGGAAAAGGTGCTCAATGTACTGCACTTCTTGGCCACTGGTTCATTTCAGCGGACAGGTGCCATAGTGGGTGGGTGTCACAGGCCATGCAGTCACGCTGCCTACACCAGGTGTTGGCCATCATGACTGCACGCTCCACAGTCCGCAGGCACATATATATGCCCAGAACACCTGCAGAAAGGCAGGCTGCTGTCCAGGACTTTTACGGGGTGGCACACTTCCCCAAAGTGCCAGGTGCCATTGATTGCACCCATGTGGCTCTACGTCCACCCAGGGCAACTGAGCACATCTATACAAACCGCAATTCCATCAACGTGCAGGTAGTATATGATGCCAAGGGAATCATCACCTCAGTATATGCCAACTATCCAGGGTCCACCCATGATAGTTTCATTTTCAGAATGTCACCCCTAAACCAGGACCTAGAAGCTGGGTGGCATGGGGATACATGGCTGCTTGGTGAGTATAAATGCCTCTGCACATGCATGTATGTCAGATACTGAGTAATGTCACAACCCCACTAATGATACCCATCATCACCTCCACAGGGGACAGTGCCTACCCTCTGAGCACCCACATGATGATGCCATTTCGGAACCCCACCACACCACCTGTGGTAAGATACAACACAGCCCATATTGCAACCCGGGGCATAGTGGAGTGCACATTCGGAGTGCTCAAGTCACGCTTTCGCTCCCTTGACCGCTCTGGTGGGCAGCTGCTATACGCGCCCCCAGTAGTGTGCAGGATCATAGTGGCAGCATGTGTCCTGCACAACGTTGCAACCCGCCGGGGCATGCGGGTGGACATGGTGGTGCCCCCACATCCCCAACCACATGCACGGCCGCTGCGCATGGGAGGTCAAAGGGAACGTGGTGAGGCAACCCGTACACAGCTGGTGGCTAATTACTTCACCTAAAATCCTACCCCTGCGGAGTGCACACAGCCCTGGCACATACCAGCTGACAATCAATGATGATGACATAAGGAACAATCAACTGTCACAACCATACCAGCCTGAGATTGGTCACCTGGAAGTGTTACATTTTGTGCATCCTAACCTACTTAAAGACAACCAATGCTGTGTGACAAAAAGACACACATTCATTCTTCATGAATGACTACCCCCTTGAAAAATACAACATGAAAATAGTGCCATGTCACCGAACCCCTCCTCATCTCAGCTACCCAACACACCATGGCATGTCATGCAATGTGAAAGCAACAAAATGAATGCACAACACATGATACAAGTGTCACAAAGTGCACTGTCCCAAATGTAAACAGGCCACAGACAATATGCTCCCAGTAATCAATAAGAAACAGCACACATGACCAAATACTTACCAGCAACACAGAACAGCAACACAGGATGAAACAGTGTCAAAATATGACAGTACCAATTGAAAGTAGTGCAAGTCTCACAACCTGACTAAGCCAGCACATCGACCCCTTCCAACTGCAGAGTGTTGCTGTCAGGCAAATGTGTTGTACTGCATACAACATGAACTGCATCTGCAAAGAAGACGGCCTTGTGAAGACATGAAGAAGGTACATGTGAATAAGGAGAAAGACATGGATGCACAAGCACATATCAATACACCATGCAGTGTACAATCCAACAACAATCCCCACCCGGGATGTACACACAGTTTTGACTACAGACTGCCCACACAGCTCATGGGAGCACAATGTTACTGTGTAAGTTACTGTCACTTGGTCACACCCTTTGCAAGCCCATGGAAAGGGGAAGCAGAAGGGGTGTGTGTGTCAGGAACCCAAGCATCTAACCCAAAGACAGGACAAGCCTGCATGTGCCCAGCTGGAATACACAGTGGATGCCCACGGGAGCCACATAATGCAACACAATGTAAAAATAAAATGGCCTTGTGTGGACCAGGGGGGGGAGGGGCACCCAGGAGGTTCAAGGACAGGGTGTACCCCAACACCCACCTGTGTGGATGTTGGGAAAAAAAATACCTCCATGGGCTCATGGCCTGCATGGCTACGCTAATGTGGGAGAACTGATGTCACTCTCTTCACCCTCTGCTGCTGCATCAGGAGGTGGCCTTGCTATGGGAGGCAGCCCATGCAAAGCCCTGGTCTGGTCCTCCATGGCAGCAAGCATGCAGGCGTGGAAGGTTTCGTTCTGGAGGATGATGGTGCGGAGATCCTCATGCAGCACCTCACGGGTAGCCCGCATTTCTACCTGCATGGCCTGGCGTGATGCCAGGATCTCCGCACGGGTTGCATGGAGCTCTGCTGAGAGTGAACGTGTGAGCTGCTCCAGCTGATGTTCTGACCTAAAATTTCGGGAAGCCTCAAGTTCACCCAGCGTCTCCCTGAGGAAATGGTGTTCTAACCTCAGGGTTTCCCTGTGGCCCTGTGACTCTACATATATGGCTTTGCGCAGAGTCTCCAGTGCCGCCCGTCAATCCCTGCTGGACGCCAACATGTCCTCCCTGTGTGATTGGCAAATGGAGTCTGTTGCCTGCTGTTGGAGCTCCATCTGCCTTTCAGGGGGGAAAATGGAAGTGGCCACCCTATCCATTGCCTGGCCATCATTTCACACGATGCTCCCTGTTGTGCTGCTATACTGTACATGGAGTTTTCCCATACAGTATTGCCTGGTGGCACATGGCCACTGCGTCCGCGGGCACCACACCTGTTTGGGGCAAGGCGATCTGCACCTTGCTGTGCTGGCACTGCCTGAGTCTGCAGGACTGCATTCCCCCTCTGATCTGCTGGCCCAGGAACAGGATCAGATGTTGTGGAGTGTGACCCTGCATCCGTAACCGCCAAAGGCAGAGTTACCAACACTGACATCCCCATAGAGGGGCCTACCCCGGTGCAGGTGGGTTGGACAGAACAGCATCCCTCCCAGAAACACTCACCTGCCACGGCACATATGTCTCACTGTCTGATTCAGCACCTGAATCATAGAGGTCTGTGGAGGTGTACCCAGAGACACCCGTGGACAGTATGGTCTGCAGGGGGATTGGGTTTTCACCCACCACCACCTCACGTCCTCCACTGGTGCTCGGTTGTGGCTGAGATTCCTCCTGGTTCTGCACCATCTCCTCTACCTCAACAGCATCAAGTGCGTCATCACCAACATAAAGATGAAAGACAACAAATGGAAACAGGCATGAGCACCAAAGCACACACATAGGCCTGACAAGCCAGAGATCCAGTACATGAATAACACATGTCCCACATGACTATAACCCTGCCATGCATGCTCTGTCAATGAGTTGGAAGGGGAGGCGAGGACTCCAAGATCGAAAAGCAACACATTTGCTGAATGCTGGATTGCACTGGCATCACACATTAGCCTGTGAGTGGCATGTCCAATACACATACATAACACATGCCACCGCACAGATGGCATGTAGCAGAGCCATGGTACCTTTGACAAGTACAGCCATATGTTAGTGAATGAGTACTGTCACCCATCCATGTGAGATGGACATGATGAGATGAAAAATTCAAAATAGTGTGACAAAATACGTATGTGCCACACACTGCAACACATCCAGTTAACAATTATACAGGGATGGCAGGCAGATGGATACATCAATGGTTGGTCACTTCAACATGACAGTAAACAACAGTCATGTTCCACATTCAAACAGGCCCCAAAAATTAATGTGAGCAGGCCCTTAATCAATCAGCCTGAAAAGTCAAATCATTCCCATAACAAGGTAATAAATGTGGGCCATTGTGGGGTGTAATCTATGACAGAAGCATGTCACATATGTGGCATTAGGGCAGAAACATGTGTTGCAAAAATGGGAGGATTGAAACAATCAGGCATAGCAAACACTGAAAACTTTGAACAATGTTGTTGCAGGATGACAGTCCAAGGGCAACTGCAGTAATGTGGTGCTAATTGGCTACTGTGGTCAGAAGGGATACTGTCACACCCAAATGAAAGACCGGTGAATGGTCTGGAGGAAGCACATGGGTGACCCATGCCACTCAGGAGTACACACCATCACCTGCCCCTCAATCAGAACACATCACCAAGCAACATACACATGGATAACACACACATGCAGGGCACTCACCGGACAATGCTTGTTAATCTGGTAGGTCTCCCACGCCTTGGATCTGTTCCTCTGTGACAAAGGTTCCAGCAACAGACTCATGTTCAGTGAGTTGGTCGTCCTCTGGTGGAGACCCACCGCCAGTCACCAGAGTAGAGGCATGATTGGAAGCCAGCTTGTTCTTTGCTCTGCGTTTCAGGTCATTCCACCGCTTTTAGCAATCATCAGCTGTGTGCCTCACAAATCCAAGGGCACTAGTGTGGTCCGCGATGGTCTGCCAGTGGGCCCTACGTTGAGCAGGCGTAGTCTTGCAGCCTGCAGTCACCACCATTTTGCGGCTATGTGCCAACACATAGGCCACAAGTGCATCAAGTTTGGCGTCATTGAAGCTAGGCTTCCTTGACGTGCCGGAGTGTGTACCCGTGTCTGGGGTCTCAGCCTGTAGTGCAAGAGCACCCTTCTTCTTCTTCTTGCAAGGTGGTGCGGATCCTGAGTGGCTTATGCCGCTCTGGCTAGTAGGGGCAGAAGTGTAGGTCGACTGGGTACTTGAAGTTTGTGAATGCACAATGACCAAAGGTCTTGGTGCAGGCATTGGCTGCAGGGTGATGTTGGCAGGGCCAACATCGGTGTGGTGGACCTGGACCGACACTGTCCCGGCTGGGGTGGATTGAGCTGCAGCTGCCCCTGCAGCCTCCTCACCCTGGCTACTTGGGGCAGCAGATGACATTGCTGCCCTAGATCCACGTGGCCTGGTGACAGCAACTTTCACCGCCACACGTGGCTTATACTTGGTGACCTGGGAGTCATCCTGTGCCGGTTCAGTTGACAAAATGGGCCGGTCCAACAAGGGCTGAGCTGGGATGGTGTCAGCTACATTTCCCACAACCATGGGGGGGTATAGGTGGCCCCGATTGGTCTTCCACACACTGGGCTCTAGGGGCACCCTGCAAATCCTGGCCACGTCCCCTACGGCATCCACCACGGCCACCTCTTTGAGGTCGGCCACCTTTGCCTCCCTTGCTGCTTGGTTACCTACCAACCATGGCACTGATGTTGTTGTGCGTATGGGAGTTGCAGTAAACAATTGTCCTGGGCAATTGGGGTCAAAGGGGTAGGGTACTAGATGGAATTCGTACCCTAGTGCTCTAGCAAGGCTGTCTGTGACCCCTGGGGGAAGATGACGGGTCACGCAACGCACAGGCACCCCAAAAACAAAATTAAACGTGCGTGGAAAAAAGAACCCGCACTACGCTGTGGCACCCAGAAACACAAAAATAAGCATACGCATGTTACACGCAGCCTACAATGACCTCTGAAGGGGTGCGCAACACACGGGGCATTGGATGCTCTGCATGTTGAGGTGTGGCAGGTGTGTGCAGTTTGCACATATGTCTTTGACGGACCATGTATGTATGTGCATGTACAGGGACATGAGCCTGCCGCATGAGACTCCAGTCATGTGTGAGGCACATCAACGGTGTATGTGTACGAAAGCATTAGGCCTAATGCATGTTGGGGTGCACACATGTTTACATATCTGTGTATGTACCATGGCATGGTTGGGGTGTGACACATGGATGCGGGTTCCACCTTCATGTACGTGCATGGTGTACATGTGTGTGTGAGGGTATTTGACATGTGTGCCACTGTGATACACCATGGATGCATTTGACACTGACATGTAGGAGGCTGATTGGCAGATGTGAAATGGATGCCGGGATTGCACTGCAACAGGTGGTGTAGATGTACAGATGCATGTACGTCTGGTGGCGTGTGTGCATGTGTTTGCCAATCCCTGTGTTGCATGTGATGTCAGGCTAACCTTCCGATGTTCATGGTGTTGTATGTGTATGGATGCTGCTGGCTGCTGCAACATTCCAGTTCACTTGCGCGTGAGTGTTGATAGAGATGATATGTGTGTTGAGGAGTGTGAGGCCATGTGTGAAGGTTGAGACTGCCACTCATCTGCAACTGTCATGTGTGTATCAGACCATTGTACAGTGCCCTGATGCCTGTGTTCTGTCTCTTCCTGTCTGCAGCGTCAACTGATGAAGAGGGTGGAGATGGTGCTGTGGAGCACACAGGCAGGGATCCCACCGCCACCCGGAGAGGCAAGGCCCAGCTCCCCTCCCAGGTTTCCATCTCGTTGGGGAGTGAGGAGTCTGGTGTCGCCTCCGTGGCCACAGCTGCCGGGGGTAGGTCCAAGAGGCGGAGGTCGGAGGTGGGCTCCTCAGCAGCAGAAGGGGCTGCTGAAACCCCACAGGTCCCTACGCAGGAAGATGGCACGGAGTCATCCAGGTTGGTGTGGGGTATGGTTGAGTGGGAGGCTGTGGAAGTCACACACACAGGGCCTGGAGGGTGGGCTGGGGCAGGGACAGGAGGCAGCACAGGCCGCCGCGGAGGTGTCTGTGTGTAATCCTGTTCCCGATCCTGTGACTGCATCATCCGGCACCAGCAGGGATGCCTTCGTCCAGACCCATTTTCAGGGAGGGGATAGCCGCACAACAACTGGCCTTCCTCTCCCTGCGGACGTGGCAATCCGGGACCGGAATGAGCCTGTCCTGGGTGGGGTGACGTTGCGTGTTCGTGACATTCGGGATGACGTGCAGTGTTCTCGCAAGGGCAGCGCACGTCATTTCGAATGTCTCGAAGACCGTGTCAACCTACTGGGCAGGGTCTCCAGTGCTGGGTTCCTCCTTGTGCTGGAGCTTCTACCGACCGCCTCCTCAACTGAACTCCCTATGCGCCAGTCGTCCTCCATGCCATCTTCCTGCCCAAATGTCACCCGGCCACCCCAACAACTGGACTCCAGCAGTTGGCTGAAATGCAGGCAACAACGGTCAGGGCACATGGACAGCAGCAGCAGGCTCAAGGTGGGAGCGATGATGTCTCGGGGCCAACAACATCAGAGGGGCAGGCATCGGCCGGAGGGCAGGAGGACCCTGGATTGCAAGTGTCTTCTGTGTGGCAGCGGTTGGGCCAGGCCATAGATGCGCAGTGGGGGCGGGCAGAAGAGGCACGGCTCACAATGGAGCAGAACTCCATGCGGAGGGCACTGAGGCGGGCCGAGTGCCTCGAGCTATTTCGCAGGGAGTTGGAGTTCAACATGGCATCGTCCCTGCAAAACCTCAGGGCCATGGAAGAGGCCCGCCTCCAGGACATAGACCAGGAGTTCGATGATGCCCTGGCCCGGGAAATCGGGAAGTGAGCCGTCGGACTAGCCTGCCCACATTGTATATAGTTTGTAATGTTAGGTTTCATTTTCATTTTCATTTATTTTGGGGTGATTGGACTATGCCCCACACTTTTGTATATAGTTATTTCTTAGGTAGTTTATTTGATAGGTTTCAGTTCTTTTGTTGGGCTCATGAACCCTTTCAAAATTGCTTGTACATAGTTGGACATTGGATTCATGTGTACATTTTCTTTGGATTTCACCATGGAGCAATGTAATTTGATTATTACGTTTCCTTTGGATTTGTTTTGGTGGACAGTGAGTTTGGACCATTTTTCTTCAGGAATTCATTGGATTGGATCTACATTTCCTTTTTGATTTTTTTGGACATGCATTTCATTTCATGTTTGTATTATTTTTTGGGCTTTCATTTCATTACCTTGTTTTTGTTCATAATACATTTTTATATTTTAATTCCATGTGTGGGTTTCGCTCATTGGGTTCATGCATGTCAAAATGTGGGTTTACACAATCTATGGCAAACAGTGTGTGTGTGTGACAGGCATGTGTTAATGTACATGGTTGACTTTTGATTTGTGTCCTGACATAGGCATGTCGGTGTGGGGTGGATTGGTGAAATCATTGCATGTCAAGACTGGGGGGGCGTGCTGTGGTTTTTTGGTGCACATGATGGCCATGATTGTGCAGCTCCCTGTTGTGTTGCAGGGGGACATGAGGTGGGGCCTGCTGATAGGTGCCCCTCACTGCTGGGTAGATGGGGTGCTGGAGGACATGAGTCAGGCCTGACCCTCAATGCTGGCTGGGTGCGGGTGCTGGGGGACATGAGTCGGGGCCAGACCCTCACTGCTGGGTGGATGGGGGTGCTGGGGGACATGAGTCAGGGCCTGCTGGCAGGTGCCCCGCACTGCTGGGTGGGTGGGGGTGCTGGGGGACATGAGTTGGGGCCTGCTGGCAGGTGCCCCTCACTGCTGGGTGGATGGCAGTGCTGGGGACATGAGTCGGGGCCTGCTGGCAGGTGCACCTTACTGCTAGGTGGATGGGGGTGCTGGGGGACATGAGTCGGGGCCTGCTGGCAGGTGCCCCTCGTGCTGGGTGGATAGGGGTGCTGGAGGACATGAGTCAGGGCCTGACCCTCAATGCTGGGTGGGTGGGGGCACTGGGGGACTTGAGTTGGGGCCTGACCCTCACTGCTGGGTGGATGGGGGTGCTGGGGGACATGAGTTGGGGCCTGCTGGCAGGTGCCCCTCACTGCTGGGTGGGTGGGGGTGCTGGGGGACATGAGTCAGGGCCTGCTGGCAGGTGCCACTCACTGATGGCTGGGTGGGGTGCTGGGGGACATGAGTCGGGGCCTGCTGGCAGGTGCCCCTCACTGCTGGGTGGATGGGGGTGCTGGGGGACATGAGTCGGGGCCTGATGGCAGGTGCCCCACACTGCTGGGTGGATGGGGGTGCTGGGGGCATGAGTCGAGGCCTACTGGCAGGTACCCCTCACTGCTGGGTGGATGGGGGTGCTGGGGGACATAAGTCGGGGCCTGACCCTCAATGCTGGATGGGTGGGAGTGCTGGGGGACATGAGTCGGGCCTGACCCTCAATGCTGGGTGGATGGGGTGCTGGGGGACATGAGTGGGGGCCTGCTGGCAGGTGCCCCTCACTGCTGGGTCGATAGGGGTACTGGGGGACATGAGTCGGGGCCTGCTGGCAAGTGCCCCTCACTGCTGGGTGGGTGGGGGTGCTGGGGGACATGAGTCAGGGCCTGCTGGAAGGTGCCCCTCACTGCTGGGTGGATGGGGGTGCTGGGGGACATGAGTCGGGGCCTGCTGGCAGGTGCCCCTCACTGCTGGGTGGGTGGGGGTGCTGGGGGACATGAGTCGGGGCCTGCTGGCAGGTGCCCCTCACTGCTGGGTGGATGGGGGTGCTGGGGGACATGAGTCGGTGCCTGCTAGCAGGTGCCCCTCACTGCTGGGTGGGTGGGGGTGCTGGGGGACATAGGTCGGGGCCTGACCCTCGATGCTGGGTGGGTGGGGGTGCTGGGGGACATGAGTCAGGGCCTGACCCTCAATGCTGGGTGATGGGGTGCTGGGGGACATGAGTCGGGGCCTGCTGGCAGGTGCCCCTCACTGCTGGGTGGATGGGGGTACTGGGCGACATGAGTCGGGGCCTGCTGGCAGGCGCCCCTCACTGCTGGGTGGGTGGGGGTGCTGGGGGACATGAGTCAGGGCCTGCTGGCAGGTGCCCCTCACTGCTGGGTGGATGGGGGTGCTGGGGGACATGAGTCGGGGCCTGCTGGCAGGTGCCCCTCGTGCTGGGTGGATAGGGGTGCTGGAGGACATGAGTCAGGGCCTGACCCTCAATGCTGGGTGGGTGGGGGCACTGGGGGACTTGAGTTGGGGCCTGACATAGGCATGTCGGTGTGGGGTGGATTGGTGAAATCATTGCATGTCAAGACTGGGGGGGCGTGCTGTGGTTTTTTGGTGCACATGATGGCCATGATTGTGCAGCTCCCTGTTGTGTTGCAGGGGGACATGAGGTGGGGCCTGCTGATAGGTGCCCCTCACTGCTGGGTAGATGGGGTGCTGGAGGACATGAGTCAGGCCTGACCCTCAATGCTGGCTGGGTGCGGGTGCTGGGGGACATGAGTCGGGGCCAGACCCTCACTGCTGGGTGGATGGGGGTGCTGGGGGACATGAGTCAGGGCCTGCTGGCAGGTGCCCCGCACTGCTGGGTGGGTGGGGGTGCTGGGGGACATGAGTTGGGGCCTGCTGGCAGGTGCCCCTCACTGCTGGGTGGATGGCAGTGCTGGGGACATGAGTCGGGGCCTGCTGGCAGGTGCACCTTACTGCTAGGTGGATGGGGGTGCTGGGGGACATGAGTCGGGGCCTGCTGGCAGGTGCCCCTCGTGCTGGGTGGATAGGGGTGCTGGAGGACATGAGTCAGGGCCTGACCCTCAATGCTGGGTGGGTGGGGGCACTGGGGGACTTGAGTTGGGGCCTGACCCTCACTGCTGGGTGGATGGGGGTGCTGGGGGACATGAGTTGGGGCCTGCTGGCAGGTGCCCCTCACTGCTGGGTGGGTGGGGGTGCTGGGGGACATGAGTCAGGGCCTGCTGGCAGGTGCCACTCACTGATGGCTGGGTGGGGTGCTGGGGGACATGAGTCGGGGCCTGCTGGCAGGTGCCCCTCACTGCTGGGTGGATGGGGGTGCTGGGGGACATGAGTCGGGGCCTGATGGCAGGTGCCCCACACTGCTGGGTGGATGGGGGTGCTGGGGGCATGAGTCGAGGCCTACTGGCAGGTACCCCTCACTGCTGGGTGGATGGGGGTGCTGGGGGACATAAGTCGGGGCCTGACCCTCAATGCTGGATGGGTGGGAGTGCTGGGGGACATGAGTCGGGCCTGACCCTCAATGCTGGGTGGATGGGGTGCTGGGGGACATGAGTGGGGGCCTGCTGGCAGGTGCCCCTCACTGCTGGGTCGATAGGGGTACTGGGGGACATGAGTCGGGGCCTGCTGGCAAGTGCCCCTCACTGCTGGGTGGGTGGGGGTGCTGGGGGACATGAGTCAGGGCCTGCTGGAAGGTGCCCCTCACTGCTGGGTGGATGGGGGTGCTGGGGGACATGAGTCGGGGCCTGCTGGCAGGTGCCCCTCACTGCTGGGTGGGTGGGGGTGCTGGGGGACATGAGTCGGGGCCTGCTGGCAGGTGCCCCTCACTGCTGGGTGGATGGGGGTGCTGGGGGACATGAGTCGGTGCCTGCTAGCAGGTGCCCCTCACTGCTGGGTGGGTGGGGGTGCTGGGGGACATAGGTCGGGGCCTGACCCTCGATGCTGGGTGGGTGGGGGTGCTGGGGGACATGAGTCAGGGCCTGACCCTCAATGCTGGGTGATGGGGTGCTGGGGGACATGAGTCGGGGCCTGCTGGCAGGTGCCCCTCACTGCTGGGTGGATGGGGGTACTGGGCGACATGAGTCGGGGCCTGCTGGCAGGCGCCCCTCACTGCTGGGTGGGTGGGGGTGCTGGGGGACATGAGTCAGGGCCTGCTGGCAGGTGCCCCTCACTGCTGGGTGGATGGGGGTGCTGGGGGACATGAGTCGGGGCCTGCTGGCAGGTGCCCCTCACTGCTGGGTCGGTGGGGGTCCTGGGGGACATGAGTCGGGGCCTGCTGGCAGGTGCCCCTCACTGCTGGGTGGATGGGGGTGATGGGGGACATGAGTCAGTGCTCACTTGTGCGTGGTGACATGTGGGCTGGCTAGGGGGCTTTGCCAGGGTGGATGGGCTGCCTGTGGGGCATGGGCAGGGGTGCAGTGTGTACCCCTGTGTTGGGGTCTGCCTGCAGGCCCTGGGGAGGGGGGAGAGGGCACACCTGGGAGGACACACACTGTCAATTCAATGGGGCACAATTCCCCCGCACCCCCGAAATACACGTACCCCGCTTGCACAGGGCCAATCACGTGTGAGAGTTCCCGCGCACCCCCGAAATACACGTACCCCGCTCGCATAGGGCCAATCGCGTGTGAAAATTCCCGTGCACCCCCGAAATACACGTACCCCGCTTGCACAGGGCCAATCGTGAGTGAGAGTTCCCACGCACCCCTGAAATACACGTACCCTGCTCGCACAGGGCCAATCGCGTGTGAAAATTCCCACGCACCCCCCGAAATGTATTTTACAGTTGCAACATTCAGAATCTGCAATATTTTGTCAATGTAGATTAAGAGGGGTTAAAATAGACTATTTCTGCTGGGGCCGTTATAGCAGGTCCATATGGATTCTAAATTAGAATAGTTTGGCGTTATGCACCCATTCCATGGGCAAAACCAGGGGGTAATGAGCCAAGGCCCCAGTTAACCATTAACGTGAGCCCAGGACCTTTACTCCCCGGTGTTTCCCGTGAACGGGTGCATAAGGCCATTAGCACCCGTCCCCGACACGGGAAAACACACAAAAAAGAGAAAACAGAAGTTGCTTACACAGTGAATGCGAGCAGCTTCAGGCATCTATGCAGAGCTGTGAATCACAGACAATGATTGAGCACTAGAATGATCCATGAAACTTGGTGAGAGGCAAGGTGGTGGCCATGTTGGAAGTAGAATTCTAGTGCTCACTCAATGTACCTAATGGGCTTCATACAACTGAAGGCTAAAAATAATTGAAAATCAATTAGGCTGCTTTCGTGAGTAGAGTGATTATACAGCATGCAATTAGCAAGGGAAAAATAGCTAAATATAAAGGAGTAAGAAAGAGTGAAAAACACGTTTTAGAATTAAGCAAATAGATTTTTAATTTTTTGGTGAGCGGAGTAATTATACACGACAAAAAGAACAAACAGTGCAGCATGCAACTAGCAAGGCAAAAAAAGCTAACTTGAAAAGAATAATAAAAAGTACTTTTCATTTTTGGAAAGAAAAAGAACGCAAGTAAAGCACAAAAAGAGCATCAGGGAATTCATTTGAGGGATAACAGGAACGCGAGGAGTGCCAAAGCTGTGGAAGAAAAAAAACTGTGAATTGAAAAAGCCAAACAAATGCTGACTTAAATAGGAGCATTGAGAATCAAGCAAAGAAACAGAAAAAGAAAAATTGGAAGACAGCATTGAATTAAATTGGAAATTGGCAAAGAAAGAAATAGAGCAATTGTGGAAGTGGGAAAATGAGGGAATAGAAGATGGGGAAGAGGAAGGCATAGTAGGAGCAGGAGACGGGAGAGAAGTAGAGGAAGAGGTAGGGTCTGAGGGAGATGAAAAACCAGCATTAGATAAGAGGGAAGACCATTGATTACATTGCTCTGGTAAAGGTTGCCAATCATTTTTGATGGAGGATTCTGAGTGGTGACCACTTACAGACAAAATTTGGTGAGTTTCGAGGCCTGCATTAGCTAGTAATTGGATAGCGGTGGCCCGGACACAATGATTGGTGTAAATGGTGGACAAATTAGCATGCAATGAGATTGTCTTCATTAAAGTCAAGAGTATTTTTTCCAAGAGGCTTGTTAGAATACCACAGAGGGAATCTGGGCAAGATTGGAGGGAGAAAGTAGGAGAGGATGGACCAAAAAACGCAGCAGTGGGAGGTAATTTGGGGAGGTAGAGTTCTAGTGAAGAGACAGGACAGAAATAAGAATTTGGAGAGGCATACATTGCACCACGGAAAAGAGTGCAGGAACAATCAGTTAGAGTGGAATGGGTTTTTCATGGTTCATTGAAGGACATTGAGGCAAACTTATTTCCATGTTCATTGCAGGAGATGGTTCAGGCGCTGCGCAGAAGAAGACTAAGTCTTTCACAGCCACACCATGCGAAGTGTAACTGAATGTCAAACCAGACTTTATTTTGGAGAGTTTGCAGGTCCACACCGTCAAAACTGGTAGCAGTGTGCAGGATCTGCAAATCCCTAATCGAGATGTAGGCCTTGTGAATTGTCATATCAAGTCCAGCACGGCGAGATTGCTTGATTATGGAGCACAACATTTTGTTGGCTGGACGACATTAATTGATGTTGAGGAAATTGAAAGGTGCCTTTAAGGGGGCAGGTGAAAGGTATAGGTTCAGCCCGCTTGGATAGAAGCAAGGGTCTGTTGATGATAATGTTTGCCATTAGTAGAATGCACTTCTGCTTAAATATGGCAAGGCAAGCTGCACATTTCAGAGGAAGATACACTTTTGAACGGAAGAAGAATGTGATTTTTATTCAGCCAATTGTGAAAGACATCCACAGCCCATTTGATTGCATTTGTTGTGGATTCAGAGTCTTTCTGAAGTGCAATTTCATTTAATGTATCATCATTAAAGGAAAAGTGTTGTTTTTTAGGAGGCTCGCCATCTGCTGGCCACCCTCAGTGGGACGGCTGTGCCCAGACGTGCGTCCTGAGTCTGCCAGGCCTAATGACCCAAGCTACCCCTCACTGATGATGCCCAAAAAGGCTGAAACATGTCTGGAGATGCTTGTGGTCTCCTGCAGAAGGGATGTGACCTAGCGGTACAGGCTGGACTGCCCCTTCTGGGGTAGGACCAAGCCTGATTTGCATTTGGTTTTTCCCCTTCTGTAATGGCCTGGCAGGCTGAAAAACGATGGTCTGGAGGGTTGCCCACAGCACTGCCCGTGGTTATGATTAATTCAAAACCTTCCGGCCATCACCTTTTTGTTTTGCTTAAGCCACATAGAAGAAGACATTGTGGAAAGAGAAGAGGTGCCCAAAATATTGAAGGAGACCTGACGTGCTGCACCATCCGACATGAGAACAGAGACATCCGGTGTGGAAACATCATGGGCTGGAGTTGTGGAGGCGACATCGGACGAAATCGGAGGCAGCTTTGAGTTGTCAGGAGTTTTGTTGAGAAGGCACCACATTGTGACATGATGTGTGCAGCGATGAACGTAGAGGCAGCAACGAAGGAGAAACGAAAATGCGACAGGGATTCTGTGATGGTGGACAGTTGTGGGAGATCAAATGTCAAGAGAAGGTGTGAGGTCAGACAGAACGCGGGCAGGGATTGACCATTCCAGCACGCCTTTCCACTGATCTTATTGGTTAATGGAGAGTTACAGGGTGCTAATGGGGAAGCTTTCTATCAGAAATACAGTAGGGCAATAGAAGTTCCATTCTTGTCTTTCCCATTATCTACAAGTTCAGCAATGAGAAGCACATTTGTGGTGTGAGTTGGAATTTCAATGTAGTGCTCATTACATTGTTGAAAGGAACACTCTAGTAAGATCTACAATGAAGAAAAGTATACATATTAAGAAAAAGCGTCATTTCAAAAATGATCATGGGAGCTTCAGCCTGCAAACAGAAAAATACACATGCAAGAAAAGGGTGCAAATGTTTGCAGCTCCTCTAAAATAAAAATATAACTGACAAGGCCTGAGATACATTTTCCCAAGAACGAGAAATTATTCTATAAATATCAAAATGGAGAACTGCTCAATCTGATGTGAAAAGCACAGCATTTTAAAGAGACAGGGAAGAAAAATGCATTTTGCCAGCATTTCTATGGTGTTTGTGCATATTTTCCTTTACAGAAATAAAGAGTCAGGATTATAAAACCTAAACGTGCCGGTAATAATTACTCCCCATTCCCATTTAGGCCGGATGCACCGGCACCATTCGTGAATGGTGCCGGTGCATCCCACATGATCTGCTTGCGGGTGCTGTTCCGCCCGGCAGGTCAGACCTGCCGGGCTGCCAGGCACCCGCTCGCAGAACTCATAGTTTGCCGGTCTGATAACAACGGTACCGGCAAGCTTACCGGCACCATTGTTACTGGACCGGCAAGCTTATAATACGGCCCAATGTATAAACTGATGTGTTCTGTAAAATAATTAAATGAAGGGGAACAGAAAATTTAACTTTAAAAGTTGCAATAGAGTTGGCCACAAGGGGGCGCACGGATGAACAACTCCTTCGTGTGAGTTCCGTCCCAAGGTCCCAGAAAAGTGGATTGATCCCCCACTTGAGACCCCCCCCTTAAGTACGCTCGACAGAATGGTGTGGGAGAGGATGTCTACCATGACATGAAAAAAATCCGGCAAAAATCGTGCAAGTATTTGTGGAGAAACGTTGAAGGTCCTGATCGCCTGCTTAACTGCGCAACGCACGTGAACTCCAGAAGACTACGGAGGCAACTGGAATCTTGTACAGAGATAGGAACGGCCTGGAGGGAAGCTGAGAAACGTCGTGGAGAGGGAACATCGATCGGAAGCAGCAGGACCGATTTGGAAAGGCGATCACAAACAACCAACATCAAACACAGCGCGACGTCTCTACGTGGTGAGTTGAATCCACCCCCGGACTGAAACACTACGTGGCCCCGGCCCTCTCAGCCTCAGATCGCATCCCATAGCGGTGCTGCTCAAACACACCAAGCGCTCCGCGTATTTGTTGGAGGTAAAAGAGGGGAGGCACACAGAGAACATTGACCGAAAGTAAAGACCGTAATACACTCATACACGCGTGGAACCACGCTGAATCCACCCACAGAGAGCGACACCCCTCAGATCTTGGGAAAATCAGAAGAAAGATAGAGACCAAATTAGGAGAAACCAAGAGTGCAAACGCTCCCTGTGACCCACTAATCAGCGCTCCTCACCCAGAGACACATATCTCAGGGCGGACAACAAGAGGGTAACAGTCCAGGACACGGGCGAACGACTTCACCAGGACTGAGTGTTGGGCCCCCAAACCTGGGGCGTGTGCCTCCTCACATTCTCTCCTGGTGGTCGTGCCACCTCAACCCAAAACCTGAGAAGCGGCATCGGGCGTCTTGAACCAGGTGTATGAATGCGAAACAGAAGCTAGCCACCTACGCTTACAACCCGACTGCTTCCCATTCCACCGACCCCAAGATGGCATCTACACTGACTCCGGGTGCCGAAACTACAGCCACTAAAGGGGACATAGTGGCGCTACTGACTGAAATAAAAAATATGAGTGCCAGTATTGGCGGCAAAATTGACAAGCTCACGCAACGGCTGGATAAAATAGAAGACAGGGTTAAAGGAGTGGAAAACAACCAAGCCTCAATAGACACTTTAGAGACGCAACTGGCTCACAGAATAACAAGTCTGGAGGAGGGAGAAGAGGAGATCAAGCTTAAGATGGGCGATTTGGAAAATCGGGAGAGAAGGAACAGCCTTTGCATTTTCGGAATCCCAGAGCAGGAGGGGGAGATGGAGGCAGACCTTAAAACAACGCTTCACAATATAATCAAACTTCTCGTAACAGATGACGACATTGATGAGCCCAAAACAGAACTCATCCATAGAGCATGGAGGCACCATCACCCTAGGGGGAGCACAAATAACAATATATCAGGATCTCTCCTCCCTGACCTTAGCTCTCAGGAAAATGTGTAGACCCCTCACAAAGTGGCTGAAAGAACGAGATACCCAATACAGATGGGGATACCCCTTCTCCCTCTCCTTTGAACACGAAGGCACAATGATCAGACTGAACTCAGAAAAAAACATTAAAACATGCATATCGGAATTGTTTGGAACACAGGACCATGGAGAAGATCGACAGGAACCTGCAAGAGAGGGGAGAACATGGCATACCCAAGGGCCAAGGCGTAAAATGGTGAAAGGTTTGAGGAAATATCGTAGAGGCAACGTATCAACAGATGGCGACGACTGAATTTCAATAATCATGGAATATTTGACATATATGTCGCTTGATAATGATGAGCATGTACATTGTCTGAGGAAAGATTTTAATGACTGATGCTCGAACTGGAACTCCAAGATGATACCAAAGAGGGATAGATGGGGGCTCAATTAGTAATTTGTTGTATTATTTTTTTTACAGGGACCGTGAGGTAACGGTCCCCACTAGTGGTTCGGTGCCGGGACAGTCTCGTCAACTGAAACCGGTCAAACGCCACCACATGGAGGGAGGGGGGAGACGACAAAGAGGCGAACATGGGCTAAGGGGAAAACTGAAGAATGGACTAGTGCAGAATACCGAATGCACAAAAATGTCACGTGGCTACTTGAAATTAGAACAAGTCGGTGGACACAAATGAATGATGTGCATAATCTCGGACTATATAAAGATGGCCGCCGCTGAATCCCAAAGCAGGGGCTCCATAAGGTTGGGAACGCTCAATGTCAAGGTTCTTAACTCACCAACGAAGAGATCACTGGTCTGTAGAGAAATTTGTCGCACCAAAATTGACATCCTCCTCTTACAGGAGACCATGTACATGAAAGGTGATGAGAGGCCCGTACTGGAAACACAAAGTGGAATATAATTCTGGGGCTCAGGCCCATTGAGGAAGGGGGGTGTGGGAATTCTCATTAGGAAAGGAATCGATTTCAATATTGCCAAGACCTGGTGAGGGTCGCGCTTTACTAGTGACAGGAACCATTGGAAACGTGCCTATCACAATTGCCACAATTTACGCCCCCAATGTGAACCAGATGAGATTTCTCGCCAAAACAATCCCCAAAATCATGTTAGAATCCTCTGGCCATGTCATCTTGGGAGGGGATTTAAATATATGGGCCGACCCCACACTAGACCGCAAAACCGTGAACCCCACACCACAAGACACTACCAGACAGGCAAACACTAGTTTTGCTAAAATGATGAATCTGTATGGTATGGTTGATGTATGGAGACAAATGCACCCCAATGAGAAAGCCTACACGTTCTTTTCAGCCCCACACAATACCTTTACTCGCATTGATTACATTTACCTCACCAAAGAAGTCCACAATCACTCCACACACTCAAAGATTACCCCAATTACATGGTCTGACCATGATATGGTCACCATCAATGTCCAATGGGAGCATCTACCGAGTAAAAATGGAAAATTGAGGTGTAACGAAACTCTGTGGAAAGACCCTGTCTTTCAGACGGAGTTGGAAACCGAATTTACAGAATATTTTAGAATTAATAACACAGGTGAGGTCTCCAAGCAAGGTGTTTGGAGAGGTATCCTTATAAGAGAGGGCGCTCGGAAAAAAAGAGAGAGAACATTGATTGAAAACAGAATTAGAGAGGAAATCCACCGGCTTGATAAAGAAGCAGAAGAAGGGGACCCCTCAGACCAGAGTATGATAGATGAGGCAAGGAAGAAAAGAGAGGAGCTCCGCCTTCAAGAGCATGATCAAATCACCCGCAAACTCCTGCTATTAAAACAAAGGTTCTATGAGAAAGGGGATAAAGCGGACGCATTATTAGCGGCCAGATTGAGGGAACAACGAGCAGAACGCAGAGTCCGAGAGATAGTGGACGGGGGGCCCGACACGGATGTTAGCAAAACTACTATCCCTGAAGCATTCGCAGACTTCTATGAAGCGCTATACACCCCGGAGACAGTCCCGAACTCGCACGACATTGAGTCATATTTAAACAACATAGCAATGCCCAAAATAACCTCTGCAGAGTCAGCCTGCCTGGAAACCCCCATAACGGGGGAAGAAATACAACACGCGATAAAAAGATTGACCCTAGGTAAATCCCCAGGAGAGGATGGATATACTGCTGGTTTTTACAAGTCATTTAGTGCCCAACTTACCCCTTTCTTGGTCGAGCTATTTAACGAAATCCTGGAAACAGGCAAACCACCTGACTCCTTTGCTAGAGCCCTTAACACAGTGATCCCGAAGGAAGGAAAGGACCCCAAAAAATGTGGATCGTATCGCCCCATATCTTTGTTAAATGTAGACGCAAAAATCTACACAAGAGTCCTTGCTGCCAGAATTGAATCACATATGCCCTTTCTTGTCCACCCCGATCAAGTAGGCTTCATACTAGGCCGGCAAGGAGCCGACACTATGCGCAAGACACTACACCTAATACATGCCTCTGCAAACATGGTGGGAGACCCAACCTTGCTCTCCATCGATGCAGAAAAAGCTTTTGACAGGGTCAACTGGGACTTTCTAATGTACCTCCTGCGCAAGAATGGCATAGGACCCAGGTTTAGTAGGGGAATCCAGGCAGTATATACAACACCTTGAGCGTCGATATACATCAACGCAGAATATTCCAGGTGGTTCGAACTAAAGCGACGTACCAGGCAGGGATGCCCACTGTCAGCTATTCTGTTTGCCCTCTCACTTGAACCACTCGCACAAAAGATGAGAAGCGACACACAGATAGTGGGAATCCACTTAGGCCAGGCAGAGTACAAAGTGGCACTTTATGCTGACGACATACTACTACATCTAACCAACCTGGAGACGTTCGTCCCCAGAGCCATGTTCCTCCTCGAAGAATATAGGCGCATTTCCGGTTTTAAGATCAACCGTGCTAAATCAATTCTGTTCCCTCTGAAAGGGTCCGTGGAGGAAAATGAAATCAAATATTCCCCTCTTGGCTTATGCATCGAGCAAAATGAGTTGAAATATCTATGGATACAAATTACAAAGAGCATAGAAACCCTACACGAAGCCAACTTCCCTAAACTCCTTGAAAACCTCCATGCAGACCTTGCTAGATGGAACAAATTAACAATATCCTAGTTTGTGGTGCCTTAACGCAATAAAAATGGTCTGTCTCCCCAGATTCCTATAGCCCTTTCAAATGCTACCCATTCACATTCCAGAGAGCTACTTTCTAGAGGTTAAGAGGGCAATCCTACAATTCCTGTGGCAAGGGAAGAAGGCAAGGATAGCATATAACACTTTGACACTACCCATGGAAAAGGGTGGGGTAGGCCTCCCGGACCTCAAACAATATTATAAGGCAGCCCAGTTACGAGTGGTAATCCCCCATTTACGAAACCAGAGCGAACCACAATGGATTGCAATGGATAACCATTACTTCGATCCGGCAACGGTCTCAGAGTGGTTGTGGGCCCCAAGAAAGAGAATACGGACTAAATCAAAGGCGCATCTGATACTGGCAACTATCTGGGACATATGGGAAGAAGGCGCAGAGACGAAAAAGATCACCACATGGCCATCACCCCTAAGCCACTTATGGTCCCCGGGCATAAATAATCATATCCCCAATGTTGTGAGATTCCAGACTTGGTACGAGGCGGGGTTGGAGAGGGTGGGTCAGTTAGTGCGGAGCGAATCCTTCATAACACTGCCGGAGCTAACAGAAGCGCTAGGAGTAGGAGTATTGTCCACATTCCACTATTTACAGATAAAAGGAGTTTTGACCAAACAGGAATGGAAGGAGAAATTGAGTAGAAAACTCACCCCCTTTGAGAAACTACTCGATTCCAGAACAACCATGAAGGGCCTAATTTCCATCATGTACAAGACATTAATAGAGGCGGGAAAAGGAAATACAGAACATCTCATGGTAAGATGGAAGAGGGACCTGAGGACAGACATAGATGGGGATACATGGGATAATATGTGCTGCGCAAAATTCAAAACCTCGATATCCTCCCAATATAAAATGCATGCTGTTAAGCTCTTACACAGGTGGCAATATGATCCAAGCAGGCTATCCAGAATGTATCAAACAACTAGCCCCTTGTGGTGGCGTGAATGTGGAATAATTGCTGGTTATTGGCACATGTGGTGGGAATGTCCACGAATTAAGGTTTACTGGGACGAAGTCCTTGGATGGATCAGGGCCATAGATAGTATCCAGAGACTTGCAGACCCTTACCTAGTTCTCTTTGGGTTTGAAAAAGATGAGGATGAATGGAGAAAAGTACAGGGCCTGGCCCCGCATCTATTGCTTGCCGCTCGAGCACTCCTAACAATAAAATGGAAATCCCCACAGCCCCTTCCGAAAAAGAATGGGTCAATGTGGCAATGAATATGTGCACCATGGAGAAAATAACGGCATCCTTGCATGATAAATCGACTCAATGTGATACCCTATGGGCAGATTTCCTGGATATATACGCACCTGAGGTAGTGAATGGGGCAGACATCGCCCAAGTTTAGTTTGAATTATGCGCCCCCACGGTAGAGTAATGACACCCTCTTCAATCCCAGCAATACACGTTTGGACGTAACAGAGTAAGACCAGAGAAACTGAACTGAAGATGCAGGAGTGCCCCCCAACAAAGGAGATCCCAAATAAAATGGAGTAAAATATCAAGTACAGAACCCGTAGACACATTAAAATTTGAATATACGCACAGAAATACACTAACTTAGGAGTTATAGACCCACTCCGGGGGGTGGGGGGGAATTGATGAAACGAGAACGAGAGAAGTAACTCGTTGTGCTCTGTCAAAATTAGTCGCCAGATCGACCTGTGAATGTACGATACTATGCTAGGGTACCAACAGGTACAATATTTTCATGTTCTTTTGTTGTTCACTTCCTCTTTGTTTGCTTCTCTGACAATATTTTGATGTACATATATGTATGTATGAACACTCATTGTTTGCTTACTCTCGAATGCGAGAAAATTGTTTCTTTTTCTTCTATGTAAAACCTAATAAAACCAATAAAAAAATTAAAAAAGATTGCAATAGTGAATTAAACCAACCTGGATTAAGCTAGGACTGAACAGGAAAATGGTATTTCTTTCAACTAAAAACCCCCTCAGCAAGAAGATGGGAAAAGATATGCCAGGCATTCTCAAGGAAATAAAACTGCTTTGAAGGTGAGTAATAAAGAGAATGACGGTCACTGGAACTAGATCCCAGGAAGGCAGACCCAGCAAAAAAGTATGTTGGGCCTCATTACGAGTTTGGAGGTAGCCATGCCCTTAAAAAGTTCATGGCTACCCCCAAACCCAGGTCCGGGTTCCCTAAATGGGGAAATACCAGGCCATTCCGAGGGCACGGTATTCCCCCTTTCAGGGAACCAGGACCCGGTCCATCCCTACTCCGAGTTGAGCTCCTATAGGGCTCAATGGGAATGGGGAGCATGCTAACAATGGGCCCGTTAATGACGGGCCCGTTGTTAGCATGCTTGGCCGCTCGCGGGACCCGCTAAGGACGTCTGGTAAAACCAGGCGTCCTTAGCGGGTACTGCGAGCGGACATCGTAATGGGGCGGTAAGGGGTTAATGGCTCCAGCACCTTTACCGGTGCCGATAACCCCTTACTGCCCTCCTCTTAATGAGGCCTCGACTTTATATCATGCATATGGCTATGTGCTTGGGCTTAAAATCTTATAAATACAAACGATTTGGCTCGACCAGTGGGACTTTTTCATTCAATCTGATATTTCAATCACCCAGTCTTTTCTGGAGGAAGGAATCTGACACCTGGGATGACAGAATGTCTTATCTAGGACAAGCCAGGCCCTGAGATCACCCCAAGGTGGTGTGACCGAAGTAATAAACAGCCCCAGCACCATATACTGCAAAATACTTTACCATGGACAGGCATCTGAGTCATAAATATGCCAGCTCTGAATTACCAGCATGAACACGTAATTCATGGAAATTCGCACAAAAGTGGCACAGGCGGCTGGCGCACAGTGTTCCCGTGCGATAAAATCCATTTCAGCGCACAGCGTATTCATGGATTTTAGCCTCCAAAACCAGCCGTGGCGCAGAGTGGTGCAGCAACCCTGCAGCAGCGTCAGTCACGCCCCCAAGAACGCCCTCGCACAAGGAAAAGGCATCAAAATCCCCAATCCAGCGCAAAGGTCTGCGCCAACCCAAAACCAGTTTACCGGACTGCCAAACAGCAAACGCCAAGCGGGGAACATGTATTACGGGTTTCGCGGTAACTTCCACACGTGAAAGGGCCTGTGCGAGCGGGGTTCGTGTATAACTGGGGTTCGTGTGAAGTTTCACACGCGAATGGGCTGGGTACGTGTATTTCAGGGGTGCGTGGGAAGTTTCACACGCGAATGGGCTGGGTACATGTATTTCAGGGATGCGCGAGAAGTTTCACACGCGATAGGCCCTGTGCGAGTGGTGTACGTGTATTCCTGGGGTTCGTGTGAAGTTTCACACGCGAATGGGCTGGGTACGTGTATTTCAGGGGTGCGTGGGAAGTTTCACACGCGAATGGGCTGGGTACGTGTATTTCAGGGATGCGCGAGAAGTTTCACACGTGAATGGGCTGGGTACGTGTATTACAGGGGTGCGCGGGAAGTCTCACACGCGAATGGGCTGGGTACGTGTATTTCAGGGGTGCGTGGCAAGTTTCACATGCGATTGCCTGGTTACGTGTATTTCAGGGGTGCGCAGGAAGTTTCACACGCGATTGCCCTGGGTACGTGTATTTCAGGGGTGTGCAGGAAGTTTCACACGCGAATGGGCTAGGTACGTGTATTTCAGGGGTGCGCAGGAAGTTTCACGCGCGATTGGCTTGGGTACGTGTATTTCAGGGGTGCGCGGGAAGTTTCACATGCAAATGGGCTGGGTACGTGTATTTCAGGGGTGCGCGGGAAGTTTCACACGCGATAGGCCCTGTGCGAGTGGTGTACGTGTATTCCTGGGGTTCGCGTGAAGTTTCACACGCGAATGGGCTGGGTACGTGTATTTCAGGGGTGCGCGGGAAGTTTCACACGCGAATGGGCTGGGTACATGTATTTCAGGGGTGCGCGAGAAGTTTCACATGTGAATGGGCTGGGTACGTGTATTACAGGGGTGCGTGGGAAGTCTCACACGCGAATGGGCTGGGTACGTGTATTTCAGGGGTGCGCGGGAAGTTTCACACGCGATTGCCTGGTTACGTGTATTTCAGGGGTGCGCAGGAAGTTTCACACGCGATTGGCCTGGGTACGTGTATTTCAGGGGTGCGCGGGAAGTCTCATCCGCGAATGGGCTGGGTACGTGTATTTCAGGGGTGCGTGGGAAGTTGCACACACGATTGGCCTGGGTATGTGTATTTCAGGGGTGCGCGAGAAGTTTCACACGCGATTGGCCTGGGTACGTGTATTTCAGGGGTGCGCGGGAAGTTTCACATGCGAATGGGCTGGGTACGTGTATTTCAGGGGTGCACGGGAAGTCTCACACGCAAATATGCTGGGTACATGTATTTCAGGGGTGCGCAGGAAGTTTCACATGCGATTGGCCTGGGTACATGTATTTCAGGGGTGCGCGTGAAGTTTCACACGCGAAAGGGCCCTGTTGGAGCGGGGTACGTGTATTCCTGGGGTGCGCGTGAAGTTTCACACGCGAAAGGGCCCTGTTGGAGTGGGGTACGTGTATTCCTGGGGTGCGCCTCAAGTTTCACACGCGAAAGGGCCCTGTTGGAGCGGGGTACGTTTATTCCTGGGGTGCGCGTGAAGTTTCACACGCGAAAGGGCCCTGTTGGAGCGGGGTACGTGTATTCCTGGGGTGCGCGTGAAGTTTCACACGGGATTTCAGCAGGGTACGTGTATAACTGGGGTTTGTGGGAAGTTTCACCCGCGATTGATGCAGGGTACGTGTATTACGGGGGTGCCGGGGAGTCCTACACGTGATGTGGCAGTGTGGGTCCTCCCAGGTGTTCCCGCTACACCCTCCACGGCCCCTGCAGGCAGCCCACACCACAGGGGACTACCCTGCACCCCTGGTCATGTCCCGCAGGCAGTCCATCCACCATGGGCATGCCCCCCAGCAAAGCCACATGTCACCTTGCACTACTGATCACCAACTCATGTCCCCCTGCACCCTCACCCCCCGGCAGTGAGGGGCACCTGCCAGCAGGCCCCCACTCATGTCCCACTCATGTCCCCCTGCACCCCCACCCCCCAGCAGTGAGCGGCACCTGCCAGCAGGCCCCCACTCATGTCCCACTCATGTCCCCCTGCACCCCCACCCCCCAGCAGTGCGGGGCACCTGCCAGCAGGCCCCCACTCATGTCCCACTCATGTCCCCCTGCACCCCCACCCCCCAGCAGTGAGCGGCACCTGCCAGCAGGCCCCCACTCATGTCCCACTCATGTCCCCCTGCACCCCCACCCCCCAGCAGTGCAGGGCACCTGCCAGCAGGCCCCCGCTCATGTCCCCTTGCCCCCAGGTCATGACGATCCTAAATCATGGCCCTTATGGCCAGCCTACCCAGCACAAAGACCCAACCAAGTATAGCATCCACCCACATCGAAAAGGCAATTACATGATACAACCCCAATGGCAAGTATGTAAATGAACACCTGTCCATCACACACACACAATGGGTGCAAGTGAATCTCAAAACACAAATCATGACATGCATGAAACCAATGAGATAATACCACAAATGGAAGTATTAAAAAACATATATTGAAGATAACATGAACGAAAATCAAATCAAACACACAACAATGGGAATAACAAAAGAAATGGTCCATGTCCGGTAAATAATGAAAAACAAGAAATAATAAGCCAAAGAAATCCAAATAGGAATGGTGTCCAAAGTCACAGTCCAAATAATAAAATGCAAGGTTTAAAACAAAGTAAAAACCATTGCTCCATGGTTAACAAAAAAAAATAAAAAAAAGATGAATCCAATGTACAATCGAAGAATCCAGGGTCCATGACCCCAACTCAATAAATGAAACCTACAAAATACTACTACCTAATAAAAATAACTATATACAAAAATGTGGTTCAGTGTTCAAGCGGTCCAAAATAAAGAAAAAACTAAAGGAAACCTAACACTAACTAACTAACTATTTACAAGGGCAGCGGGCAAGTCCAACGGCTCACTGATTGATGTCCCGGGCCAGGGCATCATCGAACTCCTGCTCAATGTCCTGGAGGCGGTCCTGTTCCATGGCCCCGAGGGTTCGCAGGGGCGATGACATCCGGATCTCCAGGTCCCTGCGAATGGCCTCAAGGCACTCGGCCCGCCTCAGGGCCCTCCGCATGGAGTTCTCCGCCCTGACCATCGTGGCCCGTGCCTCTTCCGCCCGCTCCCACTCCACATCTGTGGCATGGCCCAACCGCTGCCACACGGAAGACACTTCCCGTCCAGGGTCCTCCTGCCCTCCGGCCGATGCCTGCCCCTCCGATGATGAAGGCCCCCGAGCCATCATGTCTCCCACCTTGTTGCTGCTGCTGCTGTGCCGCTGCCTGTGCCCTGGCTCTTGCTGCCTGCACATCCTCCTTCGGCTGGGGTGCAGTTGTTGATGTGGCCACCCCTGCTGGACATACGACTCCCGACTGTGGCAGGGATGTGTCCTCCACCAGCCTGGCCGCAGGGTCAGAGGCAGCTCCACAGGGTACCCAGGTGATACATGGGTGGGAAGATGGCATGGAGGACCACTGGGGCATAGGGGGTTCAGTTGAGGGGGGTCAGAACAAGGTCCATAAAACGGAGGAATCCGGCCCTGGTGAGCTGGCCCAGTGGGTCAAAGCGGTCAACGAGCTATGCGAGAAGACGTGCAGTCTCCTCATGAAAAGACTGCAGGCCAGCTCGCATGGCACGTTGACGCAACGCCACCCCACCCAGGACAGGCTCAACCCGGTGCCAGATAGCCACATCCGCAGGGAGAGGAAGGCCAGTTGGTGTAAGCCAATTCCCTCCCTGGGAACGGGTCTGGACGTAGGCATCCCTGCTGGTGCAAGATGATGCAGTGACAGGATCAGGGACAGGATTGCACACAGGCACCTCCGCGGTGGCCTGTGCTGCCTCCTGTTCCTGCACTGCACCACTAGCACCAGTGGAATCCCCACCTCCAGACGTGTCTCTGTCCCTTGCACGGCCTCCTCCTCCACCAAACCCCCCACCAACCTGGATGACTCCGTGCCATCTTCCTCCGTCAGACCCTGTGGGGTCTCAGCTGCCCCTTATGCTGCCGAGGAGTCCAACTCCGACCTCTTCCTCTTGGACCTCCCCTCGGCAGCTGCGACCTGGGACGTGGCACCGGACTCCTCACTCTCCGACGAGATGACAACCTGGGAGGGGAGCCGGGCCTTGCGTCTCCGGCAGCGGTGCGATCCCTGCCGCTGTGCCCCACAGCACCCTCTCCGCCCTCTTCATCAGTTGACGCTGCAGACAGGGAGAGATAGGAGACAGGCATCAGGGCACTGTACAATGGACTCAAACACATGACAGTTGCACACGAGTGTCATTGTCAAACTTCAGACATGGCATCACAATCCCCGACACACATGTCATTTAAACTCACACACATGAGCTATTCCACAGCCATATTGCAACAGCCAGCACCATCCATACACATACAACAGCATGGACAGCCAAAGGTGAGCCTGACATCACATTAAACACAAGGAGTGCACTAGACACGCACACACGCCACCACACTCACATGCATGTGTACACCTCCTACGACTGTCGCAGTGATGAGATTTGCACCCATGTGACATCTGGCAATCAGTCTTCTACACATCAGTGTCCGAGGCATCCATGTTGCATCACTGTTGCACCCTTGTCAAATACACACACATGCACATGCACATGGTGCAGATACATGCAGCTGGAACGGACATCCATGTGTGACACCACAACCATCCCAACTAACATACACAGTCATCCATACATGTGTGCCCACACATCAGCATTTTGCATGCAAGCTCACACACACATGCACCATCCATGTGTCACACATGAGAGGCCTCGCATGTGTCAGCCTCACGGCCCTGTACATACATGGCCCGACAAAAACACATGTGCAACCTGCACACTACTGGCACACCACCACACGCACAGCATACAATCAGTATGCATGTACACTTACCGCTCGACTCCAGATGGGTCTGTCTCCCAAGGACCTGAACGTGGAGCGCTGGGGATATGCGTTCCAGGACCCTCATCTGATCTTCCGACAGGTGGCCCCGGCGCCCCTTAGCATCCGCTGCCTTCAAGAGGCGCCGGGCCTTGCTGAGGGTCCTGGATCTGAAGTCCTCCCAGCGCTTTTTGACATGATGGAATAGGCGGACTGCCACCCCCTCCGTGTTGATGGCAGTCACGATGTCCGTCCAGATCTGGGTCCGTCCTTCCTTGTCGGCGCGAGAACTTCCGTAGAGGGCATCATACTGCCCCAGGACTTGCTCCACCAGGACACCAACTTCGGTGGCAGTGAAGCTGGTGGCCCTCTGCCTCTCTGGTTGGAGGTTGCCAGTGGTGTCAGATGGTGTAGTGCCTGACATGGCAACCCCAGAGGAAGGGGTGGGTGGGCAACTGGGTTCTGGGGCTGGGCTGTGGAGCGAGATGGTACTCCGGTCGGGAGTCTTCGGTTCCAGCAGGAGTGGTCACAGCAACTGCACCCCTGGCTGATGTGCAGGCAGCAAATAGCAGGGCACGTGGCCAGCAGGCAGGCAGGCAGCAGCAGATGGCAGGTGGGAGCATGCTCGTGGCTCTGGGGGCAGTAATTCGGCCTTCTGGGCAGGAGCGTGGTCTTCCGTGTGCTTACGCATGGCCAGCTTGATACGGAGTGATTTGGCACGTGAAAATCTTGCACATCAGCGTGTAATTCGAGGAAAGGCCCTTAGCGCGTAAGCGCGTCAGCACGCGTACGCGATTTCATTGGACCAAAGGCCCTTAGTGCGTAAGCGTGTCTGTGACGTGCGTGTGCAGGCGTTTCCCTGTACACGGGTGCATGTTACACATCCAAGAACTGCACGTCCGAGTGTCAGCTCGTGTAATTGGAGGATAGGGCTTTAGCGCGTATACGCGGAAGTGACATGGGAGGTGTGGGCTGGTTCAAAAGGCACGTCTAGGACGTCATTTCCTTGTACGTGCTTTTCATGGAGAGCGAGTGGGTGAATTCTGTACTTCTTGTCGGTTCACATGCAGTTTACTTCACAGCGTTTCTAGTTCGTACTCCCTGTTACCTCTGACAGCTTTTTTCTGATTTTCTGTTGGGCCTGTTTCCTCAAACAGCGTTCACTTCTTCTTTTGTCCTGTCTCCTCAGACAGTGTACAATTCTTCTTTTGGCGGGGGTGTTGCGCTTTTCACGCTCATTTTCCAGGCAGACGGTGAGTCGCGCACGTCTTTACCAACTGTGCTTGCCCCGTGTGTCGCGTTCCCCTTCAGAGGTCATTGTGGGCTGCATGTAACACGCGTACGTTCATTTTTGTGTTTCTGGGTGCCACAGCGTAGTGCGGGTTCGTTTTTCCACGCACGTGGTCTACGAGGGGTTGCGTGCACGTTATATTCTGTTTTTGGGGTGCCTGTGCGTTGCGTGACCCGTCATCTTTCCCCAGGGGTCACATACAGCCTTGCTAGAGCACTAGGGTATGAATTCCATCTAGTACCCTACCCCTTTGACACCCAATTGGCCAGGACAATAGTTTACTGCAACTCCCATACGCACAACAACATCAGTGCCATGGTTGGGAGGTGACCAAAAGGTAAGGGTGGCAAAGGTGGCCAAAGGTGGCCGAGCCTCAAGAGGTGGCCGTGGTGGGCACGGTAGGGGACGTGGCTGGGATTTGCAGGGTACCCCTAGCCCCCCATGTGTGGAGGACCAGTCAGAGACACCCATGCCCCCCCCCATAGTTGAGGGAAACGTGGCTGACACCATCTCTGATCAGCCCTTGTTGGACCAGCCCATTGTGGCACCTGACCTGGCAGAGGGTGACTCCCAGGCTGACTTCCAGGTCGCCAAGTCTAGGCCACGTGTGGCGGTGCAAGTTGGTGTCACCAGGCCACGTGGATCAGGGGCAGCTATGTCATCTGCTGCCCCGAGTAGGCAGGGTGGGAACTCTCCCAGCCAGGGCAGTGTTGGTCCCAGTCCATCTTGCTAACGTTCCCCCTGACTACGTAACACTTCAGCCAATGCCTGCACCAAGTCCCATGCTCAGTGTGCATTCCCACACTCCAACTACCCAGTCCACCGGTGCTCCTGCCCCTAGTGGAGGCAAGAGTGCTCGTCCACTACAGGCTGATACCCCAGACACGGCTACGCAGTCCGGCACGCAAAGGAAGCCTAGCTTCAATGATGCCGAACGTGATGCACTTGTGCAGTATGTGTCCGCACACGACAGCGAAATGTTGATCACTTCAGGGTGCAAGACCACTCCTGCCCGACGTCAGGCACACTGGCAGACCGTCGCGGACATCATAAGTGCCCTTGGATCAGTGAGGCGCACAGCTGGCGAGTGCTACAAGCGCTGGAATGACCTTAAGCGCAGGGCAAAGAAAAAGCTTGCCTCAAGTCATGCCGCTACTCTGGTGACTGGAGGTGGGTCTCCACAAGAGGACATTGAACTCACTGTACATGAGTCTGTTGCTGGGACCTACGTCACAGAGGAACATATCCAAGGTGTGGGAGATCTGCCAGATTACGAGGCATTGTCCGGTGAGCGCACATGCATGTGTGTGATCCATGTGTATGTTGTGTGTGTGAGGGGTTCTGATTGAGTGCAAGGTGAGGGTGTGTGTGCCTGAGTGGTTTGGGTCACCCATGTGCTTCATCCAAAACATTCTGCGCCCCTGGATTTGGGTATTACACTATCCCTTCTGCCCACAGTAGACTTTTTGTGCAACATCACGCCAGTTGCCCTTGAAGTGGCATCTTGCAACAGCATAGTTCCGTATTTCTCATTGTTCATTCAGGCTGATTGTTTCGATCCCCCCACTTTCACTACGCATATCTGAGCCCTATTGTCAAACGATATGTGACATGCCTATGGTACATGCCATCTGTGTGATGGCATGGTCATGTATGTGGATTGGACATGCCACTCACAGGCCAAAGTGTGATGGCTCTGCTAGCCAGCATGCAGCTAACGTGTTGCTGTTCCATCTTGGTGTCATCAGTGTCTGACATTTTCCTCCCCTTCAAACTCAGTGACAGTGCATGCATGGGAGGGTTATAGTCATGTGGGACATGTGTCAATCAAGTACTGTTTCTGTACCTCGTGAGGCCTAATTGTGTGCCATGGTGCTAATGCCTGTTTCCATTTTTTGTCTTTCATGTTTCTGCAGGGGATGACGCACTTGATGCTGTTGAGGGTGAGGAGATGGTGCAGACCCAGGAGGGATCTCAGGCACGACTGGGCACCAGTGGGGGGCGGGGTGTGGTGGTGGGTGAGAACCCACTCTTGCTGCAGACCGTTCTCTCCAGGGGTGTCTCTGGGTGGACCTCACCAGACCTCTTTTTGGGTGTTGATTTGGATGATGAGTCCTATGTGGCTTCGCAGGTAGGTGTTTCTGGGAGGGATTCTGTTCTGTCTGACCCACCTGCACCAGGGGTACAGCCCACTATGGGGATGTCAGTGTTGGTAGGTCCACCTTTGGTGGTTACGGATGTAGGGCCACACTCCGCAAAATCTGATCCTGTTCTTGGGCCAGCAGATCAGAGGGGGAATGCAGTCCTGCAGCCTCAGGTAGTGCAGACACAGCAAGGCATAGTTCGCCTTGCCCCAGACAGGTGTGGTGCCCGCCAACGCAGTGGCCGGACGCCACCAGGCAATACCGCATGGGAGAGATCCATATACGGTATGGCAAACCAACAGGCAGCAGCATCTGAGATGATGGCTCAAGCTATGGAGAGGGTGGCCACTTCCATTGTTCCCCCAGAGAGGCAGATGGAGCAATTACAGCAGGCAACAGACTCCATTTGCCAATCACTCAGGGACGACATGTTGGCGTCCAACAGGGACAGACGGGCGGCCCTGGAATCTCTGCGGAAAGCCATTTCTTTAGAGTCCCAGGGCCAGAGGGAAGCCCTGAGGGTAGAAGTCCGTCACCTCAGGCAGACTCTTGTGGAGCTTGAGGCTTCCACTGTCACGAGGAGAGAACAGCTGCTGGAGCGTGTCATACGTACACTCTCAGCAGAGATGCAGGCAACTCGGGAGGATGTCCGGGCATCACGTCAGGTGGTGCATGGGGATCTCCGCACCATAATCCTCCAGAACGAGACCTTCCACACCCGCATGCTTGCTGTCATGGAGGACCAGACTAGGGCTTTGCGTGGGCTGCCTCCCATAGCACCACCTCCTCCTGTGGGGGCAGCAGCACAGGGTGATGAGAGCGAGCACAGCAATTCAGAATCTCTCACATTAGAGTAGCCGTGCAGGCCATGAGCCCATGGAGGTGTTTTTTTTTCGCAACATCCACACAGGTGGCTTTTGGTGTGCACCTTGTCCTCGGACCTCCTGGGTGGCCTCCCCCACACCCCTTTGGCCCCCACCTGGCCATTTTTGATTTTTAATTTTTGGATTTTGGTTTTTGATTTTTGCTTTTTTGTTACAGTGTGTTGCCTTGTGTGGCTCCCGTGGGCATCCACTGTATTGCGGCTGGGCACATGCAGGCTTGTCCTGAGTTTGGGTTAGATGCTTGGGTTCATGAGACACACACCCCTCCTGCCTCCCGTTACCATGGGCTTGCAAAGGGTGTGCCCAAGTGACAGTAACTTACACAGTGACGTTGGACTCCCATGACATGTGTGGGCAGTCTGTAGTCAATACTGTGTATACATTCCTAGTGCATATTGTTGTAGTATTGTACACTGCATGGTGTATTGATGTGTGCTTGTGCATCCATGTCTCCCTCCTAATTTTCAGGTTCATTCCACATGTCTTCACAAGGCCGTCTACTTTGGAGATGGAGTTCATGTTGTAAGCAGTGCACTTCCAGATTTGCGTGGCACCAACACTGTACAGTTGGGGGTGGTCGATGTGCTAGCATCACCAGGTTGTAAGTCTACGTATCCTTTAACTTAGTACTGTTATGTGAATGCTATGTTTGGGGTGACTAGCTGCATTGTATTGTGGTAAGTCTTTGGTCATGTGTGTTGTCAGTTCTACATTAATAGGAGCACATTGTGTGTGTCCATTTTCCCATCGGGACACTGTACTTTGTGACACTTGTGTCATGTTTTGGGGATTCCTTTGTTTGCTCACACATAGCATGACATGCCATGGTGTGTTGGGGGGCGGTGCTGGGGAGGTGTTGGGTGACATGGCACTGTTGTCATGTTGTATCTTGCAAGGGGGTAATGATTTTAGCAGCATAGAAGTGTGTCTCTTGATGACACAGCATTGGTGGTGTTTGTGTAGGTAGGGATGCACACAATGGAACACTACCAGGTGAACAATCTCAGGCTGGTATGGTTGTGACAGTTGACTGTCAGTTGAATCATCATCATTGATAGTCCGCTGGTATGTGCCAGGGCTGTGTGCACTCCACAGGGGTGTGATTTTAGGTGAAGTAATTAGCCACCAGCTGCGTACGGGCTGCCTCACCCCGAGCCCTTTCCCCTCCCATGCGCAGCGGGTGTGCATGTGGTTGGGGATGTGGGGGCACCACCATGTCCCCTGGAAGGCCCCTGCGTGTTGCAACGTTGTGCAGGACACATGCTGCCACTATTATCCTGAACACTACTGGGGGAGCATATAGCAGCTGCCCACCAGAGCGGTCAAGGGAGCGAAAGCGTGACTTGAGCACTCCGAATGTACGCTCCACTATGCCCCGGGTTGCAATATGGGCTGTGTTGTATCTTACCTGGGGTGGTGTGGTGGGGTTACGAATTGGCGTCATCATGTGGGTGCTCAGAGGGTAGCCACTGTCCCCTGGGGAGGTGATGATGGGTATCATTAGTGGGGTTGTGACATTACTCAGTATCTGACATGCATGCATATACAGGGGCATTTATACTCACCAAGCAGCCATGTATCGCCATGCCGCCCAGCTTCTAGGTCCCGGTTTAGGGTTGACATTCTGTAAATGAAACTGTCATGGGTGGACTCTGGATAGTTGGCATATACTGAGGTGATGATTCCCTTGGCATCACATACTACCTGCATGTTGATGGAATGCCAGTGCATTGCACACTACTGGGGGAGCGTATAGCAGCTGCCCACCAGAGCGGTCAAGGGAGCGAAAGCGTGACTTGAGCACTCTGAATGTGCGCTCCACTATGCCCCGGGTTGCAATATGGGCTGTGTTGTATCTTACCTGGGGTGGTGTGGTGGGGTTCTGAATTGGCGTCATCATGTGGGTGCTCAGAGGGTAGGCACTGTCCCCTGGGGAAGTGATGATGGGTATCATTAGTGGGGTTGTGACATTACTCAGTATCTGACATGCATGCATATACAGGGGCATTTATACTCACCAAGCAGCCATGTATCGCCATGCCGCCCAGCTTCTAGGTCCCGGTTTAGGGTTGACATTCTGTAAATGAAACTGTCATGGGTGGACTCTGGATAGTTGGCATATACTGAGGTGATGATTCCCTTGGCATCACATACTACCTGCATGTTGATGGAATGCCAGTGCATTGCACACTACTGGGGGAGCGTATAGCAGCTGCCCACCAGAGCGGTCAAGGGAGCGAAAGCGTGACTTGAGCACTCTGAATGTGCGCTCCACTATGCCCCGGGTTGCAATATGGGCTGTGTTGTATCTTACCTGGGGTGGTGTGGTGGGGTTCTGAATTGGCGTCATCATGTGGGTGCTCAGAGGGTAGGCACTGTGCCCTGGGGAAGTGATGATGGGTATCATTAGTGGGGTTGTGACATTACTAAGTATCTGACATGCATGCATATACAGGGGCATTTATACTCACCAAGCAGCCATGTATCGCCATGCCGCCCAGCTTCTAGGTCCCGGTTTAGGGTTGGCATATACTGAGGTGATGATTCCCTTGGCTTCACATACTACCTGCATGTTGATTGTAAGAGGATTCAATTCAACACTACAGCTAAGTCAATGCCTAGTCTGGGGTACTGAATGGAAACCCTTATTGATATATCTTTATGTCCAGTTCATGCGTTCTGGATGACTACCCCTATATAACACCCCTCTCTTGGAATCCTCCTGACCCCACTGAGCCAAGAAGTAGTTCTGTTTTGCAAGTTTAAAAGGTTTATTTGATAATTTAAACAATAGATATATATATCACACTTTATAATAAATTAATAATTGGATATCACACTTAATCTGATATGATAAAGATTAACAAGGGAGAATCTGGCACTAGCACACTTGTGAATAGGAACAGAAGAAGAAGGTGGTAGAGAATGCTTTATATAAGTTCAGATGGATGTAATGTTGAATGAAAATGCAATACAGAAAATACTCAATATGATTTCAACAAAACAATGTAATCACTTTTCTCTGGCAATCCCCTCCCCCTTTATGCAATGCAAGGAAATGGAAGGAAAGCACACAGTTCTCAGAAATGCAATCAAATGTAACTCAGTTCACCCCAGCAAGATTAGAGTACAGATCGGAGTTTTAAACACAGGCCCAAAATGCTTTTACATGTGCTGGCAATGAAGTGAAAAATATGCTAAAATGCTTTTAATTCCCTCTAGAGGTTCAGGGTGAGTGGTATCTAGTTAATATTAGTCCAGGCTCACTCTGGCAATGATTCAGGGATGGTTCTTAAGAGGCAAATGAATTTTTAGCAAGAAAAGCAAAGAATCTTCTGTTTTCACACATGGAGAAATTTGCAAATCGCGGTAAATTCGCGAGTGCGTTTTTCGCGACTACAGAGGAACTACAAGGACTAGCACTATCGTTTTGGGGTCCTAGGACAGCCTAGGATCTCAGCTTCCAGATGAAAGTTACTGCAAGTCTCTAGGACAAACGGTCACGGAGATATGAGCGATATGGTAAAGGTCGTTTTTCAGATTTGAAATTTTAAAGTTCAAAAAGACAAGTGACAGCTAGCAACTAGAAAATGACAGGTGACAGTTAGGAGGCAGTTCTACGTAGATTAAAATAGATTGAATTATATTATTTTAACTAAGAGATTGGTTCTACACAGTTCTGCTAGGTACTCACAATATATTTTTGAAATAAATGGGCCTCATCACGGATCTGGTCAGGTTTTAGACTGGACTCTGGTCTGGTCTCGGCACTTCACAGTGATCTGGGTCAGCTCTCTGGTTCTGCTAACAGTGGTCTGGGTCAGCTCTGCTCTGCTGGTCTAGCCTCTCTGGATTCTGGAGATTGATGGATTGAACTGAGTTACATTTGATTGCATTTCTGAGAACTGTGTGCTTTCCTTCCATTTCCTTGCATTGCATAAAGGGGGGAGGGGATTGCCAGAGAAAAGTGATTACATTGTTTTGTTGAAATCATATTGAGTATTTTCTGTATTGCATTTTCATTCAACATTACATCCATCTGAACTTATATAAAGCATTCTCTACCACCTTCTTCTTCTGTTCCTATTCACAAGTGTGCTAGTGCCAGATTCTCCCTTGTTAATCTTTATCATATCAGATTAAGTGTGATATCCAATTATTAATTTATTATAAAGTGTGATATATATATCTATTGTTTAAATTATCAAATAAACCTTTTAAACTTGCAAAACAGAACTACTTCTTGGCTCAGTGGGGTCAGGAGGATTCCAAGAGAGGGGTGTTATATAGGGGTAGTCATCCAGAACGCATGAACTGGACATAAAGATATATCAATAAGGGTTTCCATTCAGTATCCCAGACTAGGCATTGACTTAGCTGTAGTGTTGAATTGAATCCTCTTACAAATTGGGGGCTCGAGCGGGACGTTTGGGTTAGATCTACCATTTGTGCAGATTAATACAGCGTGCCAGCTGACCAGATACACATATCCGGTCGGATCACCACGCTGTGTTACGCTGTAAAGCACTCCTCAAAGGAACGCTCTAAGGAAAAGGTCTGTTTTGCAAAAATAAAATACAAACTTCTGTAAATCAGGAAGGAACTCAAATCTCTAGAATGACGACCTTAGTAGACATGAAAATAGCCAGAGAGCACTTCTTACATAAGTTATTTGTGAGAGGTGAGTGGACTCATCAGGACCAGACGGTCTGGTTGCAAGCAATCGCACCCCAGATCACGGAAACAGGGTCAGATATATGGAGAGACCAGGGTCCCTTACATGTGGCTCTGAGTGAACTATATTTGGCCCCGAAGGCCAAGGATGAGCACCACAAGATTGCCAGGGTAGCGGCATATTTATATTTACATATGGGAGCCATGCAGGACAAATGTGCTGAAGGCCAAGATCTGGCGAGTAAGCAACTGCTGGCATTACAGAAGGCCCAATCTGATCTAGACTCTTCTGAGCAGAGGCTGCAGAGGAGCCAGGAGTCAGAAAATGACAGCAGACAGTATATCATTAAAATAAAAGAGGACATGGATATACTGCAACAGGAAAAGACAGACCAGGATACCAGAATTCTGGCTTTGCAGAAGGAACGCCAAGACAGTTTGAACTCCCTATTGCAGAGCCACAGATCTTTAGCAACAGATCAATTTCAACAGGGCATGCACAGAGCAGGTAGCCACCCGGCAAATCCAACTAGACAGAGAGAAAGAGGAGAGCAATAAACTGATCCTGAAAGACCTGGATACCCAGGCAGAGTTTGATCAGGAGCGCCAGAAAGCTGGTGCCTTCCAAAGGCAAAGGGACGACCTGGCATCACAAATTCAAGCTCTTGGTCAGGAAAGGGACACCTTAGGCCAGGAAGTCTGCCACTTCGGAAGAAAAATGGAAGAAAATCACCTGGCCCACCAGGGACTAGGTGACCTCCAAAAAGAACACCAGGACTTGCTAGAGCACACCAGGAGGGTGGAGGAGGCTCTGGCAAGACAGGAGCAGGCCAGTAGGGATGGGACTCAGGAGGTAACCCTCCTGCAGCAAAGACTGGCCCAGTGCTCCAGGACCAATCAGGAAACGCAGAGAGAGAATGAGGCCCTCTGCCAGCACAATGATAGGCTCCAGCAACAGGTAGCGATGCAGGAGAGACTGATAGAGTCGAGTAAGGCCTTAATTGAGGAACTGAAAGCGCAGGCTCTTGCATTGCAACAGGGAGCAGGGGCGGATAGAGACCAGGTTGGCTGGGAGAGGGAGACTCATGAGCATAACCTCAGGAGCCCTAGTACCAGAGGCCTTTATCTCTCTCAGTCCCTGGACTCTGCCACCCCCATGTCCCCTGGCGCACATGAGCACCGGGCCACAGGGATGGCAGATTACTATCCAGCCAGAAGCATGGGGCTCATAGGCCAGTACCACCCAGGAATGGATGGGCGGGCATCCGGATATGGGCACCCGAGCACAGTGCAATTTGATGGGGAACCCCAGGAGAGTAGGCCCATTAAGGGCATCCTGAAAACCTCTGCCCAGTTAGGTCAGTGGGGGGGTACCCATCAAATCCTGGCAGCAAGGAGGGATCTGAAGACTCCTCTGAGCAGTACAGGACACAGGAGACCAGGTCCCCACATTCTGCCAGCCATTTCCAGGCTCGCAGAATCCAGGAAAACCTGGAAGAACAGACGGGAACCTCTGGGAGCAGTGCCTCTGAGTCAGAAGATGAATGGACCAGGGTTACCCGGACCAAAAGGGCCAATAAGACAAAAAGGGCCTTGCTTAAGGACCCCTTAAAGCAGATTAAGGCAATCAGGAGCGTCATCACGCCTTATCATAAGAACGCCAAGTATTCTGTTTGGGAGCACTTAGAGTTGTTTGAGCAAATGATGGAGACTTTCCATTTGAAGGACAGCCAAAGCTGTATTCAATATGTAAAGTGGACCTTCTCCCCGGAATACTCCAGTTTCTTTGCGGGGCTGGAGGACCAAAATTATTTAAGATGGTCCACCTATAAGGCGGCCATCTTGAAACATTTTTCTACTCATAGAAATCCTCAAGAGGCTCGCAAGGCAGCCTACAATTTACAATGTGGGGAGGATCAGGCCCCACAAGAATTTGTGCAGGAGTTAAAGCGTTCTTTTGCACAGACCACAAGAAGGGTGCGCACGGATAGCAGAGAATTTATTAATACGTTTTTCCATGCCTTGCCCAAATACATAATGACCCAGCTCGTGAGGGATTTTCACGAGAAAAGATCTTTAGACTGGGTCATTGAACAGGCGACCCGGATCTATGAGGTGCAGAAGCCAATAGAAAATAAAAATAATGCGCAAAAAAACCCCAAAGCCAACAACACCCCTGCTGCTGCCAAGGTGGCAGAGGTAAAGGTCACCCCCGTTTTAGAGTTGGAGATGGGGGAGCCTAAAAACCTACCTGCACCTAATAATGCTAGGCCCAGAAGGTCCTCGGGCCAGTCACAGACAGGGGGCCAGGGAGGCAGCCCCACAAATGGGGTCCCTCGCTCTCCTGATTATGTAAGCCCCCGGTACAAGGGAAACAGACCCATCCTGGGTTATGTGTGGACTCCCCCAGCCCAAGGGGGGGGATCCAGCCAAGCACCTAACCCAGAGAACTTCCCTCCCAACTTCTCACAGGAGGGCAGAAACTCACCAAACCCTGGGCAGAACTTCTTCCCCAGGTATCCACCCAACTTCCAGCCCCAAAATCATCCATCCTTCTTTCCCCAATTCCCTGAGCCCAGACAACCGAATCCGGGAGAGGGGAGGCCAAGGGTGGAGGGGTATCCAAATCTTCCCAACCAGGGGTACTACCAAAGAAGGGATAGCTACCCTTCCCGGGATCAGACCAGGGGAGAAAACAGGGCCCCGTATCAGCCTGAGCGGGTTTCCCAGTTAGAGCGCCAGGTTCAAAACATGACGCAGGATCTGGGTCACATACTGAGGGCTCAGCAGAACCCTCAGATCAGCATGCCCGCGCAGAACGCACCCAACTCTGGACCTGGTGCTCCAGAACAATGACGGGGGCAGCACCCCGATAACTCACCGGTTCCCAAGGAGGAGGCACAAGGGGAAGGGGGGTGTAAAGCCTTGGAGGAAGCTTCCTTCCTCACTTGTAAACAGCCCCTGGAAACCCAGGAACCGGAAACAAAATCTCTTGCCCCTGAAAGTCTGCCTCCTAAGGAGCAGAGGGGGGGTAGGAGAAACAAAAGACCCAAACAGACTCAGTTTGAGGAGGAGGTACAGATCTTCCAATTTGAGGGAGAGGGATCCTCAGAGGATCCTGGGAAAAGGATCTTCTCCTTCAGAGAGGTGGGAACTCCTCCCAAAGAAAAATGGATCCCTAGGGATGCAAATCCAGACTGGGGAGATGTGGAGACTGAGCTACCGCCGCCCAACATCTCATCCCAGAACCAACCGCAAGAAAATCCCCTGGTTCAAACCCATCCTGGTGACTGCCTCCAAAAAGGGGGGGGCGGCCCAGAACCGGAGCCAGGGGAACCCACAATGGCTCTGATCTCCAGTTGCCAACTTTTTCTTTCAGATTCCCAAGGCTCTCCACAGAATTCTGCCCAAATCTCTTCGCTAGCGATGTCCAAAACCAGAAAGTTAGCCCATCAGTTGTCCAAAAATGTGCATTATCTGTGCCCCCTTGAGGAGAAGGAGGGAAGATATTATGCCCCGGTACAAGTACAGGGGCAGGGTACGATTTCAGCGCTGGTGGACACGGGATCTCAAGCTACCCTTCTGTCCAGAAGGGCCTTTGATGAACTGAATGCAGGAAGGGGAGAGAATTACCAAATTCCTCTAACCTCTCTTCCTGGACAACTGCAGAACTTTGACGGGAAGGAAATTCCCGTTGAGGGGACTGCAGACTAGGACATTAAGATCGGGCGACACAAGGTGAAACACCCGGTCATAGTAGTGACTCCAGAGGGCACCCCTTGTTTACTGGGGAATGACCTCCTGAGGAGGTTGTCACCCTTAATAGATTGCGTAAACAAGGTCCTCTGGACCCAGACTAGCCGACCAATAAAATTAAAACAGAGTGTCAACCATGTTAGTTTAAACAGCACCTGTCACATGGTTGAACAAAAATCTGACCAAGTAGAATTTCACTTCCAGAATAGCCAAATTCCAGACGTGACAGTAATAGCAGTAGGACAACAGACTGGTGATGGAGGGTCCTCTCTATTTCTGAAAATCAACCTTCCTTCCAGTCTAAAGTGGTATTCCAAGCTGGAAGGAAACACTCTGAAATTCTATACTAATCCACAATCAGAAACTCCCACTCCTATAGTCCAGAAAGATGTGAAATCATCTCAGAGCCTGGCTGATATTCAGCAAATTGGAGAGCAGTTGTTCATCCCTGTTCAGTTAAATGATGGGAAGGACTCTGTTCTCGCTCGAGTGTGTGTGAACAACGGTAAGAACTTCATCAGCGAAGCCATGTTCCGCCAACTCCCAAAAGATCCAGCCATTCCCACCTTCAAACTGATAGACAAATGGGAAATGGACCTGGAAGCACCTAATTCCAAACATCTCCTGCCAAGCAGGTGTATGCTCAAAATCTCCATTGGCAACAAGAGCATAGTCCACAATTGTTGGGTCGTACGAGATGTCTCTGCCGCCTTTTACTTAGGCAGTGACATTCTCAATCGCTTTGCCATTAGTTTGGACCTAATAAACTTCAAAGCTTGGTCCCGATTAGCGGATAATCCCATGGGCTTTGATGATCCAGAAAAAGCATTTAGGTCAGCTCAATTGCTACCTTATGCAGTTGAAATTCAGATCAAAGAGGAAGTCACCATCCCAGAAAGGACCCGACAATTCTCCCTGGAAGTGAAAGTTAAAAGAGGACAATATTTGCAAAACCCTGATGCTTACATACATCTAAATGCTTCTCTCCAACAGCAAGGGTTAGGGGTAAACCCAACACCTTTAGTCAACATAGAACATGACACCATTCCAATAGAGGTGGATAACAACGACTTAAAGAGTATTACTCTAGCCGCAGGCACCATTATTGGAATGGCGGTTGATGACCGACATTTTTCCATAGACTTAGGTAATGAACTGTTAGGGCCAATCCCCAAGGACTGCTTTGACAGTGACAGTGATGACAATACAACACCAGACAGGATTTTTACCCGGCATGGGGGGAACTTCCTGGTGTACACTTCTTGCCCTTATGGTAAGGAAGATGTGACTTGTGACTTCAGGAGGGATGAGGTGATTTTCCAGGTCCATGAGGGCTGCCTTTCCCACCTGAAGCCTCCAGTCCAAATCAGCACTCTGACCAGGGACTTCTCCACCCAGCTGGAGGAGGCCGCTGAAATAGCCAAACCAGAAGTCGTTCCAGGCTTCAGGCAGATGGTGGAAGAGAGAGTCAACCTAGCTGATGTCTGTGTAACTCTGGAACAAAAGCAAAAGTTGAAACAAGTTTTCTTGGATTTCCAAGATCTCTTTGCGGTAGACTCATATGACTGTGGTCGCACTGACATCCACACAACAACAATCCCCACGGACCCTGGCATGACTCCTGTGTTTGTGAAGCAATATCGCTTGCCTCTCGCATCAATGGAGTCCCTTACTGAAATAATTAAGAACCTTGAGTCCCGGGGAATAATCCGTCCAGTCCACAGCACCTTCAATAATCCGATGCTGGGAATATTGAAGCCAAACGGCCAGTGGAGACTCTGTGCTGACCTTAGGGAGCTCAACAAACGGGTCCATACTTCCCGATGGCCTCTGCCCTACATTGACCAAGGGCTGTCCCAGATCCAGGGGTCACAGGTATTCACTGCAATAGACCTGACCAATGGATACTGGATCGTGCCTGTCAGCAGGGAGGACCAATACAAACTGGCTTTTACCTTTGGGGGCCAGCAGAACACATGGACCCGGACAACCTTCGGATACCTTAACTCTGGTAATGAGTTCAACATTTTCCTACATAAGGCCATGCCCGACCTGGGTGCGAGGGGTAACCTGGTTTATGTAGATTATGACCTCATCAAAAATTCATCTGTGGAGGAACACATAGCGGAGATCCATTATGTTCTGACCCAGTTGAGGGCAGCCGGAGCAAAACTTTCCTTTCAGAAAGCACAGTGGTGTCGAACCCGTGTTAATGTCTTGGGGCATGAGATTACTCCTCAGGGTCTCTGTCCCCAGGAAAAGAAAGTGGAAGCCCTCCAAAAGCTGAAAGACCCCACAACTCTGCGGGAACTAAGGAGCCTCCTTGGACTGACTAATTACAGCAGAAAGTTCATTGAGGGCTACGCAGAGATCACCAGACCCCTGATTCATCTCCTGAAGGGGGGGGTCAAGTTGGAATGGGGTCCAGAACAAGCCGAGGCGGTAAAACAACTCAAGAGAAGCCTCTCACAAGCGCCTTGCCTAGCTTACCCTGTCAGAAACGAGGAGTTCTTCCTGGAGACGGGGTTCTCTAATACGTGCTTGACAGCAGTATTATACCAAAAGCATGACAAGGTCAATAAAGTAATCTCCTATGCGAGCAAAACTTTATCCTCTGTGGAGGAAAAATTCAATGATTGTGAGAAGGCACACCTGGCAACGGTGTGGGCATTGAAGAATTACCGCCCATTCATCCAGGGGGAACACATCATAGTGGAGACTCCACACCAGCCTCTGCAATATCTCCAAAGTGATAGAATCCGGGCCGGAAATGTGAGTAATTCCAGAATTACTTCCTGGATTCTGTCAATGCAAGGCTTTCCTGTGGAGGTCAGATATGTCCAAAACAAGAAGAGTCCCCTCGCACAAGGTCTGGCTGACTTGCATGATTGTGCCAGAGAAAACTGTCTCGAGGACGAAAGTCTAAAAATCAAGGACAACATGGAGGCATACCTTAATTCCCCACACAAAGTCTTTGAAGAAGACAAGTGTGAGGGAATGCCCACTGTCTATGTGGATGGATGCTCTTACCATGTTGACAACGACGGGGAAAAAGAACCGGTGGCCGGCGTAGGGAATGCATGGGTGAAGGAGTTCCCAGAACGCTCCGCTGGGTACAAAATTGGTCCCCGAAGTAGTCAGGTGGCAGAATTGATGGCTGTGCATCAGGCCATCCTCACTGCTGTCCAGCATCAACTCCACGAACTGGTCATAATCACAGATTCGGATTATGTACGGAACGGGTTCGTGGAGCACCTGGTTAATTGGAAAACCAGAGGCATGTTATGTGCTAATAACAAACCCTTGAAACATGGGAAGTTGATCCAAAACATTGATGATCTGGTCACCTCGAATGAGATGACCATCTATTGGAAAAAGATCAAGGGTCATTCCAAAGTAGAGGGACCAGACAAAACCGGAAATGACTTAGCTGATCAGCTGGCCAAAACCGGGGCCATCCAAGGGGATCTAATTGAGATTGAGTCCTTGTTGGGGGAAATCCAGGTCACTGCTATCACTAGGTCCCAGACAAATGCTCACAACGACTTTCAATTGCACAATGGAGTAAGGAGACCCCTGATGCTGATTTGATTACCTCTCAGAAGGGGGATCCAATAATTGGTAAATTTTACCAGCACCTTGAGGACCCTGAGAACTTTCCCCTGACGTTTACCGATTACACTGGGAAAGAGGACCTAAGAGTGTTGATGAAATGTCCAAAAATGTTCCAGATCTAAGACGGTTTGCTGGTAAGGAAATCCAAAGCTGGCCACGATCAGTGGGTGGTTCCTACCTCATTCCGAAGCCTGATGTTAAGTCACACCCATGATGCGGCCACCGCCGGTCATAGGGGGTTTCACACAACATTGGAAATCTTAAGAGAGGTTGCATACTGGCCACACATGGGGCAGGACCTCGACCAATACTTGAAGGGGTGTCTTCTGTGTGCACAATTTCAGCCATCATCCCTCACGCACCGTGCGCCTCTCCAAAAGAGGGGGATGACACTGCCATGGTCAGATTTACAAATCGACTTCGTAGGCCCCGTGATTCGCTCTGCTAGGGGGAATAAGTACATGTTGACTGTGACATGCTTGTTTACCAAGTGGGTGGAATGTCTCCCAGCCCCAAATTGCAAGGCAGAAACCGCAGCTGCCCTGATGATTAACCACATCTTTTCCCGTTTTGGTCTACCTCAAAGGATTGAGTCAGACAGGGGTAGCCACTTCACCGGTGAAGTAATGACAAAGATGTGGGAGATACTGGGGGTCAAAAGGAAGTAACATATTGCTTACAGGCCAGCTTCTTCTGGGGCAGTAGAGAGATATAACCGAACCATTGTGAGCATATTAAAGAAGTTTGTGGCAGATTCTGGGCCAAGTTGGGATATCCGATTACCTCTGGTCCTAATGACCATCAGATCTACCCCTTCATCTGCAACCAAAATGTCACCATTCGAGTTGATGACTGGACGCAAGATGGTGCTTCCGCAGCATTTGCTCTACAGGACCCAAGAGCAGACACTAATAAATGCCTCCACAACTCATGAGTATGTGGAGAATTTAAGGAAACACCTTCAACATGCTTTTGCTTATGCTCAGCGGAATCTAGAAAGATCAGCTGATAGCATGAAGACCCACTATGACCTGAAGACTTCCAGGAAGGAATATCAGGTGGGGGACCGGGTCTATCTATACAATTTCCAAAGGAACCAGGCCAAACAGCTAACATTTTTGCCTACATGGAAGGGACCCTTTGAGATTATAGACAAGATCTCCCCTGTGGCCTACAAGATCCGCATCCCCAAAGGCGGTTTGGCAGAGGGGGAAGACAAGTGGGTCCACATTAACCAGTTGAAGTGATGCCATCCCAGGCACACTCTGCAACAACTGGAGGAATCCTCTGGAATCCTAGAGGGTACTGTCTCAGATTAATTCAGTTCTAACTTAAAATATCCTACATATCACCTATCAAATTCGAGTTTCTCAATGTGGGTGTTTTGATTTTTGAATGCAAAAAGAAATGTGCATGTTCATATGTTTTGACTATAAATTTATATGCCACCCCACTATATCAATGGTGGGGGAGAAATGTCTATGAATAGGTATTGCCGCTCTTCCTTTGTTGTCCTAGGAGAAAGAAAACCTGGAGACGGGCCAAGGAGGACGATCCGGAGACCGGGAGCAGAAACGCGAGGGGCCCGGGGTACCGCCCAATACTCCCATCAGGACCGGCGAGGAGAACCGATCGATCCGACCGGATGGAGGAAAAGATGCTGAACTGTGCCATCTATTGGAAGAAGATGAGGAAACATCCCAGGTCTTGCGAGTCCCATCAGTGAAACAGAATGGCCATCGCAAGAGGGGGGCTTGTGGGATGTCTTTACCCATGCATCCGAGCCCTACCTCAAAAACTGTGCAGTACTGGCATTAAAAACATCATGATGGCCAGAGCTTCACCGAAAATGCACAGGGAAATGCATGAAGAATAGGCTGCCACTCATTTTTGCCGATGTTATGGGCACAGAAGGACACTGCCTAAAACCACCATTGGACTACCCACACAGTAGTCTGAAACCATTGGGAATGGCAATGCTGATTGCCAAAAGCAACCTAGAATTTTAGGGAAATTATTTTCTTAAATCCCAAAAATGTTGCATTACCAGTACTCACCACTATAAGAAAGCCGGCGTTTTAAAACCACCAGACTTTATGGAAAACTGAATAAATGAACCCAAAGCCTGCCAAAGAAAGACTTACTGAGAGGTGGATCCAATGTAAAGTTATATTCTGAAGTGACTTGAAGGTTTATAACAAGACTGGCTGAGCTGTGGATTTCAGCAGTTTAAGTAAATTTGGACTGAAAGACACTAAAACTCTAAATGTTTAAAAGAAATGAGTGACCTACTTTTGAGTGTCACATAGGTTGCAATTGTTTAAATGTCATAGTTTTGAACTTAGAATCAGCATTCTAGCTGCATATGTAAACATTGGGCCTCATTACACGGATGGCGGTAGGGATTTACCGTTACCGGTAATGGAATACCGGTAACGTTAAATCCCCATGCGGATCACGACCCGGCACACCGCTATTAGCGGCATCGCAAATTACGGTGCCACTAATAGCGGCCAGGCCGTGTGCGCGCGACCCTCCATCCCGTAAATTACGCCATGCCGCTATTAGCACAACATCACAAGGCCAGTGGACATGCTGATAGCGGCATGGTAAATCCACCCAAACCCCTTACCGCCCTGGTGCTAATACCGGCATCGCGGACCACCCGTTAAGAGGAATGAGCAGTGTTCCCACCTGCCACAGGTGGACACAATCAGCACAGGTGGAGGCAATGGAGACTGTGGCAGCTCAAAAGGAGCACACCACACCCCTTCCCACACCCCTTCCCACACAAAGATGGTTCCAATACTGGCAGCAGTACATGGCCTGGGGGAGCTCATTGCAGCACAGCTGCTACTACAACAGGCAGCACAAAGGAGACGCAGGAGGGGGAGGAGGAGGAGGAGGGCAAGACAGGCACAGCAAGCACCACAACGGCACCTATTCATACCACAGAGGCACCCACCAATCCCCAGGATCAGAGCCAGTCCATTCAACCTAACCCCTGAGCAGATACACACCCTGTACCGTCTGGACAGGGTTACCATCACCAGCATCGTGGACATGATCCACGACGACATTTTGAGCCTCATAGACATCAGAACTGCCATCCCCCCGCTACTGAAGGTGGTGAGTGAGCTCCACTTTCTGGCCACAGGCACCTACCAGCATACAGTGGGACAGATGCATGGCATCTCACAACCAGTATTCTAACGCACGCTGAACCAGGTACTCGATGCACTCCTGAAGCATGCACCTGAACACATATCCATGCCACGGACTGCCCAGGAGATTGCAAACACAAAAGTTGGCTTCTATTCACTGGCAGGCATCCCAAGTTGCATTGGGGCCATCGACTGTACACATGTGGAATTGGTGGTCCCACATCACAATGAAGTAGTGTACCGAAACAGGAAGCAATTCCACTCTATCAATGTCCAAATGGTATGTGACGCCAACAAGATAATCACACATTGCTGTGCCAGATTTCCAGGATCAACACATGATTCCATGGTCCTGCGGAACTCAACTATCCCACACTACATGGAGCGACACCCCGGACAACGTTTGTGGCTACTCGGTGAGTAGCAGGGCAAGCACATGGCAACGTGATGGGGGGGGGGAGAGAAACATACTGCAACTGGGAGTGATTGGGGGGGAGATGCATACTGCAACTGGGAGTGATTGGGGGGGGGAGATACATACTGCAACTGGGTGTTGACTGTCGTCCGTAGGAGAAATGGACATACAGATGTACACCAATGTGCATCCGGGAAGGCCACGATGTACTTGGAATGAACCCACATGCAATTTGAAGCTGCACAACATCGACAACAATGCAGGTTGCAAAATATCACACATCCATCCACATTGAACATCCCACCACGCCACATTTCACAAGAATCTGCAACATGGCGTCAAGATAGTAATACACAATCAGCGCAGCACAACATCAATCCAGCAATGCGCACTTGAATGCATGCAAAGGGATCACCCCTAGACATAGCACTGAACCACACACCTATAGCACCACTGAAGTGATGCCTCACAGCATGGCCACATTGGTGTCAGGATGTCAGTACACTCGCAGTGTGGTACCAAATTTGCCTGGGACAGGGACACCTAAGACCTGGCCTCACCCAGGACATGTCAAATACTGTTGGAGGCATTAATGTTGCATTACTACTTGCAGGGTCAACCTCCCCCTTGCACGTTGCTGCCACACAGACCAGCTGCATGTATGCTGTCAATTCAGTACTTGAATCACAATGCAATGTCAATTAGTGTGATGTGAACAGGCCGCTCTTGAGGTGAACAGTAACAGGACCCTGTTCATTCCCCCATACAGGTGATGCGGGCTATCCCCTTAAGACCTGGCTCCTCACACCTGTACGGAACCCACAGAACAGGCACGAGGAGGAATACAATCGTGCACATACCCGTACCCGCATCGTGATCGAGCAGACTTTTAGACTTTTGAAGTCACGTTTTAGGTGCATTAGCAGGTCTGGTGGTGCTCTCCTGTATGGACATGAGAAGGTGGCCAAGATCACCATGGCATGTGTCATGCTGCACAATATGTGTATCAGACGGAATGTGCCACTGCCCCCTGACGTTGAAATAGAAGCACCTGATGAGGATGATGATGGTGATGAGGACGGAGGTGAAGGGGATGCAGGTCTTGCAAGAGGGGATGGGCAGGAGGGACGTGCTGTGAGACAGCATCTGATCAACCAAATATTCTGAGGAACATGTTTTCGTACTGTCACATGGTAATGGGGAGTAATGCACTGGTGTATGTTTACGAGCACGCAATGGACCCTGTCCCCAATAAAGTACACACACACAATGAAGTTGTCCAAGCCAGTGTTTAGATCAGAAACCAGTGTATTGAGTAACATTAAGGTGTGAAAGTGCAAGTCCAAAAACATCCCACCACCCTTCCCCCCACCCCCACAACAGACCCATAACACCCTTCCCCCCACCCCCACAACAGACCCATAACACCCTTCCCACCACCCCCCACAACAGACCCATAACACCCTTCCCACCACCCCCAACAGACCCATAACACCCTTCCCCCCACCCCCACAACAGACCCATAACACCCTTCCCACCACCCCCCACAACAGTCCCTCATGTGTTTGCCAAGTTTGCCCTGGCCTATGCACACATAGGGATCCCTATCGACCCCCTATTTTCAATAGTCCTCAGGGGGATTCAGAGGGTTGGCAGATGTGCGCCTGGTGGTGCGCGTTGAGCGCCGGAGGGTGCTTGTTTGTCTCGACCCAGAAGATGAGGATGGGGCAGACTGGCCTTGTTGGGAAATGTGGCGGTCCATAGTGTCAGCCATGCGTACCAGGACCTCCCTGAGCCTCCCTATCTCATCGCACAGCCTGTTGGTGTTGGCGTCCATCCGCTCTGTGGAGTGCCTCAACGCCTCCACGATGTCCTCACTGCGATTGGCAGCCTCCTCAACATGCTGCCCAACCAGCACAGACAGCTCTTGTTGGCGCTGCAGGATGGTGGTCAATTGGTGGGCAGTGCTGGGTGACTGTGCACTTGAGGCTGTGCCCTCGGATGCATCCACTACAGCAGGTGATGGCAACATGGGGGACATGATTGCAGGAATGGTGTCCTCAACTGTGGAATCAGACGCAGGGGTCTGGAATGGCACTGGCTCTGGTGATCCAGGGGGGCTTGGGGTGTGCATCTCCATGGCCTGGTCTAGGGTGTCCTCCAGATCGGATAGGGGGGCAGTGGCGGCTGCCTCACCAGTGGAGCTTGCCGCAGCTGATGGTGGGCCCTCGGTGGCTGGCATCGGTGCGGGTGGGTTCACCACCGGTGGTGGGGCCGCAGTTGGTGGTGCAGCTAGTACTGCCGTGGCAGTGGCACTCCGACGAAGTTTGGCACTCGTCTGGTGCGGTCTGCCCCCCTTGCCCGTTGATGTTGTTGGGGTATCCGCCAGCTCCTGTGCCCTTGGCCTCTTGCATGTATCTGTTGCCTGTGTTGCATCAGCGGCATCCTCCCCATCTGTATGTGAGCCTGTCAGGGACGAGACGGGGGATGGCATTGGTTGCGTTTCAAAATACTTAATGCAGATTACATTAATGATGCAGTTGTGGCAATTGGGACTTAGTGGTTGTGGATGCAGGTGATGTGCCAGTTCAGTGCCTCATCCATGCATGGTTGTGTTTGGGACTTGTCTGTGGTGTTGTGTGCATGTGTGTGTGTGTGTGGGTCTGACACAGGCATGGTGAGGGATGGATGCATGTGTGGATGTGTGTCCATGCATGAGAGGAGTCTGTGCTCACATATGGGGGGTACAGTACATTCACATCGCATCCTGTCATGTGTACACTCACCTCCATCAGAAGTGGTACCCACGCCGAGCTCCATGCTGCCTACTCCCTCTATTGACTCGACGGCAATCATGTTAGCGCACGTCTCCTCCCATTCCTTCATCAGGATTGGGGATCCATCTCCACCAGCACTGGCAATGCGGTGGTTCTCCGCCAGGATGCCCCTCACCCGCAGCCTGAGGTCGTCCCACCTCTTCCTGCATTCGCGCACAGTGCGCGTGCTGGTGCCCACTGCACTGACTTTGGCTGCGACCTCCTCCCAGATGGCTTTCTTCCTCAACAGGGTTGGCCGGCGCATGTCATTCGCAAAGACCACCTCAGCATTCTCCGCAAGGGTCTGTGTCAACATCACCAATTCCTCATTGGTGTATTTTTCTTTGCGCAGCCTGTCAGTCGATTTCTTGAGTGCCTTGGGCATGATGCAGGTGTCCACAATTGTTTGGCACGGCTCACGAATCAATACAGGTCCAGGGGGCAGAGGATGGCAATGGATTGTGTTTTTAAAGATGGCCGCCGGGCTCTTTCCCGTTCCGGCGCGATGACGCTATATCCGCTTCCGCTTTTTTGTGGTCACCGCTAATAGCGGTCACCGCTAGTAGCGGTGACCGCAATTTGCATGTAGCGTGAGGGCGGAGGTGCTATCTGCACTTTCGTCAAAGCCGGTAAGGGACTTTTTTGGGACTTTTGCGGCATGGCGGTAGGGTCATTACCGGCATGGCGCTATGCTCGTGTCCGCGTACTCGTAATGGTGCGTAATTAGCGCCCTCTTATGAGGGCGGACACGTTAATAGCGCCATGCCGCTAATATGCGGTTTTTAGCGCACAACATGTAATGAGGCCCACTGTCTTGACTTAAACTGGGTAACAAAAAGTGACATTAGCTGGGGCCTGGCTTAAGGAACTGAATTCTGCCCACCAGCTACCCCCGACAGGAGTTGAGACTTGCACAACAGCTGTGTTCCCAGGCCTAGCTGCCCTTTTGCTGCTCCCACCAAAAGGGATATGACACTTCTCTGATTGAATTACCTGGGCTCTGCAGGAAATTGAACAAAGCCCTGTCCTGACTCAGGCAAATGTTTTATTACGAGGGCCGTAAAAAGTGGCTTCCTCCTGGAAGTAAAGGGGAGGAGCACTGCCTGTGAGAGCAAGCTGGCTTGGCAGAACTGGAAAAACCAGAAATTCAACCTTGTGCTGGGGGGAAACCACACCCCTGTAGCCAGAATATGGTTTTAGAAAAAGATGAATAACTCATAGTACGGACTTGTGAAAATTACTTAAATGATACCATAATTCCTGTGATTTTTCTGCCCACATTTTGAGAGGTTTTTAGAACCGGTGGCATGATCTGGGGGCAAGCTAGCAGTTAAGAGGGTATTACTTAAAATGTATGCATGTTAAAAATCTGACACTTCATCAGATAATGTCCATACTCCTTGCGCACATGTGTGTAAATTTGGGGTAATGTCCGATATTGCGAAACCAGTTAAAAAGTGCAAATGTCGCCATTTCTGAATGCAAGCTCCCAGGAAGAGCAGATTTGGACAGGGTATACCTCCTGTGATATGGGATGGGTGCATGTAATTTTAAACAAATGTGTGCCTGTGCAAATATGTCTTTTGGGTCAAAATATAGATTGTGTGTAATTTGACAGGGGTGGGTTCTCTGTACCATAAACAGACCTCATCATGATGACACTTCATTTCATTCCTCCAATCAAGGGGAAGAGGATGAAGTGGCCAATGACAAGTGGAGAGGGGTAGAGCCTAGTGATGCTGCACACACACCCACTTTCAAAACACATAAAAGCAGACAGTCAGGACAGATAGGGACCTTCAAATCCATTTGCTGCGGGACGCTCTGCCGGGAAAATCCATACTTTACCTCCATCAACCTTCAGAGAGCCAACATAGAGACTTCAAATCTATCAATATCCAGAACGCATGAACTGGACATAAAGATATATTAATAAGGGTTTCCATTCAGTATCCCAGACTAGGCATTGACTTAGCTGTAGTGTTGAATTGAATCCTCTTACATGATGGAATGCCAGTGCTTGCGGTTTCTGTAGATGTGTTCAGTTGCCCTGGGGGGACGTAGAGCCACATGGGTGCAGTCAATGGCACCTAGCACTTTGGAGAAGTGTGCCACCCCGTAAAAATCCTGGACGACAGCCTGCCTTTCTGCAGGTGTTCTGGGCAGGTATATGTGCCTGCGTACTGATGGGCATGCAGTCATGATGGCCAAGACCTGGTGTAGGCAGCGTGACTGCGTGGCCTGTGAAACACCCCCCACTATGGCACTTGTCCGCTGAAATGATCCAGAGGCCAAGAAGTGCAGTACATTATGGACCTTCACCAGGGGGCTCAGTGCTTGGGAGCAGAGGGTGGGTGATGTGAGGTCATCCTCCCACTCAATGACCAGGTCGAGTATTATGTGAGGTGGAAACCTATGCCTCCCATACACATGGTCATCAGGCATCCCAAAAAGGCTGGTTCTGGGTGTAAAAATTCTGGCCCTGGCTATCCTCCTCCTCCTCCTGCGGTATCCCACGGCCACTGCTGCTAGGAACGGTATATTCATCCTGGCGTCTGAGCTTGTTTGTTGTTTGCGTGCACTTTTATGCTGCGCGGGTCGACGTACGCCTGCTTCCTGCTTGCGTACGTGTTTCCGGATTAGCGCAACTTTTTTTGCGTGTGCGTGTGGGCGTTCCGCACATTTGCCTCCTGTACTTTCACGCCCACCACAGTGATACACGTACCCCGCTCGGCTAGGCCCAATCACGTGTCAAACTTCACGTGAGCCCCTGAAGTACACGTACCCCGCTCGCCCAGGCCCAATCGCGTGTGAAACTTCACACGAGCCCCTGAAGTACACGTACTCCGCTCGCCCAGGCCCAATCGTGTGTGAAACTTCCCGGGAGCCCCTGAAGTACACGTACCCGCTCGCCCAGGCCCAATCGCGTGTGAGACTTCCCGCGAGCACCCAAAATACACGTTATTTTTGACACAGCGGGTGTTCGTGTTTGTTGCGTACCCCTTTGCATGTCATTTGTCCTAGAGGGCCACAGTATGGGACATTCATCGAGCTGTATATACGTCTTTTCGTTAGCGCACATTCTTTTAATGCGCAGGGACGCTACCGCCTGCCTTCATGTGGCGGACATGTGTTGATGTACATAGTTGACTTTTGGTTTGTGTCGTGGGATCGCCATTTCACTGCTGGGGGGTGGGTGTGCAAGGGGACATGAGTGGGGGCCTGCTGGCAGGTGCCCCACACTGGTGGGGGGTGGGTGTGCAGGGGGACATGAGTGGGACATGAGTGGGGGCCTGCTGGCAGGTGCCCCGCACTGCTGGGGGGTGGGGGTGCAGGGGGACATGAGTGGGACATAAGTGGGGGCCTGCTGGCCGGTGCCCCGCACTGGTGGGGGGTGGGTGTGCAAGGGGACATGAGTGGGGGCCTGCTGGCAGGTGCACCGCACTGGTGGGGGTTGGGGTGCAGGGGGACATGTGTGGGACATGGGTGGGGGCCTGCTGGCAGGTGCCCCCCACTGCTGGGGGGTGAGGGTGCAGGGGAACATGAGTGGGGGCCTGCTGGCAGGTGCCCCGCACTGGTGGGGGTGCAAGGGGACATGAGTGGGGGCTTGCTGGCAGGTGCCCCGCACTGGTGGGGGTGCAGGGGGACATGAGTGGGACATGAGTGGGGGCCTGCTGGCAGGTGCCCCGCACTGGTGGGGGGTGGGGGTGCAAGGGGACATGAGTGGGGGCCTGCTGGCAGGTGCCCCGCACTGCTGGGGGGTGACGGTGCAAGGGGACATGAGTGGGACATGAGTGGGGGCCTGCTGGCAGGTGCCCCGCACTGGTGGGGGGTGGGTGTGCAAGGGGACATAAGTGGGGGCCTGATGGCAGGTGCACCACACTGGTGGGGGTTGGGGGTGCAGGGGGACATGAGTGGGGGCCTGCTGGCAGGTGCCCCGCACTGCTGTGGGGTGGGGGTGCAGGGGGACATGAGTGGGACATGAGTGGGGGCCTGCTGGCAGGTGCCCTGCACTGGTGGGGGGTTGGTGTGCAAGGGGACATGAGTGGGGGCCTGCTGGCAGGTTCCCCACACTGGTGGGGGGTGGGGGTGCAAGGGGACATGATTGGGGGCCTGCTGGCAGGTGCCCCGCTCTGGTGGGGGTGCAGGGGGACATGAGTGGGACATGAGTGGGGGCCTGCTAGCAGGTGCCCCGCACTGGTGGGGGTTGGTGTGCAAGGGGACATGAGTGGGGGCCTGCTGGCAGGTACCCCGCACTGGTGGGGGGTGGGGTGCAGGGGGACTTGGTGGGGGCCTGGTGGCAGGTGCCCCGCACTGGTGGGGGGTGGGTGTGCAAGGGGACATGAGTGGGGGCCTGCTGGCAGGTGCCCCGCACTGCTGGGGGGTGGGTGTGCAAGGGGACATGAGTGGGGGCCTGCTGGCAGGTGCCCTGCACTGGTGGGGGGTGGGTGTGCAAGGGGACATGAGTGGGGGCCTGCTGGCAGGTGCACCGCACTGGTGGGGGGTGGGGGTGCAGGGGGACATGAGTGGGACATGAGTGGGGGCCTGCTGGCAGGTGCCCCACACTGGTGGGGGGTGGGTGTGCAAGGGGACATGAGTGGGGGCCTGCTGGCAGGTGCCCGCACTGGTGGGGGTGGGGGTGCAAGGGGACATGAGTGGGGGCCTGCTGGCAGGTGCCCCACACTGGTGGGGGGTGGGAGGGCAGGGGGACATGAGTGAGACATGAGTGGGGGCCTGCTGGCAGGTGCCCTGCACTGGTGGGGGATCGGTGTGCAAGGGGACATGAGTGGGGGCCTGCTGGCTGGTGCCCTGCCCTGCTGGGGGGTGGGGGGTGCAGGGGGTCATGCGTTGGTTATCAGTAGTAGTAGTGGTGCAAGCTAACATGTGGCTTGCTTGGGGGGCATGCCCATGGTGGATGGGCTGCCTGCGGAACATGAAGTCCCCTGTGGTGCGGGCTGCCTGCAGGGGCCGTGGAGGGTGTAGAGGGAACACCTGGGAGGACCTACACTGCCAATTCAGGTGTAGGACTCCCCTGCACCCCAGATATACACGTACCCCACTCGCACAGGGCCTGTCGCGTGTGATAATTCCCGCGCACCCCCGAAATACACGTTCCCTGCTCGACCAAGGCCAATTGCGTGTGAAACTTCCTGCGCACCCCAGATTTACACGTACCCAGCCCAATCGCGTGTGAAACTTCACGCGAACCCCAGGAATACACGCACCCCACTCACACAGGGCCTATCACGTTTGAAACTTCCCGCGAACCCCTGGAATACACGCATCCCGCTCCCCCAGGCACGATCGCGTGTGGAACTTCACGTGCACCCCTGAAATACACGTACCCCGCTCCCCCATGCCCGATCGCGTGTGAAACTTCACACGCACACACGAAATACATGCACAAGCTAATTTTTCACACAGCGGGTGTTGCTGTTTGTCGCGTACATCTTTGCACGTCATTTGTCCTAGGGGGCCACAATATGGGACATTCATCAGAGCTGTTTATTCGTGCTTTTTGTTAGCGCACATTTTGGCGCACATTTTTTTCCTGCGCAGGGACGCTACCGCCTGCCTTCCTGTGGCGGACGGGTTGGGGTCAGTGCACGTCTTTGCCCGTGCGCTGGTTTGCCCTATTTGATTCCATGAATGCGTGTTGTAGGCGAGCGTGTGGGCGTTCCACGCACTTGCCTCCTGTACTTCCCCCGTGACGCCCACATTTTCACGAGTTTTTCCCCATTCCGAGTGTTCCGCCCCGTGTTCTGCCTACTTTTGTTATGTGCGCCGCGCTATGTGCGCTTTCGCTGTGGCCTTGGCGCACACCGTTAGATGACCTGTGCGCCGCGCACTTTTTCAGCGCACATCCCTGATTTTACTCGCGCACGGACTTCCATGAATAGATGTGCGATGGTTTCCCTGCGATATTAGCACTTGCACTGCGATTTTCGCTCTTTCACTGCGAATCGCACGTTTTCGCACGCTTGCGCCGGAATTTTCGGCGCACATTGATTCCATGAATCGGCCTGCAGATGTTTTTGTTACAGTGCAGAGAAACCAAAGACTGCCATGTAATATTGTATAAAGGAAAAATGTATTAGGGAAAAGACATGTTTCTAGTGATCATTTTGAAACCACAAATCATAGATGGCTATTTTTTTTAAATGTTGAGCTTGAAAATATTTATTAGACAGACCAAAATAAAAAACTGTTCTGATGTCTTTTTCATTATGTAAATTAGGTGAATTTGTATTTCATGTGCATAAAACTGTGCAGGTTAGTGAGTTATTTATCTTAGCATTCATATTGGTGAGCCTGTTACTTAGAGATGGAAAAATAATATGTATACAAAGGTGAGTTAAGTGAAAAAATGTGTAAGTCATCAGCCGTAACTTATATTGAGATGAAAATCATTTAATTTTCTACAGAGTGAAACATCTGGTGAAAGTATTGGTAACATGATCGCATGTTTCGAATATGCTGGTTCAGGTGGTTACTGTTATTTAATCCAGAACTCTCCATGATGACGTCATATCAACTGGGAGGAAAACTTGCTTTAGAAATGGACCCCATCAGACTGCACCTTCATTAATATGCACAATGACCACAGAGGTGTGGGTTTAATGTAATGTCACTTTTGAAACTGGAACACAGTCCAAACACATGGACTAATTAGATTAGAGAAATTATGCACACCTCAAAGGTCAGTGGATTCTGCTCTGTGCAACACCAAACCGTAAGATTCTGGACAGATACTTGCCCACTCACTGACTTGTGGAGAGGAAGAAGGCGAGAAAGGAGAATTGATACCAAAAGGGAGGAGAGGGAATAGATTGCTTTCCTTTGAACCCATTCATGGATTATATGAAGAGCACTGTAAGTGGGGTCTAACAGGAGTTTAAATCCAAGGCCTTCTTCAGTGGAAGAGATAACAGACAGGCTGCGAAGGGAAGTTGACCCTATCTTCTGACTGATGCCCACCAGTTCCTAAAGGGGGAGCATGGAACCAGTCCTTAAGAGGGTGCCCACCTGTCTGTGAGACAGCCAAAAGATATTCACGTGTTAGAATAATATAAAGGGGAAATAATCCTGAGGGGAATGATACTCTAAAAGGGGAATAGATTAAATCCTGGTCCCTTTCATTTTTAATTACTGAGGGGCGTGGTATATAAATTGACTGTACATCCTAGAAAATAAGTAAATATTTCTGAAGCATATTTGCTTCTGGAATTATAGATTTGCACACTTGGTACCTATGATCTGTATATGGTCAGATCCCCTGGCTCGTTCTATGTGCATTGTGCAAGCACAGAAGAGCAAATGACATCTCACTGTGTGCATACCTAAAAAGATAAAATAATTGAAGTCACTTCCTGGTTACGCCATCAAGCAGAATACTGATATTAATGCTGAGTTGCTCAAGAAAAAAGGGAAAGGGTGAATATCCATTTTCTCTCTTTAAAGTTGCCCAATGAAAGGGAGAAATGTATGTTTTTCATATTAATGAACTAGAAACACCAATGAAGGGAAATTAGCATGCAGAAGGATGCAGTAGCTTGTTGCAATGGAATCTTCAACAAGGTGGTTTGAAATTGTGACCTGTTCATTGAGTAATGGTGGTGGCATCTATTTTAAATAAAGGGTAAGTAGAAAGAATTAGGTAGGCAGGGAACATTTTGAACAAATTCTCTGTTTAACAAATTAACAACTTATCCTGGACCTTCACGCCCCTTTCCATCAATGGTGCACATGTGTGTCCAAGGTAAACAAAATGAACATACGGGGAGGTGTGTTTTACAAAAGTCTTATTTCTATAACTGTTGGTTTAAAAACTGAGTGGACTAGTGCATTCATATTTTTTCATCATTGGCATTGGAATTTCATGGATGCATAACTTGTTTAAACTTTAAACTGATTCAATTATTCTGATTTTATTAATAAATAGACCTTATGTACAATCATGTGTGTTTCTTGTCCCGAAAGGGAAGGGCGGCTGAAGGGAATTAATACTGTTAAATTGGGGGTCCCAGATTCATAAAAAAAACTTGATAAAATAAAGGAAAATTGTACACACCTGGTTTGGGGTGTGTAAAACATCCTACAAAACTGGAAGTCCCAACAAGATATGATTGCTGGGATAACTAGTGTTATTGTGACATAGACCGTTCTAACTTAAGTTGTGTAGAGTTCACAAATGCGCGTGAAAGCTTTATGTGCATTCAATTACATGGGGTTAATACTGACCCCTCAAAAGGAAATATTAAGGTGTACAAGTAATTAGAGATTGGTACATCGAAGATTATAAGGGGTTTGCATTTGGAGTTGTAAGTGATTGAGTGAGAGTGACAAAAAAGGAGTAAGAAAAATTAGCATTCCTCTTTAGTGAGAATTTTGGTAGATTGTTACATTTTCAACAGAGAGATGTAAGCAGTACTTGTAGTAAAAGCCCATGTGCTTTCAAAGTTATATTTGAGAGGGGATTGGACAGCCACATATGTTGACCCTTGGAAGACAGACATTTTAGACCGAAATGCCTCAATGGGTGCACACATATTGTACAAAAAGGCCCATTAAATCAGTCCCTATAGATGCTATATGTGACTTCAACTATCAAAGAGGAAACTTTAAGCTTATCTGCCTCTCTGCTGGCCTATATTTTCATCTCCAGCTGGTGGAGGGTAGGTTAGCAGGCAGGGATGCTCAGATTAAAAAGTTCCAAGAACGGGCCAGAAAATCTCTGAGGAGCTGCTGAGCGCCAAACAATTATGAAAGTATGAACTGGCAGAGATTTTGCAGTTGCAAGAAACACTGAAAGAAAATCAGGTTTCCATATTGCAACAGCAACATGCGTTGATCAAATGGAAGCTGAAATCAAGACATCTCTTGATGAGCTGCAGAACCACATGACACCATTTTTGAATCTTAAGGACACTTATAATCAGTGTATGGAGGCCCAAAATAAGCTACAGGTAAAATATAATGAACAATATGTGTACAATAATGCCTTTTTAGACAACATTGTGACACTGGAGATACACACAGCAGAATTAAAACAAGAAAATAGAAAATAGTAAATTAATTCTCAAAGAATGTGAGTATCAAAATTAATTTGATCACATTAATCATAATTTAAGTGTCACAAAATGACAGAGAGATTAGCTTGCAAAAGAACGTGGTGCCCTTATTCATAAGAAACCGCGACTGGTGCAGAAATTAAATCAGGTGTATGAAAATTAGGGTCTGAGCCAAGTCTCTTCCTAAGAACTAGCCAATATGAAAGATTCAAATGTGTGTCTGCAGGAAAAATTGGAACAGATAGTGAGTGAGCTGAAACAATCAGTCCAACAAAAGGAGTACTTTGAAAAAGAAATGCTGCACTGGCAATAGAAAAATCAAGAACGATCTAGTATAATTCAAAATTGCCACTGCAAGAATGACATTTTACAACAGGAATTGCAAACTAAGAAGGACTTGCTAACTTGACATAGCAAAACACTGGAAGCTAATTTGTCAAGTGTGTGTGATTTGAGAGAGCAATTAGTCCAGTATAAGCAGAAAATGATTATTGAAATGGAGAAAAAAGTTGAATTATGCAAGGAAGTAAGGGACCATAAAATGACCTTACAACTACTCAGCAGGCAACCACAAGTGGCAATTCCTTTGGACAGGTGGGATAAATCCCTTTTTCCAAAGGCCTCATTCCACCTACCTAAAACCTCCTATAGGCAGGCTGAGGGACGTAATATGGCTGACCTCTCTAGACAACAAGGAGTTGAGAAGTGTCTAACATTCGCTCTCCCAAATTGTTCTGCCCAGTAAGGGACATGTTCCTTGTCAGACATAGATGATGTCTCACCTTTATCAGTGAGAAGGGGGAGGGTGCCCCTTTCAGTATGTCAGGAGGAGACATGAGTGGAAATGAAGATACATCTGGATATATGTCAAGAAGGATTGAAGGTGTAAAACTGAACTAAATGATGCTGCAGAGAAATCATCTAGCCCACTTGGCCGAAATAGAAAGAATATGTCTTCAGCCTAGAAAGGACAGTTTAAAAGTCTATTCCCATCAGTGAGATTGGAAGGATACTTTTTGGCTATCCAGGAGAAGCGACAGTGTTTATTTTCAGCCCTTAGAGGAAGAACCCCAATTTGATCTAACTTGTAAAAAAAGAGATCCTGTGAACATAAACCTGAGAAGTCCCAGAAAGAAGAAGAAAGGGGGGAGTCTCTGTCGCAAGCAAGTAGAACGCATTCCTGAAATCAGAACAGTAGGGAGGGCCTAGGTGACCTCAGGGAATGGGATGCCAGCTGTAGCTCTGACTCTGAGCGAGAGCGAACTCTGGTTCAGAGGCACAAGAAGGGCAGATCACAAAAGAACTTCACCAAAGACCCTATAAAACAAATAAAAGCCATCACATGTTTTATGGCAATTACATATGTTCTGTGTGGGAACATCTTGATTTGTATGAACAAATGGTGCACTCATTTGGAAATAGGAACATTTTAAAACCATGGAGAATGCAACATGGACATTCTCTCTGGGGTTGTCTAGCTCCTTTGCAGGGCTGGAGAACCAAAACCACCATAATGGTCTACTTATAAGGAAGCCATTTAAAAAAAAAAAATCTTCCTGTAGAAACCCACCAGAGGCTTGCAAAGCTGCACACAATATGGTGTGTGGCGAGGACCAATCTCTGAGAGAATTCGCCCAAGAGTTGAAGAATGCATACCAAGAATAGGGAGTTAATTATAACATTCTTCCACATACTCCAAAAAAATACATGGTCACCCAATTAGTGAGGAACTTGGATGACTTACTAAGTCTCAAATGGGTAATTCCACAAGCTACTAGGATTTATGAGGTCCAAAAGCCTACGGAAATCAAATACAATCCCAAAACTTGCAAACCATCTACTTCAACTGCCATCACGAAAGTGGCTGATATGACGAGTGCCCCTCCCTTGGATCTGGTGTCAGGGGTTTCAAAGATTGCTTATCCAATCACCAAACAGAATGACCGACAGAGGAGGCCCTCTTCCCAGTCCAAATCGAGTGATACAGAACCAGTACATACATAAATCATACATATTGTCTCTCTGCACTTGCACATTCTGAATGCTCATAAGGCCTAGTAGGACTGCCCCTTTCTTTCTTCATTGTTATTATGATTGCCTTTCATTCCCATTTTCCCTCTCCATTGCCCTGTGGGCACTTTGAAACACAATTTACTTGCTATTGAAGCACCTTTCAAATGCAAAATAAATAAAATAAATCAATTCATGCATATAAATCCATGGTACATGGGTTCTACGCTCATCGTGGTCTTCAGATACATGCCCCCGCAATAGGTGTGTGGAATCAAAATCAAGGGACAGTTCCCCATGGAAACCCTAATCAGAATCCCTTAAGGGGAAAAAAATTCAATAGCACCTACAAATCAAAATATCCAAAACAACGTTCTTCCTCCTCCTAGATTCCAGGACAATTGAGCACAGAAGCAAGGTGAGTGAAGACCCAGAAATGAAGGTAACAGTAGTTATGTTCAGCAGTACCAAAGTTACTTTGCTAGGAGCAATAGCTACCCTTCCATGGAGCAACAAAGCTATGATCAAAGACCTCCCTATGGTCCTAACAAGTGAAGCAATTGACAGAGAATATTGAACAGATGTTGTTATGCTTGAGCTAAAACATGGCGCTGGTGCGCAGTGCATTCTGGGAGCGCTCGGAGCCATGATGGATATTTACTTCATGCCGCAGTGAAAAGCTGCACGCATTTTGCTGAGAGTTAGATTCACGGTGCTGAAGAAAACATGCTTTCCAAACCTTTGTGATGAATTGTTCCAAATATTCAAGAATCTGTTTGAACGTAGATAGGCTTCGGTTACCTTGCAAGCGAAAGTGATTTGGCAGTGAGTGTTGAACTGTGTTAAGCTGTTTTTTTTCTTTTGCCGGTGTGTGCGTGCTTGTGGGAGTGATTGCAGTGTGGAAAGAAAAAAAATATAGATATAAAGAGGTTTTGTTTTGTTTGGAATAATGAGTAGTTTGTTCAAGAAAAAGAGCGTTACCGCTGGCGGTGAATGTTCTGATGTTATCATTCCTGGCTGGACTAAGAGTCCATATGATAAATTGGCCCAGGCGTGGGCATGCGGGGCAGGGCTAAGTGAAACATGGGATCAGGGATTGGGGGATGCTGATCCGTCTTATGTAATGGTATGCTTGGAGTGGAATGTGACAGAGAATGCGCTGCATTCGGTAGACGAGGTTGGGTTCTTTTGCATGCTTATAGGAAAATACATCAAATGAAGGTGGAAATGAAAAATGAGGTTTTGCGATTAGAAAGAGAGCTGGCTGCAGAAAGGCAGACTGTGTTAATGCAGCAGATTCAAATGAAACTTTTTAAAGATAAGGCTGACACATATCAGGCTGTGGCCGAGAGGGCAGCAGTCAGAGTAGCCCGGTATAAGTATAGGGAAAGAAGGGGAGGGGTCAACAAAAGAAAGGTGGCAGCTGTAATCGCTACCGCCGGTGTGGACTGGGATCCGGATAAGTGGGATGGTGATATTTTTGACTCAACCAGTCTAGAGAGTAGTTCCGCAAATGAGTCTGACCCAAAAATGGAAATGAAGCAGAAAACAGTGGTGGGTAAGCCCGTTAGAAGACGGCGAGCTGGACCCCAACCGCAGAATCCTGCAGGCAGAGTGGTGGATTTAACCACGCTGGAGAATTACACCCAGCAGGAGGTTGGGGAAATTATACCTGTTTGAGGCAAAAATCAGGGGAACCTTTATTGACATTGATGGTGAGATTGCTAGATGGGGGCGCTGCAGGGTTGTTGGTAGATTCCACGGATTCACTGCGTTTTCTACCCTTGTCAACTGACACCAATGTACAGGAGGTCTTAATGGCAGGACCGACCCTGATGACAATGGTCAAGATGCACAGGTATCTTTGTTGCACCTAGCAGCCCAAGCATGTAACCCTAAATACCCCATTACCACAGATTGGCCTAGTAAAGAAAAAAAGTGGTATACTTTGAGAGAGGCAATTCAAAAAGTCAGAGAGCATGCTATGAAAGAGGCAATTCATGTAGATGCTCCAGGACACATGGGGTATGACGGGCAAACCCACTGATGAGGTAGTGGATGACATTCGGCAACTTGCAGATTTAGGGGAGTGGGACAAGAGTGATGACAAGCCACGGGAGAGAGAGGGGGGTAGTGAAAGAAGAACTGAAGGCAGGAGGCAAGATAGTAGAGACTCCCGAGTGTCCCGAAAGGACATGTTTCTGTCTTTGTTAAAAGACGGTTTGCCACCAGAAGAGATTGATGGCATTGAAACCTGAGTAATGTATGAATTATACAAAAAAAGAGGACTTGCCGCCAAAGAGCGCTATAAACAGGTTAAGAAACAGGTAGTAACCAAGCCACAGGGGGACACCTCACCTTCCGCTCCTCCTGCGGAAGAACAAGAAGAAGGGTCTATGGGGACACCTTCCCCGTACCAGCCAACATACGCTGATTTGAGAAAGGTGGTGAGTGCAATGCTAGAGGCGGAGCCAAGTCACACTCATTCGAAATTTGACTAGGGCTACGGCCAAGCTCCGGCAGCGTCTGCTCACATAAAAGTTGATAGGCTGCCCCATGTTGATGTTAAGATTTTTTGGGGGCCAGGAAATACGCAAGGGGTGGGAGCATTGATAGACACCGGGGCGGAGGCCTCTCTGATTCATGGAAATCCAGCACGATTTAAAGGCAAACAATTTACTATTACAGGTCTCGGGGGAAAGGAGACCCCCGCAGTGCAAACGAAAGTGGAGATGAAAATAGGCAATTTAAATAGGCAGAAATACCAAGTGTTGATTGTCCCGATTCCTGAGTATATAATTGGCTTTGACATTCTGGAAGGGTTGACTTTGGGACTTGGAGGTAAAACGTACCGGTTTGGGGTGAGTGCATTGATCTGTACACCCATTATCGTAGGCAAATTGAAGATGCCCCCAGTGCAAGTGCCTGTGGCAACCAAGAGGGTAGCAATGAAGCAATACCGCATTCCTGGGGGGCACAAGGAAATTTCATACACCTTCAAAGAGTTTGTGAAGGCGGGTGTGTTACGCCCTATCACCACCGCATGGAACAATCCTCTCTGGCCTATTAAAAAGGGGGATGGGTCGTGGAGGATGACGGTGGATTACCCTGAGTTGAATAAACACACTCCTCCCCTAGTGCCCGCGGTCCCAGATGACATTACCTTGATTGAGAATGTCCAAAAGTTTGAGGGGACTTGGTATGCAGTGATCGATTTAGCCAATGCATTTTTCTCTGTGCCAATTTCTGAAGAGTGTCAAGAGCAGTTTGCATTTTCTTGGAGCGGGCGTCAGTACACCTTTACAAGGTTACCTATGGGGTACATACATAGCCTGACTGTCTGTCACCGGCTGGTGGCAGAGCACTTAGACAAGATACCGTGTAAACCTGACATACAAATCTCTCATTACATTGATGATATTTTGATTCAGGGCAAGGATGAGCACAGTGTGCAAAGTCAGTTAGATGTCATTATGGAAGGATTGAAGAAGGAAGGGTGGGAGATTAACCCAAATAAAATTCAAGGCCCAGCTGAAACAGTGATATTCCTAGGGATTCAGTGGCATCATGGGCATTGAGAAATGGTGCCAAATGCCCGACAGAAAATACTTGAATTCAACACTCCAATGAACAAAAAGCAAGCTCAGCAGTTTATAGGGCTGTTCGGGTTTTGGAGACAGCACATTCCCCATTTAGGGCAGATATTGGCCCCCCTCTACAAGGTACCACGCAAGACATATGAGTTTCAGTGGGGGTAAGAGCAGCAGAAAGCATTTGAGTTGGCGAAAGACACCGTGCAGCAGGTGTTTGATTTATGGCCATTGAAGGAAGGCGAAGTGGAACTGAATGTGTCTATACAAGACAATTATGCTAACTGGAGTGTGTGGCAGAAACAGGACAGAAAATGTGTGCCATTGGGGTTTTGGAGTTGTAAGTTGCCCGATGCTGGCAACTCATACACTCCGTTTGAGAAGCAGTTGGTGGCATGTTATTGGGCCCTTGTTGATACCGAGCAAATGACGGTGGGCCATGATGTATTGATGAGGCCAGAAATACCAATCATGCAATGGGTACTGAGCTCTCCTAAAACACATAGAATAGGACATGCTCAAGAAGCGAGCATAATTAAATGGAAATGGTACATTCAAGACAGAGCCAAATCAGGGAAGGGTGGAGTTGCGAAATTATATGAGCAAGTAGCCAACATACCGCCCTCAGATTATATACCACCGGAAGCACCTGAAAAACACGAGTCTCCCGTGAAATGGGGAGTACCTTACAGCGATTTGACCGTGGAGCAAACAGAGCATGCCTGGTTCACGGATGGCTCAGCCCGATATGTGGGAACTGACCGATACTGGAAAGCAGTGTCGTACAATCCCAAGACAAAAAAGATGTTGACAACGTCAGGGAAAGGGAAGAGCAGTCAGTTTGCAGAGCTTTACACAGTTTACCAAGCATTGAAACAAGAGACCCCTGGTCGATGTCATGTGTACACAGATTCATGGTCAGTGGCGAATGGATTGGAGGTGTGGTTGCCAACCTGGCAAAAGAATGGGTGGAAGATTCATTCAAAAGAGTTGTGGGGAAAAGAACTGTGGTGATATATTGCAGAAATTCTATCACAAAGTGAAGTCACTGTGTATCATGTGGACGCGCATTGTGCCACAGACTCATTAGAACGTTGGTTTAATTCTGTTGCAGACGAACACACCAAGATTTCATCTGTGGATGTGGAGGCTCAGGAAGACGATTTGGAGGGTTTGGCCAAGTGGGCTCACCAGAAATGTGGGCGCCTTGGAGAAAAGGCTACTATCAGGTGGGCACAAGCTCGAGGAATCAGTCTTCCTTTAGAGGTAGTGAAAACGATCATTTTGCAATGTCCAGTGTGCCAACACCAACAGCATAGACCTATCCCTCAGATTGTTTGGGGTACATTGCGAAGAGGAAAACTACCAGGTCAAATTTGGCAGATTGATTATATCGGTCCCCTGACAATCAGTAAAGGTTGTCAGTATGCATGCACTATTGTGGATACATATTCAGGCTATCTGATGGTTTTGCCGTGCAAGCGTGCAACACAGCTGAGCACCATCAGATTGTTAGATCAGATCATATTACATTATGGAGTGCCTTTGCAGATTCAAAGTGACAATGGGTCACATTTCAAAGGTAAACTGATACAGGAGTATTGCCAGGAAAAAAGCGTGGCTATACCACGTGCCTTATTACCCTGCTGCTTCAGGGCTAATTGAACAAATGAATGGGTTGTTGAAAGAACAGCTGCGCAAATCTGGAGATGGCAATTTGGCAGGCTGGCGTGATCGTGTGTTTGATGCGGTGCAAGTATTAAACAATAGGCCTGTGAATGAGCATGAAACTCCTTTGATGTGGCTAATGACTCCTACTTTACAGATTCAACCCAATTCAGTCAGAGAAACCCTATTGTACTGGGAAATTACCCCGGGTTCTTTAGCTCCCTATCAGGCGACTCCAGAGTCAGCAGGAGTAGACTTGCATTCCCATGAAGAAATCAGATTAGACCCAAGAGGGATTGTTGTAATTGAAACAGGGATTGGAGTACAAATTCCCCCAGAGCATATGGGATGGATTGCCCCTAGATCTGGCCTAGCATTGAAGGGAGTTCAAGTGTTGGGAGGGATAATTGATGCCGATTACCAAGGTGAGATCAAAGTCATCCTGATGAATAGTGGGGACCAATTGTCATTGATCCACAAGGGTGATCGGGTGGCCCAATTGATTATCATTCCTGTTAAGTTGTCCATGATTAAGAAGGGGGAGCCTCCTACAGTGTTAACTACCCGTGGGGATCGTGGTTTTGGCTCTTCAGACAGTATGGTACCGGGTGCGAAGGTGTAGGTGGAAAGGCCAAGTGGCCCACCAGTGCCCGCAGATGTCATTGCATCAGGCAAATACCACCGGTAGAAAGAAATGGCAATATGTGCCCGCAGACAAATGTTACCTGAGAGAGTGATGTACAACACTGATATCTCTTTTCTGGGTTTGCCTTGTAGATCCTGTGTCTGGCTGGTGTAATTGTGGTACTAAATGGACTCCATTTGGGAGAGTTAAACAGCATGCTGCTACCAACGAAAAATGTCACATCTGTGCCAGTGATCAAGGGGATACTGATAGTGATGAGTAATGTTGTCCAAAAGCAGCCTTATGCCGATGCCGAAAAGCCAGCCAGACCGAAGACATGGATTCGTGAAATGCGGCAAACACGTCAGGAGCAAGTGAAAACAACCTTGATGCCAGTCATTCAAGAGGCATCTTCAGGACGGCGAAAACATTCCCCCATGATTACACAAACGGAGAATATGTGGATATATGTGGCACAACAGGTGCTCAACATAACGCACTTTTGCCTTACTGATGTGCCCAATGCTGAAGCCTTACTAACTACGTTCTTAGTAGCAGTGCCGACGCCGGTTCCGGTTCTAAAGCATATTTTCGGCCTCACACACAACGATTCTTTGGTTCAAGATTTTGATATTAGGCAATCTTTTTCCGTCTATGAGTACTGCAGATTTTGCCAGGAAACCGATCGCAAATGGAGAAATTTGACACATGTTATAACCTATAATATAACCCAAGGTGATGTGTGCTACCTTATGACATGCAATGCACAAGAAATTGGCAAATGCCAACAGCTCGATTTAACCAAACCACAAAATCATGCGATGTTTGAGCAACGATTATGTTCGCGAGTGCCACGCACATGTACCAGTGTAAATAATACTATGTCTTGTAATCATACAGTGATAGCTGCCAGTCATTTGAATCATGTGAAACTTCCAACAGGATGGCTCTTTTCATGTGGCAACATCCCATACACTTATATTCCAGCTAACATTTCCGGAGGTCCTTGTGCCTTAACTCAATTAGGACTAATGATGTTCCCTTTACACCCAGCGATAACTGGAGGCAAAAGGTCAACTTTCGAGTCTGTGGGTCTATCTCCCGATTGTGATTCACATGTACATTTGTTATCAGAAGCTGAGGTTCTAGCATTACCCTTTCATTAGTGGGAGTTTGGGGTTTAGCTGCTGGGGGTTACAAATCTTTGATTAAATTAGCATGTTTAGTAGTCAAATGCCTTAATCATACTTCTCAGGCATTAGAAGAATTACTCCTTGATAGTCAAGTTATTATAAAAGCAACTTTGCAAAACAGAGCTGCTGTTGATTAGCTATTGCTAAAGCATAATTTAGGGTGTAACGCAGTTGAAGGTATGTGTTGTTTCAATCTAAGTGACCATTCAAGATCCATTGAAAGTCATATTCGAGCTTTGAGGGATCTCATTTCTCAAGTGTCCCAAGATCATACTGGAAATTGGTGGGATTGGTTATTTTCATGGATTCCTGATATTGGGGGTACACTACGTTACGCTTTTGCTTGCATTTGCATTATATTAGCTATCATAATAGCTTGTTGTTGTTGTATTCAATGCATTCCTAATTTAGTTTTAATGTTTCGTCGGTTTCAGAGACCGGCTCCGCTGCCACTGGGCTATGGAAGATAAATATCCAAGGGTGGAATTGTTATACTTGAGCTAAAACATGGCGCTGGTGCGCAGTGCATTCTGGAAGCGCTCAGAGCCATGATGGATATTTACTTCATGCCGCAGTGAAAAGCTGCACGCATTTTGCTGAGAGTTAGATTCACGGTGCTGAAGAAAACATGCTTTCCATACCTGGTATGCAGTCAAGGACATTTCTGCTGGGAAAGCTAACTTTGTTATGTCTTGTTATGAGCTATGGGACTGTTTTTCGTGGTGTTTGTTTTTAGAGGAGGGAGGCACTTCGCTCCTTGAGGGTACTGTCGGTTGACCCAGCTGGCAACCAACGGCTGCTCATCAATGCGCAAGTGCGTTGCCAGAAGGTTCGAGAAATCGCCACCCCTTTTTGAAGTGTGCATATATGCAGAACCCCTGAGCGGTCAGGTGAGACTTCAGCCGGAGGAGGACGCTTTTGTCCGGCATACCTGTGGGCTGTTGTGCTCTCAGCCTGGCTGTTATCGGGTTCTTCCAGCCACTTCTGGCGAGATGAGGAATCCAGTTACGCTCACTGTGATGTATTTCCTTTTGAATTCTTTGCTTCTTCTGTGATTTATTTCTATGTTATCACTGGTTGCTTCTAAGCTTTGAATAAATAGCCGTATAAGTGCTCATTATTTTCTAAGAGTGTGTGGTTGCAAGTTATTGCGTCTTACTGCGTTCAAAGTATTGGCTCCGTAATTGCATTGGTGATTTATGATTTTCCGTGCACTCTGGAAGAGCAATACAGATGTCTAGTGCTCAAACAGAACCCTCAGACTAGCAGTGTTCCCTGAATTGCCCCAACAGGTCAGGTGTGTGCTGGGGGCACAATGACAAGGCACAAACAATCCAAATAACAGTGTCCTAGTGAAACAAGAAATAGAGGATATCGAGGAAAAGCTATGCCAATGCTTAGAGGTTCTGACCCATAAAACAACTCCTGAATTAAATAATGAAATGCAAGAAAATAGTAGCAGCAACTATTTTCACAGGGAACTAGAATGAAAAGAATAGAGAAACTTTGCAAAATTCCAAGAAAATAAAAATAGAATAGTCAACATTGAGACAGAGGAGAACCCAAAAAAAGCCAGAATAGAAAATCTTCTCTTTCAGAGATGGAGTTACACCTCCTAAAGAAAAGTTGGTCAAAATAGAAGTCCCTGAATAAAAAAAAAACTGATATTTTAAGGCAAGAATATACAGAAACAGTAGAGGTACTCTACCACCTAAAGGATTCTGAAGATTGATGGCTGAAAAGAGAAGACAGCAAAGAGTTGGTGAAATGGCATTTACACCTACTCTATATTATGTCTCCAAATGTGTGTTTATTCCCACAGATACTCAAGTCATCTCACCTGAATTTGACCTCAAGAAAGGAAGAGCGTACATAGTGATGACCCATTGTCATGGGCAAAATATTAATGACATCAAGAAAATTCAAGCAGAGCTGTCTAATAGCTCACACTTTATTTGTAAACTAGAGTCTAAAGAAGGTAGATTCTATGCTCCTGTTTAGATAAAAGCTCGGTGTGATGTGTAAGCTCTCAGAGACACAGGGACACAGGTGACCTTGTTCTCCAAACACATGCTTGATAAACTCAGCCTAGAAAGAAGGGAGAGTCATACAATTCCTTTCAAAACTCTTCTAGGAGAATATCAACATTTTGACAAAATGAATATTTCTGTCAATAGGATTGAAGATCTGGAAATCAAAATTGGCACCACATTTACTAGGGCCTGATTTCCTTCTGAGGTTGTCCACGCTGATTGATTGTGTGAACCACCCTCTCTGATCCCAAACAAACCGTCCAATCCACCTTATGAGGATTGACACTTTTGTTATCTTGAATGGCACTTATCAATTGATTGAATAACATGCTAATTAAATTGAGTTTAATATTCAGAATTATCAGGTATTTAAGATCACCATTATCACAGTAGGAGAGCAGAGTAGCGAGGGGCCTCATCTCAACTCATGAACATAAATCTCCCTCCCAACAATAAATGGTGTTCCACATTGGAAGGGGATACTTGATGTTCGACAGACAGGGGGACCCCACATAAAATATCAAAACCAAAGGTATTTTTATGATCTCGGCAGATGGTCAAAGAACAGATGAGTCTGGCCAATGCCTGTGAGTCTGATGAACAACATAAACATCTGAGATAGGGATTCCTGGATTTACAGAGTATCTTCTCACTTGGCTCCTGCGATTGTCCGCATACAACTTTTCATTCAATGACAATGTCCACGGACCCTGAAATGGCTTAATACCGGTTGTTTCTCGTCTCCATCCATGAAACGACTCACGGCAATGATCAGAAATCTGGAATACAATAACATCGTTAGTCAAATCCACAGCACCTTTAACAACACAGTACTGGGGGTTTCTAAAACCTAATGGACAACTGAGACTTTGCGATGAACTGAGAGAGTTGAATAAATGGGTCCACCTGTCAAAGTGGCTTCTTCCCTATATTGACCAAGGACTGTCCCAGATCCAAGGATCAAATTGGTACTCAGCCCTTGCCTTGGCAAATGGTTAGTGGACAGTACTGTGAATAGGGAAGATCAGTATACACTTGCCTTTATCTTTGGGGTAGTGGGGAATTAATATACTTGGACCCGAATGCCCTTCAGATACATGAATTCAGGAAATAAGTTCAACATTTTCCTCCACAAGGCCATGCCTGATCAGAGCAAAAGAGGAAACATGGCCTATGTGGATGATGTAAATTTCTACTGTGAAATGATATAATATGATTTAGCATTTATAACATGCCTACACACAAGTGTTTCAAGGCGCGATAAGGCAAGGGAGGGGGGACAGAGGCAAGACAGAGACAATGATCTTACTAGGCCAGGTGACATTGGGATTGTGCAAGAACAGGGGAAGGGGGAAGAGGAAAAGCACAGGGGGGAAGGAGAAGTTGGCAGTGCAGTACATGGGATCGACAGTAAAAATAAATAGCATAAATAAGCATTAATTAAAAAGTGTGGCAAGCTGGTGGCAAGGCAAGGGTAAGTACAGACATCAGTTGTTGGTAGGGGACTGTAAGAATACAGTGGGAAAACATCTGGCAGAAATCATATAGGTTCTTGCCCGGTTGCGAAAATCTGATATGAAATGATCTTTCCTAAAGCACAATGGTGTCAAAACCAGGGTAAACTTCCTAGGACATGAAATCACAGTTGGTGGTCTCAATCCGCAGAAGAAGAAGGCTGAGATCGTACTCAAAATAAAGAACCCCACAACTCTATGGGAATTGTGAAGCCTCATTGGACCGACACATTATAATCAAAAATGAATTGAGGATTATGAAGAGATCATTTAACATTTAATAGACATATTGAAGGTTGGGGTAAAGTGAGAGTGGGGTGAGGCACAAACTGAGGTGGTGAAGCAATTGAAAGAAAGCGTGTCATAAGCTCTTCATTTGGTTTACCCCATCAAAATAAGTTTTTCGTAGAGACGGTTTTCTCAGACACCTGCTTCATGGCAGTGACCAAACAATATGTCAAGGTCAACAAGGTAATTTCCTATGTGAGCAAAATATTATCCCCCATAGAAGAAAAATTCAATGATTGTGAAAAGCACTTCTGGCAATGGTGTGGGTGTTGAAAAACTACTGCCCGTTTATCCAGGGGGCGCACATTGTGGAGACCACACACCAACCGTTACCATATCTACAAAGTGATTTAATATAGGCTGTGAATATCCTTAATTCAAGAATTATAATTATTATAATTGTTCTTTTATAATGCACACAATACCAGAAAATGGTTTCTAAGCATGGGATTGGGATTAGAACCTGTGTTGCGCTGTGTTAACTTGCTTCCAAGACAAACACGTTGCCCCTGAGCTATCCCTCCTCCCAGAAACACTTCTTGAATTCTGTCAAGCCCTTTAGCTCCAGGTTTGACAGACTTGCATGATCAGACTTGCATGATTGTGCTGAAGAATATTGTTTCGAGGATGAAAATCTAATCACTGAGATAAACCTCCAACTCACAGAACTGGCTATTATCGCTCATTCTGACAATGTGCAAAATGGGTTTGTGGAACACCGGAATAATTGGAAAAACAGAGGCATGCTTCATGCAAACAAAAAAACGTTAAAACATAGTAGATTGATCCAGACTTTTCATGATCTGGTGACGTCTACTTCCAAGATAGAGTGTCCTGATAAAACTGGAAATGACTTGGCTATCCAATTGGCCAGAACAGGAGCTCTGCAGGTGGACATCATAGATATGGAAAACATTCTGGAAGAAATTCAGGTCACGCAAAACCTATCATATCATATCATATCATATCACAAACGGTTTTCTTGGTGGAGTAGAGATGCTCCTGGTGCAGACTTGATTATTGCTCAAAAAGAGGATCCCATTATTGTGAAATTCTATAAATACTTAGAAGATCCATTCAGATTTCCTCTGGCAGAATCAGGGAAAGGCAGACCTTTGCATTCTGATGAAATTTCAGAATATGTTCAAGATCCAAGATCGGCTGTTGGTGAGGAAACCTCTATCTGGGTATGACCAGTTGGTGATATGATATGGCATTTATAACACACCTATACACAAGTGTTTCAAGGCGCGAGATGGTAACTAACTAATTCCGAAGTCTCATGTTAACGCATGCCTATATCCTGGACCCTCATACCCTGTTCCATCAATGGTGCATGTGTGCTCAGGGTAAACAAAATATCCATATGGTGAGGTGTGTATTATAAAAAGTGTTATTTTTAGAATTGTAACATTGCAAACTGAGGTGACTAATGTAATGATCATTTTTCATCTTTGGCACTGGACTTTCATGGATGAAAAACGTGTTTTCTTTAAGTTTTTACATTATTTGAATTGTATTAATAAATAGAGATTTTGTGCAATCATATGTGTTTCTTGTCCCAGAAGGAGAGAAAGGCTGTAGGAAATCAATACTGTTAAATTGGGGGTCTAAAAATAACTTTATAAAATAAAGAGAAATTGTGCGCGCCTGTTTTGGGATGGGTGGAAAATTCCCTTGAATTAGATGTCGCCCAATTAAAATATTCCACAACTTAGCATTGTATTTCACTGTGTCCACGATAACGGAGACACTTCTTTTACCCGTGAGTTTAAAAATGGAGGTGCTATCTGCAAACTGTTATTTGAAGGTGTTTAGGTGATTATCAGACATGTTTAGCAGGAGTTAGCTTCACACTTCTATGTTTTTTTGTTTGTATGATGTGTGTACTCTGATGCCTCTGGGCTTGCTTGTTGGGGTGCTATATAAATTAATAAATAATATAAAGAAATAACGTTTTAGATATTTCAATATTATTTTATGAAACAGTCTATCATCAGTTATTTCAATTATTGGCTGAGTATACGTTTAGGTTTAAGCTGCTTCCTTTATTGAACAATCGTGGGCCATGGTTCTGCTTTATTTCTAGAAGAATTGGATCAATCTGGAAATGGCTTTAGTATTATTTCTGTGCTTTATGGGAATGCGTGTTGGGGGTATATTTTACTAATTAGCACCCAGGGTGGGGCGGTGCAGCCAATTAGGGTCCACAAAACATGGGCTGAAATCTCCGATCTCAGCACGCATTCCACGAAACAGCAGGCTGTTTCCAACACCATGGGCCGCCATCCTCCCCCGCTTCCGTTTTTGTTAACCAAATTCCAAACTCCCTCTCCCCCCACTTAACTTTTAGCATCAGTGGCAGCCAGTGCCACTGCTGCCCGGCCGTCCACAGCGCCTCGGCTGGCTGACATGGAAAGGGAGGAGGGGCTTTGTATGGAGCACCGCCGTCCCTTCGCATGGCAGCCATCTTGGCAAAGTATTTTCATTCATTAAATGGGATGCTCACAGCGTTCCGTTCAATGAATGAAAATACCTTTTTTTGGTAACATGGGGTGCTAATGGCATTAGCACCCTCTTCCCATGGGTGGACAGGGGGTTACGGCCCGGCAGCCCAAGTTAACAGCCTGAACGCCACAGTATGCATCTCAGATGCTTCATAGGTCTGCTTATGTGCCCTTCTTTCTCCCATTGTTATTTCGAGCAGACCTATGTTCAGGTATGCACCACATAACTTTTGTAATTGAGGGTGTTCCTACAGAATAAACAATGTATTTTTTTCCAATCCCTCAAACACCTATAAATATAAATGGTATCCTCCAATTATCTTAAAATCATATGGCAGAAGATGTCTGCACCTCATGACAAAGTGAAAATACCTGTCATATATGCTGAAAAAACCAACAAAGACCTCCTGATATTGTGGTACTTTGAGGCGCAGGACTTCAATTTACGAGATTGATGCTAGGACCAGAACATCAAAAGAACAGAGCCTAACGGACCTATAACCTGGATTTCAACCCACAGCATTGCTGTAACTTGTGTGCATGGCACCAAGAGTTGTCCAAAGAGTGCTCCCAATCATAGACATCTATGTGGGTCCATACATTGGCTGTCCTATGGAGGCACTGTCTTTACAGTCATTAAATGCCAATGGCACTTCTGTGACAACAGGTCACAGAAGACATTGATTTTGAGCTGCCATTTTTGGCTAAGGCCAAGCTCTAATACTAGCTCCGCCTGAGCCTGTGTGCTCGCAGCCCTTTTTCCTAAGATCAACAGACTGCAGGGGAAGCAAAGCTAGATAGGGCACTCGTCTGCTGCACGAAAAGACACAATGTGCCTTCACCACAGGACCCTTTTCAGCTTCATGAAAGGCCCTATCATTGTGACAACTAAGTGACACTTCCTGCATTGTAACCCTAAGGGGCCTCTTGAGAAAGAGCTAAGTGATTTCTCAGGGTGGTGCAGAGAAAGAACGTGTGATCTGATCTTCCAAGGAACTTATAAATATGGTACCTTAGACATAGACCTCTGAGAAACATATTCCATACTGAAACCAGATGCTGTAGTCTGAGAGAAAACTGCTCAGTTTTAGAAGATGTTATTTGTTGAGGTTTGCTATGATATGATTATGTGACTAATACAGATAATACAGCACAGGATAGAAAATACACAAACACACACACATCCACACACACTCACTCACACACTGTTTACCAAGTCATGTGCACTGAATACTTTAGCCATTATTCTCCTACTCTGATTGCAGCACAGAGGAAACAGCACCGGATCCAAACAGAAGAACCCATAGGCTAAGTCTTTAAGCACTTTACTCCTGCTATTCCATGCTCACTCAACTGGGTTAATTGTTCTGGTTTGTGAGTTTTCATGTGTGTCAGTAGTGTACAGCTTATGAATCAACAAATAATAGTGTTCAAAACTGCTTTTGAACAACTATTTCGGTCAAAATTGGTTGCCAAATTTGAAACTAATTCTCCTAGGTCCTGAATAAGAGGCAGTCGTTAGGAGCAATGCTTTCCTTTATAATTGTCCCCTTTTTGCCATGCTTTCAGGCGCCCTATTCCCATTTTATAGTTATCTGAGACTACATGGCCTTATGAAAACAATGGGACTCCTATACTGCTTCTCCTTTTGAACTACATGCAGCTCGTGGTATCATAGGCATGCATGATGCAGGAAGGCTGGCTATTTGCTTGTTGTCTCTCTAATAAAAGCAAGGGCCTTATAGAGTCCAACACTTGAACCTTCTACATACTGCACATCATCTTACCAGTGTCTCTGTTGGACTCACACTCCTACTGCAGTTTCCCCTGAACTGTTTTCACCATTCGAAGGGTGCCCAATCCTTGCCCAGTGTCACCACTGTAATGCACTCCAGACACATGTAATCCTTGGCTGTTCTAATGCACCAGTCCAGCTGGGACCTGATCTGATGGGACCCAATAGAAAGGTTCTAGTTGGGATGTTTGTTACCAGACCTAGCTTCATTGACAATGATTTTCAAACCAAGATCACCTTCCTAGACGGAATTTAAAAAGATGGACCATGAAGTCACCTTATCCAAGAGCCACTTGGTAGGTTAGACCACTGCCTGGCTCATTGGGTACAACGTGGTGCAGCCTTAGAATCAAGATCATTCATTACCTGTTCAGATAACCCAAGGGAAGCCAAGGAAGTCCAGCACTGAAATTGATCCAATGGGGCCCAATATGCCCTTATGTTCCTCTATGTACGATATTGACCTAACTGGGCTGGATGAATACCTAGGATAATGGTCAAGAATCTGCTGGGAATAGCCCCCGGTGGAGCATCGGTTCCGAAACAGAGAAACAGTGCAGCTGGTAAGTGTGATAAATAGAACAATTAGGAGTCAAAAATCACTGCCGCAGATGGTCATTGAAAGAGGGAGGTGGGCCTGCTTCTAATAGCCTACAGTGTTTGCAGTGACATGGGATTCAGGAGATAATTACTGACCCTAAAGTGAACATTAATGACTTTCCATGACAAATAAGCCAAAAATGACATATTATAGGGAGAGTAGAGATGGGTCACAGAGAAAAATTGAAGTGTGGTGTAGATGGTGCGTGTAAACAGGTAAAATGGAGCCAGAAAGAGATGGGGATGTGGCAAAATAGAGGCACGGGAGACTGCAGGTGTAAAGAGAAATGGGAAGCAAGGGACTGAGACGTGGCACAAAAGATGGAATGAGGGACGAATGATAAATAACACAATGAAAAAGAAAGAAATAAGAAAGGAGTGGGAGGGAGGTAGGTAGGCTGAGTTATAGGGAAAGGAAAACTAAGTGAACATGAAGCTGGGCAGGTAGATCAAGATAGGGGCCTGAGGTGAGGAGAAAGGGACAGATACATGTGGGTCACGGTCAAAGGGAGGGAAGGATGGAAATAAGTGAATGGGGAGACACGTTGGAGAGACGGTTTAATAATGCAGGTGACAGGAGGATAGAGAAGAAAGGGAAGAGACAGGAATAACAAAAGATAGTTGGAAAGAAATGTATTTGATAGTCAGAGGGAGATATGGAAATTTAGAAACATAGACCCTCCTTTTCGATGTGAGGGACTCTTCAAGGAGCAGGCACCCTGCTCCCCCAGAGATATGTTGGTCGAGCACTGCCTGATGCGGCGCATGACACATAAACACCGTTGCTCATGCTTTGCAAAATCATCATCACTGGATGGCAGTAATTGCGAATGGCCGCCACCATGTTAAAATATGGCAACCGCCATTACTGCTATTACAAGGGATCCTCAGGAACTCATCTTGCTCTGCTATGCTCTGCAAAAGAACAGGCAGAATCCACAGTGGTCCCTGCATCTCCCTTTCCATCAAAACCTCATGGGTCAGGAAGATGCTGAAAGATTCCCTGCATGGAGTGGGGTAATTGCGTTTCCCGATCTGTGTACCTTGATTCATGCAGGAAATCACAATAAAAAAAATGCACACGGATAGTGTGTCTCATTGCCTTTTAAAAACTACATTGCTCCATCCTGGTGCATCAAAAGGAGCTGAATAATGGAAGAATCGTGACTCAAAATGAGAGGGTTGCCATTCTTTAGTTTAAATACGAAAGTCTAAACATTAAGGGCCCGATTCATGGAATTATTTGCGCTGAAAATAGGGAACTTGTGCGCCAAACTGAGTTCAAATCCACGTTCATCGATTCATGGAACTGACTGCACAGGACTTTCTTGGGACTTGCGTGGAGGTCCCGCAGGCCTGGTACGTTTGTGCGCTTCAACGAGCGCCGTGTGCGAGACTCTAAGCAGTGTGTGTGCCGGGCCTGGGCAATGACCAAAATAGAACAGGCAGAATGAGGAAGAACATGCAAAAATGTGGATGTGTTCATGAACGTTACACGGCCAACCAATCGCACGTCCATCACCTCACAAATATAACCGTATTCATGTATTTGAACTGGGAAGGTCAGGTTGTGAAAAAGTATGTGCAAATCCAGGAACCCATATGCCACATGATAGCAGGCGTAAACGTCAACACGCATAGAAAGAAATGCGTATAAAGCATGCCATACCAAACGAAGATCTATAGCCACAGTGAATCCGGCTGTACTCAGAGCCATTGTGTAGAGACACCTCAGGGGGAGGAGGATGCCCAGGGCCCGGATCTTTGCTACACGCACCACACTTTTTGGGATGCCCGATGATCAGGTGTATGGCAAGTACAGGCCCCCCCCACATATAATACTACATCTTTTCAGGGAGTGGGACGATGACCTAACATCACCCACCATATGCTCCCAGGCCCTTACACCACTAGAAAAAGTGCTTACTGAACTACATTTCCTAGCAACCGGGTCTTTCCAGCGTACCACTGCAGTAGATGGTGGGATATCACAGGCTACCCAGCTACACTGTCTAAACCAGGTGCTGTCCTATATAACATCAAATGCTTGTGTGTGCAGGCACATACATATGCCCCTAACACCGGTGGAAAGGCAAACAGTCATGCAGGACTTCTACACAGTGACACACTTCCCCCATGTACTAGGTGCCATAGATTGCACCCAGGAAGTGCTACGGCCACCCAGATTGACCGAGCACATGTACAGGCACCGAAAGCATTGACACTCCATTAATGTGCAGGTTGTGTGTGATATGATATGATATGATATGATAGGTTATTTATAAAGCGATTAATACCAAGAGGTTTCTAAGTGCTGACCTGGGGATCAAACTTGTGTTGCTCCCTGTCATCTTTTTTCCAAGGCGAGCACATTGCCGCTGAGCTATCCTCCTGAGGGAATCATCATGGAGGTCTATGCTATTTTCCCAGGCAGCACACACAACATCTACGTCTTCCATATGTCCCCACTGCACCGGGCCCCGGTACCTGGAAAACATGGGCATGCATGGCTCATTGGTGAGTATGAACCCACATGCATTTGCATGCATGTCACACACTGAACAATAGACTGGGAAAAGATGACTGTAACAATCATGTCGACATTTACAGAGGACAGTGCCTACCCTCTGACAACATTCATTATGACACCCATCAAGAACCCCACAACACCAGCACAGGTGGGGTACAATACTGCACATATAGCCAAAAGGAGCATAGTGGAGCGCACATTCAGAGTGCTAAAGTCATGCGTCCGCTCCCTTGAAAACTCTGGTGGGGTGTTGCTGTATGCCCCACCAGTTGTCTGTTGAATAATTATGGCTGCAGGTGTCATGCACAATGTTGCCACACAGTGCGGTGTACCAGTGTACATGCAGTTGGGACACCGGCTACACCCACAGGCAGCACCATTGGCTACACCTGGCCAAAGCGCACATGGAGAGGCTGCATGCACACGGATGGCACAATAGTACTTCACCTAAATACCAGCCCCTGTGGAGTACACACAGTGAAGCCACCTCCCAGGTGCCATTCAATGATGATTTGGGGCCTATCCTCAGTGCCCACAACAACATCCTGATAATGTGCCAAAGGGAGTGCAAATGTGTGTGTGTCCATTAGACATAAAACAACATGGCCAAGCATAGGGCCATGAAAATATTAGTAAGTGGCAGTATACTACTACCTCTATGTGAAGTATGTAGTGAAATAATAGTTCAATATCACCAACTGTATAAAAGCTAAATATTCTGGCACAAGTACAAATTTGACGCTATAGAAAAATGCATGAAATAGGCAACAATCACATTTTAGTACCTAACCATTCATGGGCACCAAAAGTAAAACTTCCACCAATTCCAATATTCAAACCAAAATCTGATGAAAGACCTGTGGGACCCTGTGCACTACAGGCAAAAATGTATCCATGTTGCTGTGAGTCCGAAAGTAGGAGTGCAAAGTGAAACATGTGACATACATACTAGGAATAGGTATACATTGCCCACCATATTAAAACATCAGAATAAGAGCCAAATTGAAATCGAGCAAAAGTGTCTCACACACCCCAAGGTCCACATCCACAGCATCAAATAATGGTGCAGTTACACATGAAAGCAGCCTGTAACTTATGCCATTAATATGCATGGCAGTGCACAACTGAACCACAAAGGCATATGTCCATGTAGTACACACAAAAGCACACAGCACAAGGAACTCAGTCCTACAGTGCTGTCACTTTTACAGCAACAACTGGCCTGCATGTCGACACCAAACCACACACATGAGACCACAAGTAGAAAGGTAAACTACACATTTCATGCCAAGGAAATCATGCGAGGACAGCCCTGGACCCCCAATGCGTGTCACACAATAACACACTGGTTCAGTGGCCAAACCATTTTCCAACAACCACTATTCCCACAATATACAGTCACGTCAAAGCAGCCATGTTGAAACCGGACAATAAAGTGCACTGCAAGAGAAAAAACATCTTACCCCATCCCATGTGAGCCTGCATCATTGTGACTTTACAGTCCTCCAAACTCCCCCTTCATCGGCCTGGAAACTACCAAACTCTCATGCTGAAACCTGTGCATGCATAGAGATGCTACTTCCATTACAATTCCTGCATCCATCATTCCAAGTCAAAAGCATCTGTAGAGAAAAACAATTAAATGTGAGTGCCGGCAACACATCCATGCACCCAAACATACGCCAACATATGCCCCCCTGAGTGACTGTTAGGCAGGATCATATGCAGTACCCTTTGGGAACACTACACACAATTAAGACTACAAGTGTCAGTACAATTTCACCTTTGGTACAAGTCTGTACTACACAGTAATGTGGTAGCAGTGGCTGAACAGCCAGACTTAACTCAAGAGTCAAGTGAACAGTACAACAATACACAAAGCACTAGCAATTACAGTGATTCAAACAAACACTACTACATTTATTCACACAGTCATTTGGAAAACATTACACTAGTAAGAGCAGCTCAATATCACAATCTAATACACTACAAAACAGTTTCTGAACAAGTTCAGCTCCCCTGAAGTGGGAGCAAAATGGCACTTCAGTTACTTTAAAAAGGGGTAAAAAGACAAGGTTATAAGAATCAACAGCACAATACTTTCATAGGCAGGGCAAAGGGTTTCCGTTCACTACAACCAGCAATTCAATTCAATAGGCCTAGGCCAAAGTCAATCGTTCAGAGTCTTGTATGGGATAGCACAGTTCTGGTAGTAAACGGTTTAGTCTTTGCCACAGATCTTAGAAGAATTTGGCCAGACGAAAAGTTAGACCTTGGTTTAGGGAAGGACAAGCCTTCAAAGTCGGGAAAGTTTCACAAACTTTCACCGCGGCCGAATGGAGTTCTGCACCGCACTTGCACAGTACCTTGTAAGTGAGGAAAACTTGTAGCTGAGGCAGTTGTTCCTGTCAGTTTCTGCAGATCTTGCTGTTCCTGAGCTTCAGTCATGGGGACAAGAAGGATGACATTGGGAGGTTCCTGCACTGCCCAGGGAAGAGGCCACAAGCTTGGCAAAATGTAAGTTTAAGGTGTGAGTGATTTAAAGACCACGGACTGGTATCCTTCCCACTGGCTATCTGGTTTTCAACAGCACTCTAAAAAAAATTTGACCAGGATGGGGACGGTGTCCAGGCGGCTTACGAGTTGGTTGTTCCCACCAAACTCAAGGGAAGAAGTTAACCTTAAAGGGCTTCTCTGTCGATGGAGTTTCAGGCAATGCGGACCTGCAGCAGGGCTTCAACGGTGGACCAGGAGTTGCAGCAGTCGTCTTCCTTCAGCTCGTCTTTGGTTCTTTCGTTCCAGTGGTCGACTCTTCTTTCCTAGTCCCAGAGACCTGCTTTTAAACTGTTTTCCCCCATTCATTCCAGCCTGGCTGTCGCTCACAGAGCAGGGTGGCTGTCCTTGCTGCACAGCCAGCCGGCCAATCATGCCAGAGTGCAAGCAGGTCTCCTAAGAGACTAAGCACAGGGAGTTTCGGGCACCTCCCTCACATCCTGCCCACCCCAGACACTCCCGCGCCAGAGGAGGGCTTCAGCACTGAAGCCCGCCAAAGGCCAACAAACAAAGGGACCAAACCTGGTTTGGCGCACAGAGACAAACACAAGAAGGACATTTCCAAAAAGAAATGGCGAAAAAAGTTGACCGGAGTCTGTTTTTACAGATAGGTCTTGGGCGCCATGTTGGAAAACATGGCTGACCCGATTTTTTGCTACTGGTGTTCGCGGTCGGGAAAAATCGTGGTAGTTTGTTTAAAACCACTGCCACCAGCCATTTCAAGTGGGAAAGGGTAACATTCGACTGTTACATGAGTGTTTAGACTCCGGGGAAGCTAGGAAACCCCTCCAGCACTCTGTAGGAAGATAGTGTGTGCTGGGTCTGTAAATTTAAAAAGACTAGTAAAGTCAATTTAACTTTACATGCTCTGGGACACAGTAGTCAGTCCCAGAGAAGGTATTTAAACATTGGGGAGTCTGAAAGACACCCCTGTGCCACTGCACTGAGTGTGTTGTGTGACACACAGAAAAAGATGATGCCTATGGAGTTGTTTTAAAACTCCATATCCAAAGAACACAAAAGTAAAACACACATCAAAATACATGGAAGAGTGGGAAAAAGGCTTACACTCTTCAACTCAATACATAGACCGAACACCAAACAGCATACACCCTGGTACTAAAACACTGCACATGGACCTGTGGACAACATGCAGCTGTTCTCGCACCCCCAACTCCCCACACGCCCTGATTGAGACTGGCCCAGGAATCATGCTTGGATTCTAGGGTGCACTTGCAACTCACATTGGAAGAACAGATGGAGACAAGCTGTGGGAGTAGAGGATCATACACATGCATGGGTACACAATGTGGGCATGCAATATTCAATAACTGACAGTTGAAGATGACATTTAAAAAATGAATCAAAATCAAAGGACATGTATCACACCCTGGTGCAGATAACCAACAATATTAAACACAGTAAGAAAAGTGTCCTCATTATGGAACACAGAACCAGTTAGTCACGGGAACACATGCACATATTTGTGTAACCTGACATGCATCAATTGTGATAAACATGTCCTGTGGAGTCAATGCACACAAGAGGCCATAATGATCATCCATAATGTACGTCATGAAGTGCTGCAGCGGTTGATGATGACACATGAGAATCAATGTGTGTGGAACATGTAGAACAGTGGCATGTCTGGGCAGGTCATGGAAGTTTAGAAGGAAGTGGATTGTGAAGTGCAACAGGTCAAAAAGAAGTGTGCACAGGGAGTTCCCCTGCAGGGCATGGTAGCAAGAATGTGGACAGAGGAGTGGAAGGGTGGAAGTAAGGACACATCATCACTGTTGGTCATGCAGATTCACAGTGAATACATGCATGAATACATGCCATCAATCAGTCTTTACATCCAGACTCAAATGAAACATTGCCACTGGCCAAAGAGTGTATAGTGCCATCCATTCACGTCAAATTATAGCATCAATCATCTAAATGCATCCACACAAACAATGCACACACATAGAAGTCTAATTGCACATACACACACATGCATGTGTACAGACGCACATCTGCCAGACATTCCCCACGGCACAAGGTGAAGCCACGACTATGGCAAGATGTGCACTGTATTCAAATTCCATGGTTACCAATAACACCCATACAACATGTGACACATGTAAGTGTTGCTGATCCGCGCTAAGACCTTAATTCTCTTGCCCTATCAACAATAGGCACAGTGCATAAGTCCTTATTCAGTATGCTAATCACACAGATCTTGTGTCATGAATCTGATTTATTGGCACAGCCGAGACGTGTTTCGACCATTCAGTCGTCCTCAAGGTGATTACTTGAATAATCCGGTTCCTAGTGTCGATAGAACTACACACTTCACCAGGATTTGCTTTGGGTTTACCAATATTCAAATTATTCACCACAATTGACATAGCATCAAAATTAATCAGTCTTATTGATTTTCCTCTAAAGATCCATGACAATAGTCCTCCTTGTATACACTCCATAAACCAGCCTTCTTATCCACTGTTGCGGTGAGGTCCATGAACCCATGGAGTTTTATTTTATTTTTATTTTTGTTCCACTCACATGGACATTGACATGCATCCTACCCGTCCCCTCTCCTGTGTGGACAACCCGTGCACCGCCGCCACCCCGCCCCTCACCGTCCATGATGGACTTTTTTTTTTGTTGGTCCATGGACAGAGCTGTTTATTTTTGTTGGTTACCCTTCATTCTTCTTGGACACTTTTCGTTGGTTTGTTACATTTCCCTTGCCCGGGTGTGGGCTTATCTATTTTGTTTCATTTTTCAAGGTGAATGTATTATTTTCTCAATTTGTGAGTCCTTTGACATGTGCAGTTGCACTCTCAGGCGCATAATGGATGCATTTGGGGACTAGCAGCCATGGACAGTGACGTCAACTGCCATGGTTGCATCATGGATAACAGGAGGGCATGTGCAGGTAACATTGCATTACATCATACTTAATGCATGTGTGCTTGATTCATGATTGTGAAATACGGCAGTTGTAATGCTTTGTCACATGTTTTTGCAGTGCTACAGAATCATGCAGTGACTGCACTCCATAGGAAGTGCACCATGCACACCTTTGCATCCGTAGTCCCCATGCCCTCTGCCAGGCACTGGCCCTCCTCTCATGCATTTGGAGGCTAAGTTCCTGGTGGAGGTTATGAGGGAATCATATCATGCCAGCCCAGTCAGCAGGTAAACATGTGCTTTGTGTCACATGTTGAAAACACTGTGGGGAGTAACAAAATTAGGACATACTAGTTTTCCCAACTTTAAATTTGTATTTGTTGGTCATGTGCAGCAGGAGCAGCATAGGAGGTCCCCCTGAATCCCCAATATATAAATGTGAAGAGAGTAAGGGCCTCATTACTACCCTAGAGGTAACCATGCCGCTTTTTGCGGAATGGCTACCCCCATTCCGGGTACCGGGTCTGGGTTCCCTGAATGGGGAAATACCGGGCCATTCTGACCTTGGAGGACCTGGTATTTCCCCATTCAAGGAACCCGGACCCGGTACAGCCCCAGTCCCATTTCAGCCCCCATAGAGCTCAATGGGAATGGGGATGATGCTAACAACGGGCCTGTTAATGACGGGCTCTTTGTTAGCACCCTAGTCTGCTCGCGGAACCCGCTTAGGATGCCTGCTTTTACCAGGCATCCTTAAAGGGTCCCGCGAGCAGACCTCGTAATGAGGCAGTAGGGGTTTAACGGGGCCTTCAGCTCTACTGTCCCCGTTAATCCCCTATGGCTAGGGTCGTAATGAGGCCATAAGTGTTGCTGATACACACTAAGACCTTAATTCTCTTGCCCTATCAACAATAGGTAAAGTACATAAGTCCTTATTCAGTATGCTAGTCACACAGATCTTGTGTCACACATCTGATTTATTGGCACAGCCGTGCACTGTCAGGGGGCTGGGTGGGGTAGTGTCAGAGGTGAGGGGGGCAAGTGGGGGGTGTTTGGACTTGAGGGGGCTGTCTGGGGTAGTGTCAGAGTTGCAGGTGGCTGGTGGGTGGGGTCTGGACTTGAGGGGGCTGCCTGGTGGGGTGTCAGAGGTAAGGGTAGTGTGAGTAGGGGAGTGTGCTGTCAGGGGGCTGGCTGGAGTAGTGTCAGAGGTGAGGGGGGCTGGTGAGTGGTGATTGGACTTGCGGGGGCTGCCTGGGGTGGGTGTCAGAGGAGAGGGCAGTGTGGGGAGTGGAGTGTACTGTCAGGGGGCTGGCTGGGGTAGTGTCAGAGGTGAGGGGGGATGGTGGGTGGTGTCTGGACTTGAGGGGGCTGCCTGAGGTGGTGTTGGAGGTGAGGGGGGCTGGCGGGTGGTGTCTAGACATGAGGGGGCTGCCTGAGGTAGTGTCAGAGGTGAGGAAGGCTAGTGGGTGTGGTCTGGACTTGTGGTGGCTACATGAGGGTCAGAGGTGAGGGTAGTGTGGGGAGGGGATGTACTGTCAGGGGGCTTGTTGGGGTATTGTTACATGTGATTGGGGCTGGTCGGTGGAATCCTGACTTGAGGGGACTGCCTGGGGTTGGTGTCAGAGGTGAGGGCAGTATGGGGTGGAGAGTGTACTGTCAGGGGCTGGCTGCGTTAGTGTTGGAGGTGAGGGTTCTTGTGGGTGGTTTCTGGACTCGAAGGGGCTGTCTGGGGTGGTGTCGGAGGTGAGGGGGGCTGGTGGGTGGTGTCTGGACTTAAGGAGGCTGTCTGGGGTGGGTGTCTGAAGTGAGGGCAGTGTCGGGAGTTGAGTGTACTGTCAGGGTGGTGGCTGAGGTAGTGTCAGAGGTGAGGGGCGCTGGTGGTTGGTGTCTGGACTTGAGGGGGCTGCCTGGGGTAGTCTTGGAGCTGATGGGGGCTGGAGGTGGTGTCTGAACTTGAGGGGGCTGCCTGGGGTAGTGCTGGAGGTGTGGGGTCTGGTGGGCAGTGTCTGAACTTGAGGGGGCTGCCTGGGGTAGTGTCGGAGGTGAACGGGGGGCTGGTGGGTGGTGTCTGGACTTGAGTGGCTGCCTGGGGGGGTGTCAGAGGTAAGGGCAGTGTGGGGAGGGGTGTGTACTGTCAGGGGGCTAGCTGGGGTAGTTTCAGAGGTGACGGGGGCTGGTGGGTGGTGTCTAGACTTGAAGGGGCTGCCTGGGGAGGTGTCAGAGGTGAGGGTAGTGTGGGGAGAGGAGTGTACTATCAGGTGGCTGAATGGGGTAGTGTCAGAGGTGAGGGGAGCTGGTGGGTGGTGTCTGAACTTGAGGGGGCTGTCTCTTGGTATTGGTGAAGGTGAGAGGGGCTGGTGGGTGGTGTCTGGACTTGAGGCAGTTGCCTGGAGTAATGTCATATGTGAGGGGGTCAGGTGGGTGGTGTCTGGACTTGAGGGGACTGCCTGGGGTAGTACCAGAGGTGAGGGGGTCTTCTGGGGGGTGTCTGGGTAGGAGGAGACTGCTGGGGGGGTTAAGAGGTGAGGGCAGTGTGGGGAGGGGAATGTACTGTCTGCGGGCTGGCTGGGGTAGTGTTGGAGGTGAGTGGGCTGTTGGATAGTGCCTGGGCTTGAAGGGGCTGAGTGGAGAAGTGTAGGAGGTGAGGGGGTGGTGGGTGTGTCTGGACTTGAGGGGGCTCCCTCTGGGAATTGGCAGAGGTGAGGGGGGGTGGTGATTGGTGTCTGAACTTGAGAGGGTTGCCTGGAGTAATGTCGTAGGTGAGGGGGTCATGTGGGTGGTATCTGGACTTGAGGTGGGCTCCCTGCGGTAGTGTCGGAGGTGAGGGGGGCTTGTAGGTGATGTCTGGACATGAGAAGGCTGCCTGGGGGGAAGAGGTGAGTGCAGTGTGGTGAGAGGAGTGTACTGTTAGGGGGCTGGCTGGAGTAGTGTTGGAGGTGAGGGGGATGATGGGTGGTGTCTGGACTTGAAGGGGCGGCCTGGGCTAGTATCAGAGGCGAGTGGGGCTGGTGGGTGCTATCTGGACTTCAGTGGGGTTCCTGGGGTAGTGTCAGAGGTGAGGGTGTCTGGTGGCTAGTGTCTGGACTTGAGGGGGCTGCATGGGGGCAGTCAGAGGGGAGGGCATTGGGAAGAGGGGAGTGTACTGTCAGGGGACTGGCTGGGGTAATGTCAGAGGTGAGGGGGGCTGGTGGCTGGTGTGTGGACTTGAGGGTGCTACCTGGGGTAGTGTCAGATGTGAGGGCATTGTGGGGAGAGGAGTGTACTATCAGGCGGCTGGCTGGGTAGTGTCGGGCATGAGGGGGCTGGCGGGTGGTGTCTGGACTTGAGGGTGCTGCGTGGGGTAGTGTTGGAGGTGAGAGGGCAGTGTGGGGAGGGGAGTGTACTGTCAGGGGGGTGGCTGGGGTAGTGTCAGAGGTGAGGGGGGCTGGTGGGTGGTTCTAGACCAAAGGGAGCTGTCTGGGGTGTCAGAGGTGAGGGCAGTGTGGGGAGGGGGGTTTACTATCAGGGGGCTGCATTGGGCAGTGTCAGAGGTGAGGGGGCTGGTGGGTGCTGTATGGACTTGAGGGGTCTGCCTGGGGTAGTGTTGGAGGTGAGGGGGGGCTTGTGGGTGGTGTCTGGACATGAGAAGGCTGCCTGGGGGGGGCAGAGGTGAGGGCAGTGTGGTGAGGGGAGTGTACTGTCAGGGGGCTATCTGGAGTAGTGTCAGAAGTGAGGGGGATGCTGGGTGTCATCTGGACTTGAGAGGGCAGCCTGGGGAAGTATCAGAGGCGAGTGGGGCTGGTGGGTGCTATCTGGACTTCAGTGGGGTTCCTGGGGTAGTGTCAGAGTTGAGGGTGTCTGGTGGCTGGTGGCAGGTGTCTGGACTTGAGGGGGCTGCATGGGGGCAGTCAGAGGGGAAGGCAGTGGGGGGAGGGGAGTGTACTGTCAGGGGGCTGGCTGGGGTAGTGTCAGAGGTGACGTGGCTGGTGGCTGCTGTGTGAACTTGAGGGGGCTACCTGGGGTAGTGGCAGATGTGAGGGCAGTGTGGGAGGGGAGTGTACTATAATTCGGCTGGCTGGGTAGTGTCAGGCGTGAGGGGGGCTGGTGGGTGGTGTCTGGACTTGAGGGGGCTTCCTGGGGTAGTGTTGGAGGTGAGAGGGGCTGGTGGGTGGTGTCTCGACTTGAGGGTGCTGCGTGGGGTAGTGTTGGAGGTGAGGGGTCAGTGTGGGAGGGGAGTGTACTGTCAAGGTGGTGGCTGGGATAGTGTCAGAGTTGAGGGGGGCTGGTGGGTGGTTCTGGACCCAAGGGAGCTGTCTGGGGGTGTCAGAGGTGAGGGCAGTGTGGGGAGGGGAGTTTACTATCAGAATTGGGCAGTGTAAGAGGTGAGGGGGCTGGCGGGTGGTGTATGGACTTAAGGGGGCTGCCTGGGGTAGTGTTGGAGGTGAGGGGGATAGTGGGTGGTATATGGACTTGAGGGTGCTGCCTATGGTAGTGTCAGAGGTGAGGGAGGCTGGTGGGTGGTGTCTGGACTTGAGGGTGCTGCCTGGGGTAGTGTCAGGGGTGAGCGGGCTGGTGGGTGGTGTCTGGGCTGAAGGGAGCTGCCTGGGGTAGTGTCATAGGAGAGGGGGGCTGGTGGGTGGTGTCTGGACTTTGGGGGACTGTCTGGCATAGTGTCAGAGGTGAGGTGTCTGGTGGGTGGTTTCTGGACTTGAGGGGGCTGTCTGGGGGGGCAGAGGTGAGTGCAGGGTGGGGAGGAGAGTGTATTGCCAGGGGGCTGGCAGGGGTAGTTCTGGAGGTTAGGGGGCTGTTGGGTGGTGTCTCAACTTGAGGGGGCAGCCTGGGGTAGTATCGAGGTGAGGGGGGCTGATGGGTGGCATCTGGACTTGAGGGGGTTGATGTGCAGTCATGGTATATGCCGGCAGATTGGGTGCCTATGGTGTAGGGGGATGGATGCACAGTTTGCAGGGGTGTTGCCTTGATTTACGAACAAGCTCTTGCGTTTTTGCAGGGGTGCTGCTCGACTTACGTGGAAAGCCATGCATTTTTACAGGTGTGCTAGCTCGATTTACGAGGGGCCTTTGCATTTTCGCAGGGGTGTGCATTGACTTGCGAGGTAGGCTGTGTGCTTTCTTAGGGTGCAGTCTCGATTTACGAGGGAGCTCTCACATTTTTACAGGGGTGCTGCCTCGATTTACGAGGGAGCTCTCGGGTTTTCGCAGGGCTGGTGCCTCAACATAAGTGGAAGGCCACACATTTTCTCAGGGGTGCAGCTTTGATTTACAAGGGAGCTCTTGCGTTTTGGCAGGGGTTTCCGCATTAACTTATGTGGAGGGCTGCGCATTTCACTACGGTGCTGCTTCGACTTACGAGGGAGCTCTTGTGTTTTTGCAGGGGTGCTGCCTCGACTTATGTGGAAGGCCATGCGTTTTCAAACGGGTGCAGCCTCGATTTCCGAGGGAGCTCTCGTGTTTTCACAGGGGTTCTGCATTTACTTGAGAGGAAGGACATGCAATTTCGCAGGGGTGCAGCCTCGGCTTACAAGGGGGCTCTCGCATTTTTTTCGCTGGGATGCAGGATGGTGGATCGGGCTTAACACAGAGGTTTGCGCTCAGGTTGGGATATGGCTTGGTTTTTGATTTGCTTAGGTGCTTGTTGTGGGCGTTCCTCAAACAGCTCGATTCCCTTTGCATGTCTTCTAGAAATGTGCGCTTGGATCCATGAATATGCAGAGCATTTTTTTATTCTGTCCTTCTCACAGCGCGCCCCCTGTGGGATTTCAGTGCACAGTTCCATGAATCTGGTTCTTAATCTCGAAAATTGGAGTTTGAAATTACACCCTTTCCTATAGGTTAAAAGTTGTAATATTTAAATCTTAACATATTCTTTTACCTGCCGTTTTTGTAATGTTATCTCTACATTTCTTTTTCAGTCTGCTGCACTCCTGACATCCCCGTTTTATGTTCCATAGCCGTTTCCCTAATGTATCGTAGTCAACCTAGAATCAAGCATTTAAATTAATATTGTAAATGTGGACGCGCCTCTTTCCACGCTTTCACCATACTGACAGTTTCTTCACCTTTCTCAGGAACTAGGTACCCTTCTGCACTGTTTGCAAACCTTCTTTCCTCTGTTAATAACAAGAGGTAAACCTGTTTTCCCATGAGATCAAATGACCCCTTACCCCTGTTTAATCTTTATGCTTATTTTATTTTAAGTTTCTCAGACAGTATATTAGTTATGTTTGTCATATTTATATATTTTTAAACTTCATTCTTTCAAGATTTGTTTTATTTAGCACCTGTGAGAGTTTGCTAAATGGAAAGTCACCATGATGCAGAACTGGCACAAGGACACGGAACTCTGTTGTAAAGGTTGTGATGAACCTTTCACAACAAACTAGAAAATAAATTGTACTAAGATGGTTTAACAACTCAACAAAGGAAGTGTGAGGATGGTAGCTCCCAGTGTCCCGGTCTGGCGTTTGGTAGAGAATCATACTCCTACCCTTTTCTCCCCCTCGTCTGTCAGTATTCTTTCTTGGGCCCTCGTCGTCCTGATTAACCCTAGGCTGTCCTCCATGCTCCCTGGTTTAACAGCATAGTGTTTGACCGCCAAACTCTTCTACAATCTCACCTAGATCGTCTTGGTTCGCTGGAAACGTCCTAGTATCTTTTTCACCCTTCCTGGTCTGATTTAGTGCTAATCCCCTTTCAAACTAATCACTGTCACTTTCTCTTCCGTTAGGGTATTCACACTCTATTCACACTCCTTCACCCAATCCTCCCTTTCCTCCAACTCCGTTAATTCATTGGGCATCATTACGAGGTTGGAGTTAGTCATGGCGCTATTAGCGCCATGACTACCTCCAATACCGGTACCGTGTCCGGTCCCGTTCAATGGGGATTTACCGGTCTATTCCGACCCTTGCGGGACCGGTAAGTCCCCATTGAAAAAGCCATTCCCATTCCCATTTCAGCCCCCATAGGGCTCAATGGGAAGGGGGAAGGTCCTAATAACGGTTCCTGCAAATTGGTAAAACCAGGCATTAAGAAAGGGACCCGCTAAGGGACCTCATAGTAGGGCGGTAAGGGATTACCGGCAGCGGTGCCCTTAACGTTGCCGTTAAGCCCTTACCGCCCACCTCGTAATGAGGCCCATTCTGTCTATTACAGCCCATCTATGACTTTCTTTCTTATTTCCTTTCCTCCAGATTTGTCTCTTCACAATCTCTCTCCTTCTCAGTATCTCTTGTCATCAAAATCGCTCTCTTTATCTCAAACTCTTTCTGCAGGCCGGTGAAGAGAGGTTCCGAACCGAGAGGATTTGGGTGTCTTAGAGCACGTGAGTGTAGCAGTGCATGAAAGCGCAGTGGAGCATTGGTGTTATTGTTTTTTGAAATCAGAGGTTGTTGTATTGAAGTTGAGGTTGATGGAATTTGGGATTTTATTAATTATTTTTATTTTTCATTAGCAATGTGACATCATACTAGTGTGTAAGGAAGCTCCTCACTGCCATTTAATTTTAGCCCGAGGAAAGGTGACGTCATTTATAGTTGAAGTGTTAACTTCTCCAGAGAGAAAAGGCTGTACTGTGTTTAGAGATAACTGTCGGGATCTCCTCTGTAGGGGAAGGACCGCACGGTATAGATTTAGAGTGATTGGGCCTCATTACACGGATGGCGGTAAGGGTTTACCGGTACCGGTATTTTACCGGTACCGGTAAATCCTTACTGCCTTACTACAAGGTCCCTTTGCGGGTTGGGGAATTTAACGCCTGCTTTTTGCAGGCGTTAAAAACCAACCCGCAAAGGGACCCAGGGAGCTAATTACGGTACCGCAATTTGCGGTACCGTAATTAGCGTCTTCCCCATTCCCATTATGCCCTATGGGGAAAAAATGGGAATGGGGAAGGGCAATGGTGGAAGGGGGAATTACCACCCCGCCAACCTTGGAATGGGGCGGTAATTCCCCTTTCTGCCAAGGCGGTGCCGGTATTTTACCAGCATGAACCATGGCGCTACTAGCGCCACGGTTCTCCGCCATCCGTGTAATGAGGCCCATAGTGTCGGCCCAAGTGCAGGTCACAACTTGTATATAGTATTGAAGAGTATGTGAGTATTATTTGTGGAAAGAGAATATTGTGGTTAGAAGTATGGATGCTGGGTTGTGTACAAGAGGAATGTGTGCATTGGGTGAGAAGTGTGCAGTTGGGAGAGCAAGAAGTGTGCGTTATGATGTTTATTTTATAGCAGTGCACAAATCCCTCAGGCATCTAGGCGCTAGCTACAGTACAAGTGCAGGGGCACAGTCCAGAAGTTGCAGGACCACGCATAAAGGTTACGGCATAGTTAATGTTAATGTTAATGTTAAAGGTACTTATACCGCGCACAGTCACCAGTGGAATTGGTCCCCAGGCGCTCAGTGAATGTCCAATCTGGAAAAAAGACTCACCTCATGGTACAGGGTGGGGGGGGGGCTAGGTCAAGTGTACACATATATGTGGTATATTTGTGTAGGTGCACATCAGGTGTACAAATAAATAGGATAAACAGCATTTGAGTAAGTGCACATTCAGGTAAAGCCATTCCTCATAGAACGGGGGGCTACATCAGATGTACAAATAAACAGGAAAAATAGCATTTGAGTAGGTTCACATTCTGGTACAGCCTCACCTCATGGTACGGGGGGGCTACATCAGGTGTACATGTAAAGAACATGAGTTAGAAGGACAACCCACAAGCTATGTATGCATGGTAAGCCTGTAAGCATGTGTGGGGAAACAGTTAGCCAACGGGGGTTGTATGACAGAGTAAATGGCTTGAGATAAGCAGGAGGCATGTATAGGCTGTAGAAAGGGAGACACAGAGGAACGATCTTGTGACAATGCCTCCAGACAACCCCAACTAGCTGGAGTCAAGATTATAACAAGGTCAAGCATGCAGGAACATGGTGTGTACAGGAACATGGCATGCAGATGAAGGTAACGATAGGTCGCAGGTGTTTTAGCAAAGTATTGATGACCACTAGTTGCAGATGCTGAATTTGCTGCAATACATACGAAGCAAAACACTTAGCTACGGTGCAATAGGTCAAACTCCCCTACTGAGACCGTTGGCCTCATTACAACCCGTGCGGTAACCATGGCGCTAGTAGCGCCATGGTTTCCGCCAGTATTTTACTGATTCCGCCATGGTGAATGGCGGAATTACCGCCCCTTTCCAAGGTTGGCGGGGCGGTATTTCCCCATTCACCATTGGCCCTTCCCCATTCCCATTTTTGCCCCCATGGGGCTCAATGGAAATGGGGAAGGCAGTAGTTACAGTACCACAAATTGCAGTACCGTAATTACCTCCAAGGTCCCTTTGCGGGTCCAATCCTTAACGGCTGGTAAAACCAGCCATTAAGGTAGGGCCCCGCCAAGGGAACTCGTAATTAGGCGGTAAGGGGTTAACGGTGCCGCCACCTTTTATGGCGCCGTTAACCCCTTACCGCCTGGGTCGTAATGAGGCCCCATATTTGGGAAAGGTCAGCTTGCATGTTAGTAGAAGGCGTACTTGTGTTCATGTGTTGATGTGTTTTGTATTTGTATTAAATTACAAATATTTATTGGGTCTTGTACAAGTGAAAAGAATTACGATTGACATTTTTGCCAGAGTCGAGTGAACACGACTCTGTTAGAACAGGTTCGGAAGACAACAGAAGGGAAGGGATATGGCTGATTGGAATAATGGAGTCTCCCTTGGAGCACTTGTGTTGTAAACTCCCAAAATAATTAAACATCATGTTGAATGGGTGCAGGACACTGCAGGGCTGTGCTTTAAAGCATGGCCCTGGGAAGGCAAATTTGAGAGGGACATAGTTGAACACATTTATTCCTATTTACTATCCCAACACAAGGGGAAGAAATTACAGAGTATGCAGAGCATTTTGGCCCTGTGGAACATGTTTGAGGAGGAGAATAAGCCATACACCACATAAATTAGCACACATGTAGACCTGGGTGTAGTTCCATCTGCCCCATACCAATACAACCTTTTCCCCACTTTCCATCCAATAGCGGGTTAAACTATCCCACAGAAAGTATCCCCAGCGGAGGACACTGAATGGGGAGTAAGGAGGAGAAGGGGAGGGAGTAACTTGAGGTCCACCAGTATTAAGGCACAGGGTCCAACAGACTCAAGCAAAACCATGCGACTAATAGAAAAAGAAAGAAGGTGCAAGCTGACAGATAGAGTATGTGTTAAAAGAAATGGAGAAGGAGGTACAACAGGCAGTGGGGAAAAGGGAAGAGGTGTGATGTGCTACAATAACTTCAGACGAACGGAAGTCAAGAAAAATTTTGTTCAAATTGGACAATAAAAGGTGTCCAGAGGCTGACCTCCCAGGAAGAGGGGCGGCAGATAGAGAGTCTTCCAACGATGACGGTGGGGCAGCAGGGAGTGATGAGGATGAGGAGAGACTTAGGAGGAGCTGGAGGATCTGCAACGAGAAGGATGGGAAGGAATGGGAGACTGAAAGGGAGAAATAAAAGGAAAGAAGACGAAGGAGAGAATGGGAAAAGGGGAGGGGGAGGAAATGTGATAGCGGAAGGGATTGGTCCCAAGCACTCTGGAGTAGGATTGGGAAGATGGCGCTCATGAGTCCCGCAAAAGGCACAACGGTGTGATTGCCACGGGCACAGTTGCCCCTGTTGCAGAAGGGTCGAGGAGGACCCGAGTAAATATCTTGGCCCAGCATGGACAGGGATAACTTGATGTACAGCTTGCTGTCCTTCATGGCAATGGCAGGCAAGTGGATTTGCACCTTACATAATTAAATGGCAGTGATTAACCTGGCGGTAGGCAATAAGAAGAGTTTATTTGCCGCCTTGATGGGTGAAAAGGCAGACAATATTTGGGAGCAGACAGGGTATGATGGAGTGACCCTAAGTAGCAATGCACTGTTTAATAATTGCTGAGCAGACGTGTGGAAGGTATTACAGAGATGTTACCCTGACACTTCAGACATGCAGGCCATTTTGACACACACAATGACTCTAGATGAAGACCCTGCATAATACATTCAACAGATACAAGAGATGTGGAAATTAGAAACACAACACACAAGGGACGCAAATATCACCGCTTTTTAGTACATATTGATTAGCGGACATCCCACAGATGTATCGAAAGTATTAGGGAAGGTGGTACGGATGGAATCAAAAGACTGAGATACAAGTACACATAGTACACTCTTGTAAAGCCCAGCTAGACAAAGATAAGGACTCCACAGATAAAGCAGTAAAGGATGAAACAAACTTAGTACAGAAAAGGTTGGCCAAACTTAGCATGGAAGGAGCAGTATTAAAGAATGTCACACCAGGAGAGCCAGAGCCCACACAACACTGAGGAGGAGCACCCATGGGAATGGTCCAGCCACAAGCAGCTATAGGATATGGAAACCTCAAGGTTATTATCCACAGGTGAGAGGGTATGCTCAACCCAGATGTTTCACCAAACAGGGAGGGTATTACTCGCATGAGGGTATGGATTTTATCAACAAGGGATGGGGTATTCACCAAGATGAAGGGGGATGGGAAATGGATATGGAGCGCAAAGACCAAGGAGTATGGGGCCATGTTTTCTTTGTGGTCAGACGGGACACTTTGCCCTGGAATGTAGGAGCATGAGACAGACATTGTACAGCCAGGGTTGTCCTCCAGTGTACCAAACACCCATGCATCCCCCACAGGCTCAGATGCAAATACCAGAGCAACAGATACAGCCCATGCAGATACAAGCACCATTTATGGGAATGTTGCAGCTAACTTTGGTTTCCCAGGTGCCACAATCACACAACCACAGCAGTTGCCCCAGCAGCCACAAACGAATGCCCTACAGGCACAGGCACAATCACACGTATCAACACAGCAGTGGAACAGCAAATTGTTAGCACAGAAAATAGTCCAGCACTACAAGGGCCAGCAGTGTTTGAAAGGAACCCCTTTCCAGTCCCGGGGTCCAATATGAATACCCAGTAGGCCAGCTAACAGGGAGCACTGATGTGCCCAGTCCTTTTGGTAATTGCCAACTCCAAAGAAGAAACCAGGGGCAGTGAAGATAGGCCAGAAAGACTTTTTGTTTTTGGTTGACACAGGAGCTGCCAAGTTCTGTACTGAGGACGTATCTTTCCCTGTCGGACAAAGTAATGGACATAGAGGGATTCTCTGGGGCTACAGTGACAGTTTCTATAACTGAAGTGTTGACCCTTGTCATAGGCACACAACAGATTGTAGCACCCCGGTTCAAAGGACAGAACCATCAACATATTAGGTAGAGATATAATGAGCAAATTGAACATGACTGTTTCATTCACAGAGAAGTGCATTGTGTGCCCCACACCAGGCATGTATTTCAAGCGGGTTGCAGCACTCATACAAGCATTTTGTGCATAAACTACTCTGCAATGCATACCGTTTCACCCCTAACTATTGTTGTTTGGGGTACAGGTGTTGTTGGGATGGGTGCAACGGATTAAGGATCACACGTTTCGACTGCCCACAGAATATTTATTTCGCCCAGCACAGAGGGAAATAGTGTCAGGTACCACCATCACCGTACACTTAGAAGCAGCACTCATGATGAAGGACATGGTACTGTTACAAGGGACAGATGACGAGGGAACAGAGTGGCGCATCGTTCTGTGTATTGACCCAACACAACTTTTGACAGACTTGGCAGAAGACAAACATTTTAAAGACTATGGCCCTCATTACGAGTACGGCGGTAACCCGGCGGTGCTACCGGCGGGTTGCCGCCGAACCCATAACACCGGGCAGGTCGAATAGGGGGGCATTGATGCCCTGACATGATTTGTCAGCCGCTTTTGATACTGTCAACCTCCCCCTCCTGCTTGGCCGCCTTGCATCTGACGGCCTGATCCGGTCTGGACCTGGCTTGGTTCCCTTCTTTCCTGGTTGACAGGAGCCAAACTCTGGTCCTCTCCTCCTTCCAGTTCCTGGAAGGAGGTGAGGACCAGAGGCGCCTGACTTCCTGGTGCCACTGGTACATTACAAGTCCCGGCATTGTGGGAAGTCAGGCGCCGGATTTTGTAAGTCCCCATTCCCATAGCGCCCCATAGGACTCCATGAAATGGGGACTTGGAAGCACCAGCACTGTTCCTAATGGTGCCGTTGCTTCCTTGGCAACTCTGCCTGCCATGGCAGCTGCGCCCGGCAGGGTCAGACCTGTCGGGTGCAGCAGCCCCGGTAGGCAGACTCGTAGTGGGCAAGCCGGATACAAGTATGCCGGTAAGTTTACTGGCACCCTTGTTTCCGGACCGACACACTCAAAATGAGGCCCAACGAGGAGGATGGAGAGCTGATATTTCAAATATGTATCCCATGCCAGTTGATGGTAGAGTACAGAGAGGAACCCCAGAATACCCAAATGATGGGCATCATATTGACCCATATGCAAGCAGAGTTGATCAAGGTACCAGCGAAAATATGTACTAGTGGACCCCATGATGTAGAGTTGTTGAAAGGGGCAGGTGCAGTACATATAAAGGTAAAGGAAAGAGCAATATCACCCCAGGTAAAACACTAGCCCCTGTCAAGAGAGGCAGACAAGGGAATATAAGGAACCACATTAGCCCTGTGGCGACAGGGCATTATCAAGACTTCAGAATCTCCATGTAACATGTCCATCTACCCTGTCAAAAAAGCAAATGGTGAGATCCAGGATCTCCACCCATTGAATAACTTATTGGTGGCAGAGTTTCTGGTGGTACTGAATCCGGCCACCATCTTGTGTAACATTGCTACTTAAGCAGACTATTACTATAATTGACTTAAAAAACTAATTTAGTTTCGATTCCATTACACCCAGACTCATAGGGCCTCATAATGAGTTGTGCGGCAGCCCTTAAATGCGGCAGTAATGGTGTTACCGCCACATTAACTGATCCACCCAATCTCGAGTCCAGCATGTTTATCCCCAGCTAACATGCTGAAAAAGTTCAAATTTTTGGCACAATTACCACTGGCGGTATTGCGGCACAGTAATTGCACCAAAAATTCCCCATTGAGTCCTTTGGACCCAATGGGGAATGAGGAGTATTGTTTAGACCCCAAACTGTGATCCGGTGGTAATACCACTGGATTGGTGGGCGCTAACACACATAATGTTGGGTGGTATCCCAGTCCCATGATGAGGCCCATAGTATCTAACTGTGTTTACCTATCATGACACCACAGAGCACAGTCATAAAACATGCTGATCTTTTAGTGTGTAGTTCTATAGAAAACCAATGTAGGGAAATTTCCATTACACTACTCACATTATTGCCAGAAAAGTGATACAAGGTGGACAAGGACAAGCTGCATATTGTCAAAAGAATGTAGTGTATTTAGAACAGATAATATCAGCATAGGCTAGGAGGGACGCCCCTGAAAGGACAGCAGCAATACAGCACACCCCACAACCAAACACAGTAAAGGAAATGCAACAATTTATGTCATTGTGCAATTATTGTAGGTCATGGATGTTTGATTATTCCACATATACTAAGCCCCTTCTTCAGGAACTGAGTATACAAGGAAGCACAAAAGGCAAAAGGCCCTTTGCTCTGGACAGAGGAGATGATTGATACATTGACAGAGTTAAAAAAGGCATTTAGCACTCCCCCCATCTGGCAACGACAGATTATAAACAAATGTTTTATTTGTTTGCATACTTTAATGGCCAAGTGATGATGGCTGTTCTCACTCAGAAGAAACCGCAAGGCTTCACAGCAGCCCCCTAAATTCAGTGATGCAGGGACACTTTCCATGTGAACAGTTGTTTGCAGCCGTGACATTCACAATACAGAAATCATCCAAAATTACAAAGGGAGGCAGTGACGCTCTATGTAGAGCATGCAGTGTTCTCCATATTGGAGAAAACAAAATCTACCCTAACTACCAAATGAGCTTCAGGGTATGCAGACCCTCCTGGTCCTGTTACTAGGACTAACAGGCTGCCCAGCAGGATCTACCTTGCTGGTTGCATCGGGTCTTCAGACCTATTCTATCAGGATATAATTTGTTTTATCTCCTAAGCCGGTCTGGCTGCTAACCCTATACAAGCTTCTGCCTATGGCCAGGGCCAGTCTTGTACTCTGTCACTCTTTCTGGCTTTCTCACCAGATGACATCCTTGCAGCCACGATGCATCTAAAATTCTCTTCATCCTTGTACTCTATACCGCTAGATGTCATCAAAGAGACTTTGCCAGCCATTGCTCCACAGATGTCTGACACAGTGAACCTTTCTTGTTTATATGGCCTTATTCCTGTGGAGCTGAAACATGTACTGGTTGAGCCTCCTTAAAAAAACATCTTTAGACCCCACTGTTGCCGCTCACATTTGCCCTATCTCTCTCTTGACCTTTTTCATAAAATTGCGGAAAACACTCTTTTCCCCCCTTCTTTCCTTCTTTCTTGATGAGTGTGGTTCAATTGACCCCTTTCAGTCAGGCGTCTGCCCGGGCCATGCGTTGGAGAGAGTGATCTTGTTAGGCTGGTCGAATAGGGGGGCATTGGTGCCCTGAAATGATCTGTCAGCAGCTTTTGATACAGTTGACCTCCCCCTCCTGCTTGGCTGCCTTGCATCTGCTGGCCTGATCCGGTCCGGTCCTTGCTTGGTTCACTTCTTTCCTGGTTGACAGGAGCCAAACACTGTTCCTCTCCTCCTTCTAGTCCCCCTTTCACCTGTTATCTTGTGGTGTCTCTCCGGATTCCGCCTTGTCCCCTATGTTATTCAATATTTACATCCAGCTTCTTGCGAGTCTCATCCGCTCCTGTGGCCTCCGATGTAACTCCTATGCCGATGACATCCAAATCATCCTCCGGCTTGATGTTTCTCAGACAGGGTGTCTCGGCTCAGGGGTTGTCTTACGGCGTTAACGGGGTGGATGAACAGAAATTGGCTGAAATTGAATGGGGAGAAGACGAGGTCTTGGTGGTTGGTTCCTCTTCTGTTTCTTCTTCTTTGTCACTTTTGGACCTCCTCATTCTGGCCTCCGGAACTGGGTTCACCACTCTCACCTGTTTTGGTGGTAATAAATCTTGGCTTCAAGTTCTTTTCTTTATCTAACGAGGCCAAGGTTAGTGCAGTCAGTCATACTGTCCACCTTCAGCTAAGAATCTTGCGGAAAATCCTTCCATTTCTCCCATCCCATCATCGGGCACCGCTTGTTGCAACTCGTGTTTTTAGCCGCACAGACTACTGTAAGTCCCTCTACTTAGCTCAACCACTTTACCTCACCAAGCGTTTCCAGCTTCTGCAGAGACTGGCAACTAGGGTAGCCACTGGTACCCCCTAGGGGTCTCATATTTCACCTGTGCTTTGTTCACTTCATTGGTTGACAGTACCCAAGCGCATTTTGTTTAAATCACTTTGTACTGTGCACAAGGCATCCTATGGAGTGCCTTTGGGTCAAGTTTCCACCGTACTGCCCCTCTCATGCTCTGCATTCACAAAGTGCTCAGCTGATTTTTGTCCCCGGAATCTGTGGGCCAGATTTGGTGGTGGCTCATTCTCTGTCTCCACAGCCAGACTGTGGAATGCTTTACCACCTACACCATCTCCAGTTTAGGTGTCTGTTAAAAATCTGCCTTTTTTAGAATTTTGCTCTCCATGACTGCTGTTCTGTTGGTTTATGTTTAATGCAAAGTTGCTCTCAGTGTTTGAGCGTTTTATAAATGGACATAACATAACATCATTATAAAATGGCCACTACACCGCCATGCGAATACCCAGTCACCCAGACTCTTATTGGCCACAGTCATGCTCATTGGAGGCCGCCCATCCCAGCCGGGAAGTGCAGCCGGCCATCATTAAAGGACCCTCCTGGTCGTGGCACTAACACTCTGCCCAGAATGATCTACCTTGCTGGATACATCAAGTTTTCAGACCTATTCTATCATTATAAGAGGTCCGCCGTGCGAATACCAACGCACCCACCCTGCTCCTTGCCTGCAGGATCCTCATTGGCCATGGCCCAGCATAGTGGAGCCCGTCCAGCCCAGCTGGGAGACACAGCCGGTCGTCACTAATGGCTAGCAGTTAAGGCCTATGGACATCGTCCCTGCCGGTCTCTGCAAACTGGCCACCCTCTCTGATCCAAGTGACTCGGTGTCCTGACCACCTCTCACCCATAGGTAAGCCCACAAACTGGCTACTAGTGTATATATTGATAGAGTGCAGCAGCATCTGGGCCCCCCTCATAGTAGGGCTTATAGGGGTAATGCACCCATACATGCCTAAACCATCAGCATTTCTGTCCCTGCTCCATATTCTGCACACCCCTATTACTCCCAGCCAGTATGCGCCACAACATGCAGGGATGGCCAACCCCAACTGAAATATGGCCTCCTCTGCCACAGAAATGTTGCTGCCCAAGCCAACCACATTGTTACCCCTGCTCCTAGCCATGCAAGGTACTGCCCCTCAGCCCATAACTATTGAAAACGTGGCACTCCATACTTGGTTCACTTAATAGCACATACCTCCTCTTCCTGCACCCCACCACCCGCCATGACCTTAAAGTCACCCGCCGCCACGGCCCACACATCTCATACCTTGAAACCACGAACATGCAACTCTACACATAAATACACCATCAACTGCGCATTTGCTGGTAATCGGCTGCTACCTCCGCCAACCTCCTTCTTGCCACATGATCACCTTCTGCAAATAATGGCTTCCTCACAGCATACAATGCTCACCTCCCTTACATGTCACTCACCTAACTCCTTGTCCACCACTAGGTCAACATGCTTACCTTACCTAGCGACGCACAATGCCTCCATTCTCCCCCACTCACCTATCACTTCCTTGCCACTCTATCCAACTACCAGCCAGCCATGACCCACCACAGAACGCTCTCACCAGCTGGCAGTTCACACAGAGTCGCTGACCTCCCTTCCAACATCCACGCATCTATGCAATGCCTATTTCAGATGCAGCACTGCTGCAAACCCCCATCAACTCCCACAACAATACCATTGAACCCTGCCGTGTATCCACTGCATCAAGTGACCTCACCCTACATCACTTCCATAGCCCAACCTATCACACCAATGCCACCCATTCCGGAGTGCCTTGATCAATGCCTGCTCCCTGGTGGCATGTGCCCCTGACATCATGAACCTCATTGTACTCAATAATATCGACATCTTGACCATCACAGAAACCTGGCTCACTCCGTCAGCTGGGCCCTCACTATTGCAGTCCGTGTAGGCTACACCATACTTTGCTGTGACATACCTCACAAAAAGGGCAGCAGGGCTGCCCTCATCTACAGGGACACCCTCCTACTGTGCACCACTGCTTCCACCCAGCTCGTCCACTGTAAATTCATCTCTGCTAAACTTAACTGCTTGCCTAATTCCACCTTTGGTCTCCACCTTATCTAATGACCTCCAGACCCAGGTGCAACCTTTGAGGATGACATTACCCAACTCATCTCAACTAACCTCAAATCCACTACCCAACTCATCATCTTGGGTGACTTTAACCAAGGCTTTGACTCCACTGACAATGAGGTCCTAGCCCTCACAAAATCTGCCACTGCCCTGGGTTGCATCCAATGGATCCTCAACCCCACACACACACATGATCGCACACTGTATTGGCTTTTAGATCATAACTGCAATACTGCCATAATTTCTAATCTACCTTGCCTGTGGTTAGGCCACCACATCATCACCTTCAGCATCCCCATACCAAGCAAATACTCCAACACCTGCACCCCATTACCCCCCGATCATTGCCTGCTGCACTCACAACCTCACAAGTGCTCATCTCCACTGTCTACTCAGTCACCCTGTCCCCCCCTCCAAGACACTACAGCCCTTCTGAACCATTACAACACATTGCTAAGCAGCACTATTGATGCATTAGCCCCCCTTAACGCTTGCAAAGCCAAAAGCGTCAGCCACAGTAACACCTAGTTCACCCCTGATCTCCGAGCAATTCATGCAAATAAGAGAGCAGCTGAGCCTGCTTGGCAGAAAGACCCCTCAGCAGCAAACAAAGCTCAATTCTCGAGTACATCGTTCCAAGACAGACACGCTATTCACTCTACCAAAGCTGCCACCTACAATTAAATAATATCAAATACCCCCTCCAGCTCCTGAAAACTGTTCACTATACTCGAGAGCTAGAATCCACGTCTGCTCCCCTTCCCACCACTGTGAAAGACAACCTCTGGTGCAGCAACGTCCAAGACACCTTCAACAGGAAAATCACTCAATTCTAGACTTAAATCAGCACCAGTCTGCTCTATTACCCAGTTACCTAGCCCCCATCTAAGCACACCAGCTCGCACCCCCCTGTTCATGTTACAACCCATCTCGGACACCGACCTGGCCACCATAATTACAGGCTTCAAACCATCCCGGTGTAAAGGTGACATATGCCCAGCATCCCTGGTCGAGGAATTTGCTGAACCTCTACTCCCTATCATCACCACCATTGCAAACTCCTCTTTTGCCTCCTGCTCTGTACCTTCTCCCCTCAAAGAATCTTGGATCTCCCCCTTGCTCAAAAAACCTGCCTTAGAATCCAGCATCACCCTCCAACTTCTGGCCCATCACCACTGCCTCCTTCCTCTTGAAAATCATCAACACATTCACCTACTACTAAATTCAAGACTTCCCTTGAAACGAATCACACATTAAGACCCCGGCAATCCTGCAAACCGGCTTCCATCCCAAACATGGAACAGAAACAGCCCTCCTGGACCTCAAAAACCAACTTGACGACACCGTAGATGCTGGCAACCTTTCCCTCCTCCTACTTCTAGACCTATCGGCCTTGTTGACCACTCTATGCTCTCCCACCACCTCACGTCACCCGCCCATTTATCCCCTGAAGCCTTCAAATGGATTGCATCATTCCTGGCAACAGAACCACCAGAATCTTCGCGGGTGATGCTGTTGCCTCTCCTACCCCAACCTATTGTGGTGTCCCGCAAAGGGTCCTCTGTCTCACCTACCCTATACAATGTTTACACAAAGACTTTATTTGACTCCACACGCATCAACTATACAAACTATGCTGATGACACGTAAATCTTCATTCCCCTATCTGGCAACCACACACCCAACACCCTCAACATAACCACCATCTATGAAATTCTTCCAAACCTGGATGGCCACACACAGTCTCTGTCTGAACAATGAGAAAACAGAACTATTGCTCATCGGTACTCCCACCCGTCTCTCCAAACTTGGCACTGCCTTTATTCACTTTAGCATTGATGGCCACAAAATCCCAGCTGCCTCAACTATAAAAACCCTGGGCGTCTACCTAGATGCTTTTTTCAACATGTCTTGCCCAGTTAACCACATCGTCTCCACCTCTGCCTACGTCACATAGCTCATCAATGCAAGCAAACCATTCCTATCCTCAGAAAATCACCTCACAATTGCACGGGCCCTCGTCTGTTCCAAACTGGACTACTGTAACGCTCTTCTCAGTGGTACATCTGAGAAATAAATGAACAAACTACAAGTGACACAAAACAATGCCCTCTGTGCCACCCTGGACCTGGCCAAGCACAATCACATCTTCGAAGCTAGAAGGGCAAGTCATTGGCTCCCTGTTAAAGAAAAAATTAAATTCAAAATTCTTTCCACCATGCACCGCTGTCTATCTAACAATGCAACGTCATACCTTGTTCTGAGGTTCACCAGGCACACCACAGCCGGATCCCTATGTTCCATCCACAGCTACGGCCTCAGCATACCTAGATTTAAGTGCAATAGAACTGGTAGGGCCAGCTCCCTGGTCTGCGGCACCACCATATGGAACACTATACCCTTTCCCTTTCAGTGCGAGCCCTCATTCTCCCCTCTGGCCCGACTCACTCTGCAGGGAACACTCTCGATGTTCTGATCTCTTCAGACCTTCCCCTCTCTATCCCTCTCTCCACTCCTCTCTCCTGGAGTGACCACTTTCTCCTTTCCTTCCACCTCACCCTCTCCACCCGCATGCCAAGCCACCTCTGTCACTGCCACCCACCTTCTCGGTCACCCGACCCATGAAGCGCGTGTCAGTTGAGGCTTTCGCTGCCACCTTCACACCTCCTCCTCCCCCCCGGCTGACTCTCACCCTGACACAGCCCTCTCCACTCTCCACTCTGCTATATCTGATACTCTTCACATCCTTGCCCCTGTCATGAGAATCCGCCTGAAGCCCAAAGCCAAGTGCAACTCCTGGTACGACTCAGACCTCATCAGCCTAAAACGTAAGTGCAGAGTTGCCGAGAGGAAATGGCGTGCTTCAGGTTCATCCTCTGACAAACTGGCCTGCCGCCTGCTGCAAAGGCAATACCGGCTCTCCGTCCTCACCAAGAAGAGAGCGCATATCTAAGCCTGCATCTCTGCGGCATCTAACAACTCGGCTGAACTCTTTAAAATCTGCAAGGAGCTGGCCAATCCTGCTGCAGTCTCTACCTCTCCTGTCCCTTCCCAGGCCCTCTGCACGGCATTGGCCTCTCACTTCACTTCTAAAACTCAGGACATCCTGTCCTCACTCTCCTCCTCTCACCGCCCCCCGCTATTCCCTGCTCTTCCTCTGGCCCTTCTGCTGCCACCCTCCTCCCTCCTTCTCTACCTTTCCCCTTTTCTCTCCAGACGAGGTTTCTAGACAAGTTCGATCTATGAAAGCCTCGTCAAAACAGGTTCACCCCTGTTCCTCCAAAACTATCAAGGATCACAACGACTCCCTAGCTCCTGCCCTGGTGGATTTCTGCAAACACTCCTTCACCACTGGAGTCTTCCCTTCCCCCCTGAAGTACTCCCTTGTGCACCCTCTTCTTAAGAAACCCTCTGCCGACCCCTCCTGCCCGGCTAACTATCGCCCAATCTCCATAACTCCCTTCCTGGCCAAGCTCCTGGAGAAACTGGCCATCTCCCAACTCAATCTCCACACTGAATCTGTTGGTTGTCTTCATGACCATCAGTCTGGCTTCAGAGCTGCCAGAAGCACGGAAACTGCTCTCCTGAACATCTGTGAAGACCTGCTCTCCAACCTCGACTCTAACACCACTTGCGTTCTTATCCTGCTTGATCTCTATTCTGCCTTTGACACTGTCAATCATGCCATCCTGCTCAACCGTCTCTGTGACAACCTGGGTATCACTGGTCTGGCTCTGGTGTGGCTGACTTCCTTCCTCTCCGACTGACCCTGCCAGGTGCAACATGGGTCCTTCCTATCCGACATCTTTTTCTCTACCTGTGGTGTCCCCTAGGGATCTAACCTCTCTCCCTGGCTGTTCAACCAATACCTGGCACTCCTTGCCCACCGCATCGCCACTCTCTGTCCCAACTTTCAGTGCTATGCGGATGACACCCAGCTCATTTTCAGGCTACCCTCGGCCTCCTCCTCCTCCTCTCCTTCCCTCATCTCCCACTGTCTGTCTGCCATCCAGGATTGGTGTGCCGCCAACGACCTCTGCCTTAATGCCAGTAATACTGACATTCTACTCATCAGCACACCGACTCCCTCCTTCCCTGCAGCTCTCTGGCCAGCCTCTCTTGGCCCTCCTCCCACTCATACCTGCAAGGCAAAAAACCTTGGGGTCACCTTCGACTCTGCGCTCTCTTTCTCCCCTCACATCTCTGACGTCTCTAAGAGGTCACACTGCCAGCTGCACCTCCTTAGAGGTATTCTTCCTTTCCTATCCTTCCCCCAGAAGCTCATTGTCTCCAGAGCCCTGGTCCTCTCCAAAGTGGACTACTGTAACAGCCTCCATCTAAATCTTCCTGCCTCCACTCTTCACCCTCTGCAACTTATCCAGAACAGGACTACGAGACTTGTCCTTAGCCTCAAGCCCAGGGATTGTATCTCTCCAGGACTGAAATGTCTGCACTGGCTCCCAGTGGCTGCGAGGATTAAATTCAAACCCCTCTGCATTGTACACAAGGCCTTCTGGGGTCTGGGGCCGAAATACCTTCAACTCTCTCTTCTTAAATACCTTCCTTCTCGAGTTCTTCGCTCATCTGCCTCCAACTCCCTCAGGGTCAGTCGCTTCTCCAAGCAACGAGTTGGTGCCAGATCACTCTCTTCGGCAGGGGCCTCTCTCTGGAACAGCCTTCCTGCCTCCCTGAAACTCGAAGAGAACCACCTCCGGTTCCGGAAACACCTCAAAACCTTCCTCTTTGCTTCTGCTTTCTCTCCTCCCCTCCCTTGCTGAACTCCTGACTGAAATTGCACTGGTTACCTGGCCACCCTTCTGATCTCTGGCCCAGGCCCTGTCAACTGCCCACCTGCACTGCCTCCCTGGCAACCTCTGCACTTGGGGACTGTTTTCTATATCCCTTGAGTCCCCTTTCCAGCACTTTGTCCTCACTTCCTTGCACTTGCCTGTTTTTTATTTATTTTATTTATCTTATTCATTCCACTTCCCATGTACTGCACTTTCCCCCATCACTTTCCCCCCTTGCCATGCACTTGCGCAATCTGATTGACACCTGGCCTAGTAAGATCGTTGTCTGTCCTCCCTTTGTTCCCCCCCCTGGCCTCGTCACACCTTGAAACACTTGTGTATAGGCGCGTTATAAATGCCATATCATATCATATCATATCATTTCACCTGTTCAGTAGAAAGATTAAAACCCACCTGTTCGACTAAGCTCACTGCATTTAAGCGTTTTACTGTTTTTGTCTCTGCAATTTCTGACTTATTCTCATTGTACTTGCCATTCTATCCACCTCTGTAACCAGCGCCTAGATGCCCATGGGATTTGTGCACTTCTACAAATGCAAAAATAAATCAATAAATGCAAATAAAATAAAGAAAAAGTATGAGGTCATATTGACAAATCCTGCTATCCAAATTGCGAGGCGTCATCTCGTGAATCCAGCTATGTTCATAGAACTACCACTTAACCAGGGACGGCATTTAGGGGTCACCAGGGGTCGCAACTGGGACCCCTGTGGTCTCCCTTGCCACCCCCATTAAAAGAAAACTTTTTCTTTCTTTTTTTTTAATGCCCGATCCTGGGCTGTGGCCAGCGCCATGTGGCTCTTTGCTTCTGGAGCGGTTTGCTTTCTTATCAGGCCTCTTACAAAATATATTTCTTAAAAGAACAGGGGTACCACAAGTCTAAAACTTTCAGCAGTGACCCTAGATAAGCAAGAATGGGAATACCAAATAATTTGTCTTTCTGGAATTTTATACAATGCTAGACTCATTAAAGGTTTATTTCAGGCACACGTCAGGGGTTGAGTCACTGATTTAGTCTGCTCTTGACCACCTCATTTGATCCTTTCATGAGCCTTGATAAATGAGTACAAATACAGGTGATATGGTATGTATATTTGTTCTATATAAAGCGCTTAAGCGTAAGTGCTATTTTAAAACACATCATTATCATTTGACCATGGATGTCTGCTTGCATTCACAGTAATTTGGTAATACGGGCCTATACGCACTGATCTTAACGATACATATGGCGATCCATTCTTGTATGAAATGTATATCACATTATAGTGATATCATAACCATATTTTTCGTAATGTACTTAGGAACAATGCTATGTGATGCCACTTCCTGTTGTGTCAAGGGGTGAAAGGTCATGTTGAATTGCTTCCTGTGATGTCACTTCAGGGTGGGGTCAAATGACATCACTTCCTGTGATGTCTTCCAAGTTGAAGAGTCATGCAATGTCACTTCCGCTACCCCAGTGTGACCGTTTACTATGCATACGTCACATTCACAGTTAATGCAAGACTAGCAAGGTGGAAAAGGAGAGGATTTAGGGGTAGCGGTGGCTCCCCAGGAACAACCTGCTCAATTATTGTCTAGACTGATAGTGGCATCGCCTCTCCTCGCAGCATTAGCGGTGGTAAAATGCACCACCCAAACCAATGGGGATGATGTAATTTCCAAAGGGAACAACAGAGAAGATGCTGCGGCAAAAAGAAGCAGCGTATATGCCATTGGGCACCACAGAATGTAAGCCTCATTGCATCAAAAAAGTACCCATGCTCGCACAAACAACACGCCCTCCCACATCACACATAGATCCCTACAACTCTTTTGGCCCTGATTCAACTAATAGACATGCATGGGGGTGCTCGTCAAGAGGAGCAGCAGCTGTGGACCAGGAGAGGGTGCTCCTTAACGCACACAGATCTGATGTTGTACCAGAATAGCACTGGGAAACCATTGATGCCCCTGTCACTGTTCCATGCAGCACTGGACCAATTACATTACCCAGTGCATGCTTCTAAGGCATATGTTGCTGCCGAAATACAAGAGCGATGGTTCATACCCAACATACAGGGGCATGTGACTGAATTTGTGAACAATTATTTGATGTGCCAGTGTTACAATGCGGTTCATTCTCTCAAGAAATTGGATTCACCTATCCAAAGTCCGCTGAGACTAGAGCACCGACCCTCTCCCGGGAGAAGAAGGGAGGGGTGAGTTTAAGGGGAGAATTGCAGAAATTTCATCGACTTTTTCATGCTCTTGTCATGTGTTTCAGGGACCTAACACTTCTTTTGCAGAATGATGAAATGTAGTTGTACAGAATAGGTATAGCAATGTGTGGTGGTTAGGATGTATAGGGATTTTACTGTTCTGTGATCTTCCTTTCCTTTGGTTTAAAGTAAAAGGGAGGTTTTTTACCCCCTTTCAGAGCAACAGAAGAGCAACAGGAAATTCAAATATATAAGTGTTTCAAACAAAGAGGGAAGCATTCAAACCAGGCATGTTTGTAGAGAGGCTGGGGAATCAGCGTTCAACTGATTCTGACAACATTTGGTATTACCATATGAAGGCGGTGGGCCGAGCGAGGGATAATGACACATGTCACGTGTGCTCTCTCATCCCACACACCGCGGGATACCAGTGTTTTTCCTCCCAGAGGAAGTGCCAGTAGAAATGGCACAGGGTCTTATACACCTGGATGTTTGCAAGGCTCGAGGGTTGTTTCAGGGACACAGGGTACAAGCAAAATGGGTGGAGACAGACACGATCTGTGAGGACAATTATATAAAGATTAAAATTATGGCAATGGCAGAAGAAACAAAACATCTTGTCCTAGAATATCAAACAGAAGGCCAGAGAAGGGGGGAGCAGTTCTTTACCACTCAGCGCAGACTCTCATGTTTGAATGATATGGGACACTTGTTATCTTGGTGCAGGATGTGACCCCAGCTACACATAGAGGACTCAGTGTTCTACAAGCAGTGGGTGGATGGCATAATAGGGTGCAGGGTAGAGGGATTGGTGGGATTTTCTGAAGAAGTAACATCAATGATGAATGATAAATGTCACACTATTTGGAATGATCATGTCCACATCGTTACCTGGATAGATGATGGACTGCACCCATTACAAATAAAGGCACCCACATGATATTATTTATGTTTCAGATCCATGGGAAAAAAGGTTTGATCAAATTGGGGACCAATATTGCCTGCCAGAGGACACTTGAGCTGCTGAATATACAGGTTGGAACTGCTGCTCTTACTGACTATTTCTGGGGGTGTGGTTCCCAACTATATGTCCTATTACCACCGTACTGGAATGGCCAGTGCTCCCTGGTCACTCTACACTCACCAGCCCTAGTAGTTCCGCATTCCGACATCTTGTCATTGAATGATCATTCAGCCCTGTCAAAAGGGATCTTCACCTGTGTTACAGGGAATATGATACAACACATCTGAATCCACGTGTCACTGAAAATATTAAAGAGGACAGGCATCCACATGCCAGATGATAGATGAATTTACTGAGAAGGAGAAGAAATAAGAATTACTCATCCCCACAGAACAGGGGGAAATATATGATGATAAGTGGGATGGCCAAGTTAAGGGAAGCAATACCACCGACCAGACACATTCAAACACAAGCGATTCCCGAAAGCAATATGGTATGGGGGCAGGGGCTTTGTAGTTTTAGGGGACACTTTCCGTAACACTTTCTGATTTTGAAAACTATGCAGCCCACTGGGTTGATTGTTATGGAGGGTGCTGATTCCTGGGGTGCGCTCTAGATGAATGTGGTGCTGCTGGTGGAAGCTTAAGGGGTGTCTAGAATTTGGATACCACAGGAGAAGTTGGGAGGGAAGGACAAAGAACTGTTGATCAATAAATTAATCGAAGGGGGGAATGTAAATATGCAAATTCAATGCTCACACGGAGGAGCACACGTATAAGATAAAGAAGTAATGCAGTAACACCAAAAGTAACGTGAATGGTGATGTCACGAGGCACGATGCACATATATAACACCTATATTACACCAAGTGTGCCACACATTAAGGAATAGGGTGCTGTGCATGGATGGACACATGCTAAAGCACAGAATGTATATGTAGTGTTAACTAGCAGGTAACTAGGGATAGGTAACCATGACTGCAGTGATGAATTTAGTAGGTCCCATTTTTAAAGGCCACAGATCACTGCGAAATTGAAGTTCTGCTGACACTTGCAGAAGTTATAGATCTGCTCACTAAGGGTGAGACACCAAGAAGCCCACAGTAGCTAATTAATTGTTGCAGAAGGAAAAGTTTCTCATGGGAAGAGAGCTACAGCCAAATACCAGGTGCAGGCCAACACAATACTTTGAAGGTCATTGGGCTGGGTGCCAAGGGCCCAGACAGCAAGTACAGAAGTAAAAGAGAATAGAAGATGATAAATTCAGTTTCAACAACGCTATCCTGCACAGTTTTTTCATCCAGTGCTGGCACGATGCAAGAGAGGAGACTGGGTGCAAATAGGTGCAGGGGCGCGAGGGAAGTGGGGAACCAACACGGGGAGTAGGATATGGTGTTTCATGGCTGTAACAATGCCTCAGACCTTGTTACTGTTCCTGCATAATTCCATTGGCTAGATTTGGTTGGATGTTGTATCTCGCACTGTTTCCAACAAAGGGGTTGAAACCACATTGAGGGATCACCCTCCCACCACTAATTCGTTCGCACAACATCCTGTGCTACAACTACGCTGATGACACTCAACTAATTTTAAAACTCCTGAACTCAAAACCCAACTGCAGACCTGACCTGGCCTCCTGCCTGCTTGACATAGAACTCTGGATGACCGAAAGCCACCTCCTGTTAAACCCCTCCAAAACGGAAATCATGGTGTGTGAAAACCTGGAGCTTCTCCCTCAACCACTACCCTGGCCATCCGCCATGGGCAAGTCTCCGACCCCCTGCAACTCAGTGAAAAATCTTGGATGTACCCTTGACTTTGACCCAACACTCTCGCGCCAAGTCAACAACGTCTCAAAGTCCTGCCACTACCACCTTAAAACCCTTAGGCGCATCTTTCCATATCTCTCCTGTCCCAACAGACTCTCTGCGGTCCAATCAATCGTTATATCAAGACTGGACTACGCAAACCCCTTATACCTCGGAGTCCACGTGTACCAAATGAATAAACTCCAAAGGGCACAAAACGCAGCAGCCAAATTGCTTCTTGCACTTAGCCCAAGAGACCACATCACCCCAGCCCTCAAGACGCTGCACTGGCTTCCAGTGGCCCGCAGGGTGACTTTTAAAACCTTGTGCATCTCACATCGAGCACTGCATAAAACAGGACCTCAATATCTTCAAGACAAGCTGAAACCCTACAACCCCCCACGCACCTTAAGATCAAGCTCAGCCGACCTCCTAATCATTCCGAAGACAAACTCAATTAGGTTAGGTGGATCAACATTCTCAGCCGTAGCCCCCATGCTATGGAACTCACTCCCACCCCACATCCTCCAGACTGAGGATTTAATGGCTTTTCGCAGACTGCTGAAAACCTGGCTTTTCCCCTAAAATCAACCTGTACCAAACCAACCCAAACAGACCAACAGCAACTCAATGACACCAATCCATCAAACCACCTGATGCAAGAAACTGGCAACTGACATCCCCCAATAATCTAGAAGGGCAAACAGAATTAAATTAATATAGATCAAAGCATTGACATTATTAATAGGAGTAATAAGATTTAAACTCCCGAAACGAGTAGAATTCATGCAGAGTGAACAAAGTGAATGACATAGATGAATTAGTTAGAACAGATAACTATATAGTTTGAATGAATGTGGGATTCGAATGAGTATGTAGACCGGATGAGTGTATGGATTGGATGAACATGTTGAGTGGATGAGTGTGTAGAGCGGCTGGATGTGTAGAATAGACAAGCGTGTAGAGCAGATGAGTGCGTAATACGGGGAAGCAAGTAGAACGCAGAAGCGCTTAAAACAGATGAATGTCCAGAACAGATGAGCGTATACGGGATAAGTGTGTAGAAATTACGAGTATGTGAACCTGATGAGTATGTAGAGTACATTAATATGGACAACGCATGAATATGGAAGTGTGATGAGTGTGTAGAGCGGAGGAGTATATAGAATGCAGGAGGGTATAGAATGCAGGAGTGTATAGAGCGGAGGAGTGTATAGAGCGGAGGAGTGTATAGAGCGGAGGAGTGGAAAGACCGGAGGAGTGGACAAAGAGGAAGAGAGGATTGAACAGATGAGAGAATGAGTGGATAGAGCGTATGAGTGGATGGGCAGACGAGTGAATAGAGTGGATGAGTGGATAAAGCGGAGGAGTGTTAGAACGTATGAGTTGATAAGTGTACAGACTGGATGAATGGATAAAGCGGATGAGTAGATAGAGCGTTATGAGTGGATAAATGTGCAGAATGAATGACTGTACAGACCGGAGGAAAGTATAGAACAAATGAGTGTAGAGATGAACTTATAAGACAGAATATCGCTGTTGAATGCGTGAAATTCACGAGTACTTAAAGCAGACGACTACGAGGAGCAGATGTGTGCGGGGAGCTAAAGAACACAGGGTCAGATAAGTGCAGAGAAGGGAGGAATGCGTAGAGGGATGAATGCGTAGAGGGATGAGTGCGTAAAGGGGATGAAGCCGTAAATGGGGTTGATTTGCGTAGATGGAGGAGTGCGTAGAGAGGAAGAATGCGTAGAGGATGAGTGCGTAGATGGGATGAGTGCGTAGATGGGGTGAGTGCATAGATGGGGTGAGTGCGTAGATGGGGTGAGCGCGTAGATGGGCTGAGTGCGTAGGTGGGGTGAGTGCTTAGAAGGGGATGAGTGCGTAGAAGGGGATGAGTGCGTAGAAGGGAATGAGTGCGTTGCGGGGATGAGTGCGTCATGGGGATGAGTGCGTCTAGGGATGAGTGCATCGTGGGGATGTGTGCATCGTGGGGGTGTGTGCGTCGTGGGGGTGTGTGCGTCCCGAGGAGTTGAGTGCGTCGAGGGGTTGAGCGCGTCAAGGGGTTGAGCGCATCGAGGGGTTGAGCGCATCAAGGGGTTGAGCGTGTCGAGGGGTTGAGCACGTCGAGGGGTTGAGCGCATCGAGGGGAGGAGCGCGTCAAGGGGTTGAGCGCGTTGCGGGGTTGAGTGCGTCGAGGGGTTGAGTGCGTCGAGGGGTTGAGTGCGTCGAGGGGCTGAGTGCGTCGAGGGGTTGAGTCGATAGAATGGATGGTGTGGATAGAGTAGATGAGTGGATGGAACGGACAAGTAGATAGAACGAGCCGAGAGAATGAATGGGTAGGGCAGATGAATGGATAGGGCGGATAAGTGAATAGATTGGATGAGAGGATAGAACGGACAAGTGGATAGAACAGAGGAGAGAATGAGTGGATTGTGCGGATGAGTGGATAGGGCAGATGAGTGAATAGAGTGGTTGAGTGGATAAAGCGGATGAGTGTTAGAGTGTATGAGCGGATAAGTGTACAGAGTGGATAAGTGTACAGAGTGAATGAGTGTACAGAACGGATGAAGGTATAGAACAGATGAGTGTAGAGATGAATATTTAGAACAGGACATTGATGTTGAATGCGTGAAAGACACAAGTGCTTAAAACAGATGAGTACGGGGAACAGATGAGTGCGGGGAGCAAGTGAGTGCGGGGATCAGATATGTGTGTAGAAGGGATTCATGCGTAGAGGGCTGAGTGCGTAAAGGGGGTCGAATTGCGTAGAGGGGTTGAGCGCGTAGAGAGGAAGAATGCATAGTGAGGAAGAATGCGTAGAGAGGAAGAATGCGTAGAGGCCTGAGCGCGTAGAGGGGCTGAGCGCGTAGAGGGGCTGAACGCATAAAGGGGCTGAGCGCGTAGAGGGGCTGAACGCGTAGAGGGGCTGTGCGGGGAGAGGGGCTGAGCACGTAGAGGGGTTGAGCGCGTAGAGGGGTTGTGTGCGTAGAGGGGCTGAATGGGTAGAGGGGTGAGTAGGTAGAGGGGTGAGTGGGTACACGCTTGATGCTGACAAGAGTGCAGGCGTGAGGCTGACAAGAGTGGATACGAGGGCATTGAACGGACTGAAGCGCATAGAATTGGGTAACGTATAAAGTATGGTTTGGAACACAGAGAACGCTCAAAGTGCATTTAACCCACAATGACTGGAGCAGGCATGGCGAACTGGAGCGCACAGGAGCGAACTCGAACACACGCGGCAAGCAGGAATGCATGAATGCGTGACCAAAATATATGGAACAGACTAGGATGCATGGAGTGGATAGGAGTGCAAGGAACGGAGGTATATAGTATGATTTGGAATTCAGAGAATTTCTGAAAGGATATATAACCCATCTTTTCCCACCACCACGCTTACTCTCTCCTTACATCACCACTCAACTAGAAGACAGTGATACTATGACACCATTCGGTATAACTGTTCTCATACCAACACTCGCCGCTCACTCCACATCATTCTAAGTAATTACTGCTGGTAACACCCCCAGCCACGCGTTCTCCTCAGGCCTAACGCAGCCACATCGGTTCTGGATAATTCCTGCCAGAACGAACACATACTCCTGACCTCACAACCAGCACACCTACCGCTAGAATGCAGCTATTACACGGACACTGCATGAGCTGCACACATACCCGGTGCCCACACGCACCCTTTTGACTCTCTCTTCTCTCTCTACTGATATGAACTTCGGTTCCCAAGGGCGTTCAACCTACCAGAGCCTTCAGACCATACCAATGGTATATAAGGCGCTATATAAATGCAAGTTAACAATAACAATAACAATTTATCAACCTATACATTAGCCAATGCCAACCATTTCTTCCATTGGCTAGATTTGGTTGAATATTGTATCTCGCACTGTTTCCAACAAAGGGGTTGAAACCACATTGAGGGATTTATCAACCTATACATTAGCCAATGCCACTCACATCAGTTTCTTGGTTTAAATCCTATCACTCTGGCCATACCTATTCTATTTCCTGGTCAGGTCAGCTCTCTCCAACCCATACTCTTTTTTATGGTGTCCCTCGGTGTACGGCTCTTGGTCCTCTTTTATTTTCTCTTTAGATATGCATCTCTCTGAACTTATCTTTCTTAAATCTGTCTCTTTGTTCTTTTGGAATTTCATGTTTTTCTCGTTTTCCTTTTTTATTTGTGCAAATTTCCAACGTTTGAATTAACTCCAGGTTAAACCAAACCTATTTTTTAGATGTATTTACAATTTATGCCTCATGTTCATTTGCCGTTATTTTCATTTTTAAATCATTAAGCATCTCAGAGTCATTATACAAAACCAGATCAGGGAACTCTGTCTTTTTATCATTGCAGGTGTCATGAATATTTAGTCACTTATTATCAGAAGCTACCCGGTCACTACTATGGCCTTCTGCCCCCTCCTTTGATGACTGTTTCTGGGCCATACAGAGATTTCCTATTTGTTCAGCCAACATTTTTACTTTGGCCTCAAGATACTGGAACCTTTCCATCCCCCTAGAATCTTTTCTTTGCGGCCTATGCCGATATTGGTTGTTTTCCCCCTGGTTAAATCTATTCTGCTATCTCTCAGGAGAATAATTCCTATTTAAGTTGTTTCTGAACTCTTGATTCATGTGGGGCGGGGAGTCGGGTGTCCCTATTCTTTGGTTATAATCCCCCGGTGATGATGATTGATTGTATTGATGTGGAGCATAGTTCATATTCTGCTTCATGTCCTGTCTCTCATTTTGGGAGTGTTGTCCCCTATGCTGATTCCCATTTTCAGTAAATCGATCCACGTACCGGGGTCTATCCTGGTTGCCATATATCAAAACGACTTTGTGTCCCCAATGCCTGGTAGGGACCATTACTTATTTGCTCCTGATTTTGAATCTGATTATTAATCATACCTGACATGTCGGATCGATATTCTGCCCGGGGCATGTCTCCTAAGTACCTAAGGCTAATGTAGCTCTCCCTATTACTAGGATCATGTGACTGAAACATCGGTGCAGAGGGCGGCAACCTCTGTTGACTCCACCTCTGTTCGGGTGTCACATTATTTTTGCCTGGACTTTGAGTGGACTCAAGTGACATTTTAGCTGACCTGATCTCCATTACTGTTGCCAAGGATTCTTTAGATTTTGATCTGGTATCTTTCATTTTATCATTCTCTCTACCCTGACAGTATAGCACTTCATATAGTTTTGTACTTTGGTGCACAATCCACTCAAGGGACTTCTCACGATCAAATTTGCGGACTAACTGTGATGTCTTTCTGAAACCCATAGAAATAGGCAGTTTTAAACTCATTGGAATTGGGATCAAAAGATACATCAAAATGAGAAAAAATGACGTCTAATCTCTTTTTCAAACTCTGCCCATGTCATGTTCTGCTGTTCATTTAATCCTCTAATGATACTGGCTGTGGGAGCATCCAGAGTTAAGTGAAAGTATTGTCTATATTGCTTCTTAGGTATATGGAGTGCTTTAAATATATCGTGCACCATTTCTAAGTGGTCCTCTATACAGCACTCCCCTCCTTTTTTGAATGATTTGATCAGAGCCTTGATTGATTTAATTATCTTGATAGGACTACTTGGCGCTATGTTTGGGATTGCACTACTTTGTGATTCAACCCTTGTTTCAGGTGTGTGGGATTGGTGGTGGCGCCCAATGGGTGTGTCAAACCCCCCCAAAGGTGCTGCAACCAAGCTCAGACACTGGCACAGCCACTGGGCTACTATCTTTCTGTGTAGAAATAGAATTCACTGCAGTTGCATTGAATGTGGTGCCCTGCCGTTTATCCTGGGACTTGAAAGTGCATATTTGCTGTTCCAAATCCTTGCAGTTTGTAAAGAGCCGATCTGCCTCCTTATACAAGTAATTGTTTTCATCACCTATCTTATTAATCAACTTTTGCATATCGCTCATTTGCATTTGGCATTCATTAAACTCTTTGTTTGGCTTGTCTCTTTCTTGAAAACATTTTAGCTATCTCTTGTTCAAAAGTCTGAAGCTCACCTTCTTTCTCGAAATGTTCTTTTTGGAAAATTTGCATTTCCAAATAAACTTGTCTTTATCTTGTCTAATATGATCTAACAATCCTTTCAAGTGTTTTAATTCTTGCTCAATATCCTCAAACTATTTCTTCCTTTGGGACAATTGAGTGTTGAGTTCTTTACACTTTAACTGCATGTCCTTTTGACATACCTCCAGTTCTGCTCTTAACTTTTCCTCCTGTTCACTAGCTCCATCTAATTCAACTTTTAGTCTGCTACTCCGCTTGGCATCATTTTTCTGCATTTGATAGGATCTATTTAAAATGAACCATGTTTTGGCACATTGCCGTATCAGACAATCTTTCTCTGCATGTTTATCAGCAGCATTTAACAATCTCAGAAGACAGACCTGAATCATGCTACCTTCTGCAAAATTGTTGTCCAATGGTTCTTTCTGCACTTCCCCATAGGTACGGTCATGCTACTCTGTGGCGTTATTTGATGACCAGGTTCCATGGGCATATAATCTTTCCTCCAGATGTTGTACCAACTCTGGGAATGTGGCCTCCATTTGAGACATTCTGAGATTCACTTCCGGTGTCACACAGCTCTTATAAAATGAATTCCCTTTAATGCACGTATGGTAGTGTGGAACACACTTGCCACGCTCAGTAGATGCTCTACAGTCACTTTCCTGGCCAACGCACCATTATTTGTAGGATATTTTGTCTTTTTGGGGTAAATTCGGGATCTGGCCGTATTTTCTTACCATAAAAATATTGGCGGTAATTTTGTGGTAAACTAGTCTTACATTTAGCGTGGGTTTGGTATCACACTATTTAAGTGACCATATCTTGTTAGCTTGTATTGGTGGTCATTTTAGTAGTATCTTACTTTGCAGTATTTTCAGAATTATCTTATTCCTCTGGTATAGTGGTGAGCATGTTTTTTTTTATACTATAACCCCATCATAAAACAAACCTTTCTTTTCTATTAGAATGCCTTCTTTTTGCCTGTAGAGAGCCCCAGACTTAGAAAACGTCAGAGAACCCAATGAGTTTATTCAAGGTACCACCTATATTTTGTGGCTGATATTACTGGCTTATGTACATCCAGTAATCTATGTGTCGGATTAGACACCCCTTCCCATCATCATGCAAGGAAGGAATCACTCATCACATTGCACACAACTCTCTACTTTGTAGCTGTTTACTACTGACTTTCTTTTGTTTTCTATTTTAGTTACAGTGGTAAATTGGTAAATGCACTACTGCACTGATATAAACCTCCCCTCTGTACTTCACTTACATAAATAATTCATAGATGCATGAATGTCAATAAAGTCTCAGTTGTTTTTATATACACTTTATATTACATGCCATTTACAACACACCAAATCTTACCATATGTTATTTACAGCATCATCTGCATGATAAAAGAACAAAACAGAACAAGCAGGTATTTTGCAAACATGAATTAATGTTCCCACACTTTGAATATAGATAGAGAAATAAACATATAATATTCCTAACCTCCCTGCAGTGCAATAAATCCTAGCCACACAGGTATGGCATACAATCTGCTCCTCACTTAGCACTTCTTACCAAGGCCAGTAATCTTTGAAGTCCCTGCACAACCTCGCTGTGTTTCGCAATCCAGTCTCAGTGCGAAACTTCCCTGTATGTGTGTGGGGAGCGCCAACTGATTAGATTCAAAGTCAGCGCTCAACCCTCTTGAGACAGCACCGTCCATCTTGACTCAGCCCTTTATTGACGTGGCTTGTCTGCCTGCAATATCTACCAATCAGGGCAAAAAGAATGTGCCCTGTGCCAGCCTTCTTTTTCAATACAATGAAGACTTGATTTCCAAAGCAACTGTTTCCTTTTGTTTCCTGCATATTTCTGCTCTCTACAAGCTGAATAAAATGCTAGTGTGCATTTCCTCATGGAAAAAATGAATTTTAAAAAGTGCACCCAAAACATGGATTGTACCTCATTGTGCATATAAGACTGCATTATCATGTTAGAAATTAGCACTTTAGTAAGGTTAGTAATGTTAATCAGTTGTGTATCCTAATGTAGTCTTCACACATGAAGCATTCAATATACATTGTGCACCTCATTATTTTAACCTGGCAACACAATAGGTTTTTGTATGTGTGCTCTGAATGCCTGCAGTTTCAAACTGGGCCTGGTTGTGTACTTTGTATGCTAGCAATAGCGCTATATATTATAAACTGGCAAAAATGCTATATACTATATGCTGGCAATAAAACCCCATATATACCCTTACAGTCCTCTTTTATTTTCTCTTTACATATGCATCTCTATGAACTTATCTCTTCATTCAATCTGTCCTGCCACTTCTATGTGGACGATTCTCAAATCTTTTTCTCTTTTCCCAAGTTCAATGATTCTCTCCACTCTAATGTTCCTGCTTGTCTTTCTGCTGTCCAAGCCCGGATGACCACTCATTTTCTTCACTTGAATTCCTCCAAAACTGAAGTTCTTTATTTTCCTTATTCGCCCCATCTCCCCTTTCATCACCTTCTTCTCTTCTGTTTCCCCTACCCAGATTTCTTTTTCAACCTTAGCTCGTAATCTTGGAGTTCTTTTTAATTCCTCTCTCTCCTACTCATCCCACATTTCTCTCACTCCCCGTAATTGTCGCGTTGTCTTTTTTAATCTCCATCGTGCTTGCCCTTTTCGGTCTTTTCAAGCAACTAAACATCTTAATTTCACCCTTATTTTCTCTGGCATTGTCTATTGTTCTTCTCTGTTCATTGGAATGCTGGCTACTCGTCTCGATCCTCTTCGTTCTATCTATAATTCTGCTATTCGCTTACTTGTTGAATAATTTTTTCATTCTTTTATTTCTACTGCTCTTTCATCTGCTATCCTGTCCTTTGAGTCTCGTCTCCTCTTTCACTTCCTTTCGATTGTGTTGAAATGACTTCACGGTCTTGCTCCTCCTTTTCTTGCTCCCTTGTTTCTTTCTACATTCCAGCCAGAGCTCTTCATCATGAATCCACTGATTGGCTGGTTGTTTCAAAACCACCCTGTGCCTCGCCCTGTTTCCGCTCTTTTTCTTTAGAGTTCGATTCTCTCTTCTGTACTTGGCTCAAAATGTATCTTCTATCCGGTTCCTCTTCTACATGGCTTACGTATCGCATTATTCATCTATGATTGCACCATTGTTATTTTAATTGTGGTAATGATGCTTTGGCAAAAGTGCGATATAATCACAATAAATACAATAAATAAAATACAAATGTTATCACAATCAAATGCCCAGCTACTTACATGTGAGCCCCTGGAGGCCATGCAAATGGCAACAGCACATGGTCTGAATGCCAATAACATACCATATTATCAAATAAATCAGGCATAGCAATTAACAGCCCAGACACTCATGTTGCACCGAGTCCCTCGGGTTGCACATTGACAAACACCTCTCCTTCAAGACAAACACACAACTAAGAAAACTCAGGCAGCTTGGTATCAGCTCTCCCTCCTGCGGCAGGTCAAGCCCTTCCTCTATCCAGACAGCTTTAGATCCTCCATTCAAGCACTGGTCCTGGGGGCAATGCCCTCCACAAAAGCCCCCCATTGTCCTCCCTTGTGCCCCCGAGAAGTGTCCTAGATGCGGCTGCATGCCTCATCAAGGGTCTACACAGTTACGACCACATCACCCCGGCCCACATCGACCTTCAAGTCTTGCTGCATCATTTATGAGGTAGTCGCCCTCAAGTCACCCAGCTACCTTGTGGAGAAACTCAGCATCTCTGGCGGACAGCGCACCACCAGAAGCCAAGACACCCGCAGACTTCAAATCTGCTGCCTCAAAAAGGAAAGGACCAGGAACCAAGCCTTCTCTGCTTAAGCCCCAAGACTATGGAACCTCCTCCTCGTCAGCATCAGACTTGCTTCCAAGCTCCACCATTTGGAAAAGAACTCAAGACCCACCACTTCAAGGAGTCTCTCCTCCTCAACACCTACTCCATCACGTCATCCCCAGTGCCACCTGACTCACTAGACACTGTCTGCCCCTCTGACCCCCACCACTATTCTGTACAGCTGTACCCCTCCTCTGCGCCCTTCTGTTTCCTAACCCCAGCTGTATATCTGTTCTGTTGTTACCTCTGAAAAGTGGTCTGTTATGCAAGCGTATGGTTGTATGCCTCTGTAATGCGCTCTGCTGTGTATCACTATTGTTGTATACCTCTGTAAAGCATTGCATTGTTTCTCAAAGCTACGTCCACGTTCAATAAATACAATAATAATAATAATAATAATAATAATAATAATAATAATAATAATAATAATAATAATAATAATAATGTATGCTGGGTATTCCAGTCATACTCACTACTCACCCAGGAATGCATATGCTCTCTGTACACATCAGCTCACTCCCCTAATAAATTGGTGTTTGCTACCTTTGGTGACTTATGAACCATCCAGGAGCCCAAACTAACATGATATACTGACGGAAATATTCCAAGTCACACTGGGAGGGTGTTATAGTGTTGCAGTAAATCTGCTTTGTTGTAAAAAGCAATGACATTGGGCCTCGTTACACGTTTAGAGGTAGCCTTGCCAGTAAAACCAACAGGCTGCCGCCAAACTTGTGAATATTTCTGGCACCCGGGAATTGGCAATTACTGGGTCAGACCTGGCGGGCAAGAAGGCAACCGCGAGCAGAACTCGTAGTTTGACGGTCCAGTAACAACGGTACTGGCAAGCTTACCGGTACTGCTGTTACCAGACCAGCAAGCTTATAATGAGGCCCCTTGTGTTTCATAACATTCGGGCACTTAATAGACAAAGGATGAAATGAAAGGAGCATGAAGGTGTAATTTTCAACATTAAATGGAGGATTAAAAGCAAGGTGTAACGCACATCCCTGCTTTGATTTCCTGATTTGATTTCCTCCTCCTAGGAGGAGCACCCGTTTCTTTTGCATGCATAAGATTTTGATGCAGGTGTGAAACTGATGGATGCCAATGGAATATGTCTTACAATTTTACCTGCTCTAGAATGCCCCCAGCAAAGCGAGATTTGCAGTCTGTGCTTTATTTCTCTCAGAACAGAGAATACAAGTCAAGAGTAAAGAGGAGTCACCTTGCTTTACGGTTTACTTTTACACTTTGCTTTGCGAGTGATGCCAATTGCATGCAGGTGACCCAACAGCACTTAAGTGCACGCATTGATGGCCCCCTTAATTCAGTTACAGATGTTTATAAAATGACCCCTGCATCTTTTAAGAAAAGTGCGAACACAATAAAATGATAAGGTATTGTTCCAAACTCTGAAATGTTACAATGTTTTATTTGCTGCATGAGAGTCTGTAGATTCAGCTGTGCTGAGAAATGTTTCTGTGTACAAAAATGCAACACTGAAGTACAGACAATTCCTACCCAAACTGTCCTTCATAACTGAAAAAAGATTAGCTTGAAAAAACTATTATTATCTTTTGTAAAACATGTTTTTCATTCTGCTGCCTTTGCCAGGAAAATATGTCAATTACTTAGACTTCTCGAGATTCAATCATAACTCTGACAAAATGCCAGCTTCCTACCTGAAAATCAGAAATGTTAAAAATGGGGCTATTTTTATTTTGGTCAATGATGAATTGATTCTGCCCGCAGCAATGTAGCGGTAAGAACATTGCTTGTGGTACTATGGAATTCAAGTATTGTAGCAGCGAAAAAATCTATAAGAAACCAATCAATCATAAAAAATACCAAGCCTTTAAATAATTGCAAACTGCAAATAAAACATGTAGCCATATACAGGCCTTTTAATTAGATGTATGGCTTTAGAGGATGAGATGTTCCAAGACAAGGCAAACAACCACTGACACAGACAACAATTGTGACTTTTGTAAAGATATTGTATTCTGATGCATGGATGTATGCACACGCAGTGGACGTGTGCACTGTATGACTAATCATTCTGGAAAGGCATGTAGGGCTGCCAACATATGCCAGGTACAAACTCAATTGGTACAATGATGCGGATTTCAGTCTTGAATAGCCATCAATAATCAACGGTCATACAGTCTGACTAAAAACCGTTGATTATTTTCCAGTTCCTGTGACACTCTGCAGTCTGAGTGATATAGTCATCCCCTCGCAGCACCCAACGTTTTGTTCACAAGAAATTACACCACCTTATATATCCAGTTCGCCAACAGCTGTTTTCTAGGCTGCAAGATGCACTTTTTTCAAATTGAATAGCCATCAAGTGCAAAATATACCCTCAATATACGCTCACGTGTGAAGCTCTTCTACCGTATGAAAATTGAAAGTGTTGCTTACTACTGGCTCAAGGAGGCTTCTGAAAGAAGACATTTTTGCACCAAAGGCTGTATCTCTCTAAAAGGTGGCACTGTTTGCTCCAAATGCATCTATGGGGCATGCACGCCAGCGGTAGTCCAATCAGGGACTACTGCAGCTCTCATGCACACCAGAAATCCTGGCACCAGTATTGTGGTTTGGGACCAGAAAGACCCAGCCCACTTCCTATGTACCCATATATCTGGCATGCATTAGCCCACGAAAAGCACCGGCTATCGGGGGAGAATGCATGCCCAAAGAAGGACTCCCTGGGTCACAAAGAGCAAGCGGAAGGCCAACGGACAAAATGGCCAAAGTAGAAGACAAAATACCTTGTGGCATGACCATGATGGACACTAGCCACATTTATGAGCCAAAAGCATTAAGCATGATATGGCTCAGTAAAAGTTAACAACAATACATGACAAAGCTTCTGGTGCCACCAGTCTACTCCCTAGGCACATTTTCCAGTTACCAAAACATATATAAGGGATGTCTACGGCCCAAAAATGCAAGAACCCCAGTGCGCGGTGCTGTAATGTACTTTGGGCACTAAAATACAGTTGCAAAAAATGGCAACAAAGCTCTGGGGTAGCTTTGTGATTCCCTTTGACTGTGTGTTATTATTTTGCTTCCATCTAGTGGTGATAGCTTGAATTTATTTTGCACAGACATCCTTGTCATTTTATATTTAGGCTGTGATAGGGCAGGACATGTCAGGATAGAATAGGATATGATAGGAGAGGTTAGGATAGGGCAGGGAGAGTACAGGAAGATGTGAACACCATGAAAAAAGAGATCAGTGGGGAAATGGTATTAGGTCAATAGACCTTTTTAAAAAACTATTTAGAAAGACCGCTCTGTGACCGCACAGAGCGTTTTTTCTAAATTGAACTGTCAGCCCCTGTGACACACACAAGTGGAATGCTTTGTGAAGTAAGTACTGGGATGTCGAAGAGCGATGTAGAGGTACTGATTGGATTACTTACTGGCAATCTTTATTACTCCTAGTATACTCCTCCTCATGCCAGTAATTAGGATCCATCGCTGCCTAGTCCAAATCCCAACATATATCTTGGTTTTCCAGGAAGGTAATGGTGACTGATGGAGAAGGATGGAAGGTGAAGGTAAAATTTTTAGGGGGTAGTCAGTCAGGAAAGCGGATTGCCTTCATGACGTAATGTATATAATGTGACAACAAAGAATAGGACTTGAAGTAATGAATATTAACAGTAAATAACACAGGCATACACTATGTAAGCACCAAAAAGATAGTCTGGCCAGACCGTGATAGGAGCTATATGAATAACACCATGCATGCATTTGTTCGTTAGTTCGTTCGTTCGTCCATTCATGCGCTAAACCATTCATTCATTTGTCCATCCATCTCATAGTTTCTCCTCAGTGCCTTTTAATCACATGTGAGCCCCACTGGTTCCATGACTGAAACTCAGGTGCTGATTCCAGCATCTGCAAAGTGCCTGCTGGTGACTAACAAACACTGTGGTATTTCACATTGAAGGTGATGCACTGCAGGTTTGTTATTCTGCAGGTCTGCAGTGCGTATATCTTGTCCCAGGAGGATAGCTCAGCGGCAGTGTGCTCGACTTGGAAACAAGATGACACGGAGCAACACAGGTTCGATCCCTGGGTCTGCGCTTAGAAACCTCTGGGTATTAAGCGCGTTATCATGTCATATCATATCATATCATTCACGGAGGGGTGGGACAAGAGTGAAAACATTATGTACGCCCATGCATACCCACCTGTTCCATTTAACTCACTCACCATTATTCAGTGGATCCGTTTTCCATGGCATCGGGCCTCACAACAAGTGCTACAGGCGGGTTGCCACTGGACTGTAACACTGTTTCTGGTGCCTGATAACCCGGTGCCAGTGGGTCATTACAAGTCCCGGCGGGCACCTGGAAAATGTTAGTCCCCATTGTTAGTCCCCGATGTTAGCCCCAATTTCCTTGGAGTCCAATTGGACTCCAAGAGAATGGGGGCTCGGAATCACAGACACTGTTAGTAACAGTGCTGGTGCTTCCATGACAACTGTGCCTACTGGGGCCGTTGCGTCCTGCTGGTCAGACCAGCCACGCACAATGGCACGAGCAGGCACCGTTGTAGTCTGCTGGTCCAGAAAGGGTGCCGGTACGTTTTAACCGGCACCCTTATTTCCAGACTGGCAGACTTGTAATGAGCCGCAAATCGTCACTTGTTGATTCTAAGCAGTAGCACACCCTAGCACCTTTGGCCCTGCAGTATACCCAATGGTCCACGCAAGACAGGGGAAACAAAACCCCCAATCTTGCATGGGCCTTTGTCAGTGCATGCTGGGTTACTGAACTATCACAGGAAAAGAACAATTCCCTGTAGTTAAAAGGCTGGCTTTGTCATAATGGGTGTTTGGTCTGTACTCCATCGTCCCTTATGGAAGAACGACCACTGACCTCCTGCCTAAACTGGGGCCATGGGTCAAAATATTGCATCTTACAGCACATTGTGCATACAAAATTGGAAAAAAGACTTTGAATTTATGTATAGGCTATTCTGAAAACATGGCCTATTGTTAAACTTCAGATGCCCACCGTGGGAGTGAAATTGCTGAGAAGAAAAAAACAAATAAATAATAAAGCCATACTGGGTTGCCAACGATCAAACTGTGGAAAAATAATTGTATAGGCTACCTACAGCAAAGAGTAGAATGTGTATCTCCCCATACATGTCAAAGCACATGTGGGGTGAGCAGGGTATGTCAGGGTCATTCAAGCTGGCCTGGAGTCTGCCTTGCTGAGCCGAACTAGAAGGATTTCGCTCAGTAGTAAATATTGTGTCAAGTGGGGAAGCTGAGATTTGAGTCCAGGTTCCATAGTTTACAATTAATCAACTATAAAAAAAGAAGATGGGTCACTAGGCAGGCGATGCTGTTCAGGTGGTCCCAAGATAAGGTACAAAATGTATTAAATATCCATGTGAAATTTTAACAGTTGAGATTTTACATATCTATTTTCTTATAGTAGAGTCTTCCGGGATAGTTATGATATTTGTGGCTTTTTTTGATGCACACTGTTTGATTTCACTTAGGGGCTTCGTGTCTCTGTCTGATCCATTAAAATGCCAAATAGTTTAAGCTTGTACGGCTGGGCACTTGGAAGGCCCTTACTGTCCGCAATCTTGGGCTGCGTGCAGTGGAGTCCCTGGAAAAAGACCACACTTACGGCTGAGTTTATTGTGAGGGTACCCTGTAATTCACCCCACCCTACTTTCATACTTTAACCCTTTATGAGTTTTATGTGTAGGTTTTCCAACGGGCTTTAGGGCTGTATGTTGTTAACTGTGTCAGCCCATAGGGACCGTGGACTCTTTTAGTGCTGAGCATCACTAAAGGTTATCGTTTGGATTTCATTGCATTATCAGTAGTTTCTTGCTTTTGACAGGTATTTATTTTATATTATTATATAATTATCATCTATGCCTCTGTGTAAGGCTCATGTAATCTCTTTTAGTGAGTTGTGATGACACTCTCTTTGGGATTCAAGATTTTGTTTGATTTTGACTGACCCATTGTTCCTGACTTGTTTCACGTAATCTACACTTTTCCTATCCCCCATCCCTGCATGCTCTTGTACATTCTTTGTAACCATTGTGTTCGCATGAGTTGTGTTGCTCTGGGAGAGCCTTAAGCCGGCAAGAGACATGCAATGCAAGCTACTTAACTTCCAGGTTGGTTGGCATTCAGGACTAAGCAAATCAATGTGTGATGGATTGCCATTCGGAAAGGGTGTAGACGCCCTGGCTTTTTCATTTTTATTCATTAATTAAATGATGCTTGTAATTCCATCTCTGAAAGGATAATCTGCTGATAAGATTCCCCTTTCATAAACTCCACACTAAAAGCACAGTGTGTATCTTTGCCTTCCTGCATCATTGTTTTGATCTGCAATTCCTGCTCCACCAGTGGCACACAGCAGGTTCAGAGGTCACAGGTGCTCATTTGACAGCTGCAGTGACAGCGAAGTATGTACAGCACAGAGGCAGCAGTTGAGATATGCACCCCTATACCAAAACTATGATGAACATAAGTAGCCCAGGCTGGTGGCAGGGTCACTGCTAAAGATAAGCTATGACGAAGTTAAGGCATGGTGCATGGTACCACTCGCGGTCATTGCACCCACATTCAATTTGATATCACACATGTGTCAGCTCAGTTGTGGAAGGTGATGCTGATTCTGGCCAGACAGGATGAGCATTCCAACTGACAGGACACAAACCCAAATGGCCATGCCTCTTCTTTGATCTCTTTGTGAGGGTAGGTAATGCCCTCCTCCAGAGATAGGCACACCACTGGCAGCTGTATTGTGCTCAAACATCAAAGGAGCACAATGATTCTAAAGGAGTAGCCTCACACCTGGGCGCTGGATTTCTAAAGGCCTTTTCATCCTACTGAGAAGGGAATGGGGCAGTGCTAAGGTAGACAGGAAGGCTCTGTACTGTGAAGAAAAAACTTCCACTATCTTGTTTCTCTCTACTTCTCTCTCTCTCTCCTTCCTGTCCCCACCACATTCTCTAGAGCAAAGCACTTTGGTTGTGATGTCAGAAGGGCGAGGTCCACTTCTTTCAAGAACAGGAGTTGGACCACTAAGGCTGGCTATCGTTAGTTGAATCACCTGAATACTTTACCTTTAAAAGAATGGGTCTCCCACCATTTCTTTGATTCACTCATGAACATAAACCTAAAGAAGAATTAATTGGATCTCTGTTGGTAGGGTTGATCCCTTCAAAGTCCTCCCCAGTGAGATGAAGACTGAGCATCCAAGGCAGAGGAAAGCTTTGTCCCCTAAACATCCTCAGAGACCCTGCTGCTGGGAAAATACCTGCCTATTTGCCAGCCACAACAGTATCCAGGACCTGATTGCGACTAAAGGATCAAGACAGCGAGGCAACTTGCATTCCTCTGTCAAACCAATTTGAGCTGGGATTCAAGCCCGTTTGATGCCTTCAAACCTGCAGGGCACTAGGAGCTGCTGTTGGCATTCTACCTCCGTGAACCACCATCCAGTGTGTTTTAATCTGTTTGCTGCTGCACCACACTAGCCAAATGCCTTGTTGCCCTGGCTCGGCAACATGCACAAAATCATTTCTGCCACCTTCGAACCGATGCTCCTATCACCAGCGTCTAAGTTGACGGTTTCCATCACCAGTCAAACTGACACAGGTGGCCCATCGAGCGCTGACCATTGAGCACCACATTGAGCCACTCGAACTGAACTGCGTATATAGTCTCCAGCATCTTCGCCATTGAACCATCCATCAAACTGACCATGGTGGCCCTTACATTGCACAGCTCCTCAAGTGCTTGATCGAACCGATTGTTAGGCGGAAACCTGTGCAGTTCCCTCTGGGACCACTGCAAAAGATTTAGGACTACAGGTGTTGCGATGAACCCACTTGGTAGCAATCTGTACCACACAGATTCAATTGGTAGCTGTGGCTGAGCAGTCAGACTTCTCTCAAGAAAAGTTGGTCAGTATAGGGAGTATACAAGATAGGGTAATTCTTCGCAGCAAAACGAGTAAACACGCAACCAGGCTTTAGTATAAAGATAGTAAGTTATTTATTAACAACAGAACGTCTACGAAAAATACTAAAGTGAACCACGGCAAACAAATCAAAATACAATTACTCTGCAGAATGGAATAAAGCTCAACCCCCCGCAACACAATATCGACAACTCTAGGTTCTACGGCACCACTTATTTTCAGACAGAGGTGTATACCTCAACCCAGATGACACTCGAATATTTAGTGAGGAAGGGAGAGAAGAGAAAGGCAGGTAATGAAGTCAACACGGTTCGTACTGAAGCGGGTAAAAATGCAAGGCAAGAAGGCATTAATCACACTAGATCATACAGTTCGGCGGCCAGGCCCACTCGGTGAGAGGCAAGGCACGATGTCCTGGAAAGTCTCTACGGATGATGCACTCAAGTCTTGTTTAGCAAATTGGTTAGCGACAGGTTGAACCAGTTCAGAACAAAGAGTGAATAAAGCTTGGAGGCAACCCAACGGAACGGAGAGGAATCAGATACCTCACACGAACCGATCGAAAAGGGAAGCCAGGCGGTTACGGTACCTTGTTGTGGAAGACAGCTCCGACGGGGGCAGTTGTTCCTGGTGGTGGATGCACGACGGGTCTTGGCCAAGAGAAGAGATGCTCTCGTCGTCGAAGAGAAGATGTCCGGTGCACCACCAGGGAAGAAACCAGCCGCGGAGTGCTTCGTCACAAGGCACCACCTTTCGATCACGGGGCAGGAGTAGTGGCTATCCGGTTGCCGGGTGCTCTGCACGGGCAATTCGACCACTGCGTCCTGGGCGACCAAAAAGAACAAAGAAGAAGAAGACTGGTTGTCCCCACCAGCCAGGGAAAGAGACTCTCCGGCAGGGAGATCTCTTCTGTCGTCGGGAGATTGTGAGACGATTCCGCAGGGCTTCACCGGAGGTGTTGTCGTGCAGGTCGACTCAGCGTTACCCTCGTCGGATTCTTTAGGTCCAGTGGCGACTTCCTGAAGATCCAGTCCCAAAGCCCTGCTTTTATGCAGACGTCCCCCATTCATTCAGCCTAGCTTGTCAATCAACACATGCTAAGTGGTGAGCGGGAAGGCTCACCACCTGGGCCAATCACTTCAGAGTGCGACCTGAGTTGGCAAGGCAACTCGGTCCAGGGTGTCTAAACCCCCTCCCACACCCCTGAGGTAACCCAGACAGAATGGCACCACTTTGGAGGGTCCCTGTCCAGAGGCCCGCCAAAAGTGGAACAAAGGGCTCAACCTTTGGTTTAGGAGTCACAGAGAAAAACACAGACGCCATTTTACAACCCGAGTTCTGGCAGAAAATACCACTTGATAAACCTATTTAAGATAAGTAGATCGGTGGTACTTTGGAGATTAACGAAAAACAGTATTAATCTTCAACAATGGGACGGATCCCATAGGGTTATGCTCGGGGTCGAACATAACAAGTAGTTTCCACTGCCACCAGCCAAAACTCGACGAGGAGGGACGGGACAGTGCCCCCTCGAGTAACAGATCCAGGAGTAATCGAATTACCCCTACTAGCACGTCCACAATAAGATGGTTGGTACTAGTTCTGTTAGCAAATTTAGGTCTAGTAAAGCCAATGGTGACTTTACATGCCCGGGGAGACGGTAGTCAGTCCCCGGGTATGGAGTCTATGGTGGGGGAACCAGCTAGGGTGCCCCCGTGTCACGACACGTAAGGTGCGGGGTGACACACATAGAAAAACTTATGAGACCCTATGGAGTAAAAGACCCCATAGCCCATCGAACACATTGACAATTCAAAGGAATTCCACACATACATGTCCAAGAGTGAGAGGAAAAGGGTCACACTCTTGGCAGGATGGAAAAACAAACTCCAGAAATCCAGCAAAGCTGCTGGGGGACTCACTAGGTTAGGAATTTCAGCCTAAACAGAGAATTCTCCCTAACACTCGCCCCCCCCAGACTAAGGGACAGGAGGATTTAATCCACTCCTGGATGAATCTCATACCTCTAGTCGATGATATACATCCTAGAGAGACCATCAGCATTTTGGTGGTGACACCCTGACCTGTGCTCAATGGTGAAATCGAACCCTTGCAGGCAGATCGACCATCTCAGTAGTTTTGGGTTTTCCCCTTTCATTTGCATTAACCATCTCAAGGGTTGGTGGTCAGTCTGAATAACAAAAGTAGAACCATACAAGTACGGCCTAAACTTCTTCAGAGCCCACACGATAGCAAAGCATTCTCTTTCGATTGTTGCCCACCTTGTTTCAGGATCCTTCAGCTTGCGGCTGATGTAGCAAACGGGGTGCTCCCTACCTTTCCCATCCAGTTGACTGAGTACGGCACCTATCCCTACATTGGAAGCGTCTGTCTGCACAATGAAGTGTTGGCGGTAATCAGGAGCTCTGAGTACTGGGGCTTGGCAAAGAGCCTTTTTCAGGTTTTCAAAAGCCTGATTGCACTCCTCGTTCCATTTAACCTTTTTAGGGAATTTGGGCGAGGAGATGACATTCAGTGGAGAAGCTATGGTCCCATAGTTCTCTATGAAATTCCTGTAATACCCGGTGAGGCCTAGGAAGGCTCTCACCTGAGTCTGAGTAGTCGGTGTTGTCCAATTTTGCACAGCTTCAATCTTACTGAGCAAAGGCCTTATTTCTCCACCGCCTACCTCATGCCCAAGGTAGACTACCTTACTCTGTCCAATTTGGCATTTACTCGCCTTTATGGTCAGATTGGCTCGTCCAAGAGCCTGCAAAACATCTCTCAGATGGGTTACATGTTCGTCCCAGGAATTGCTGAACACTGCTATGTCATCCAAGTATGCCATGCAGAAGTCCTCCATCCCGGTTAGAACCTGGTTTACCATCCGTTGAAACGTAGCAGGTGCATTTTTTAGTCCGAAAGGCATTACCGTAAACTGGTATAAACCAACGGGGGTAGAAAATGCAGTTTTCTCCTTGACATGGTTGGTCAGGGCTATTTGCCAATAGCCTGACGTCAAGTCAAATGTGCTGAGGAACTTGGCGGCGCCAAGTTTATCCACCAACTCATCTGTTCTTGGCAAAGGATGGGCATCAGTCGTGGTGACTGCGTTAAGAGCTCTATAATCCACGCAGAATCTAAGTTCTTTAGATCCGGCCTTTGGAACTAACACAACTGGGCTAGACCATGGACTAGTAGAGGGCTCTATTACCCCGAGATCAAGCATCTTGCTGACCTCACCTTTGATGTGGGTTCTTACGTTTTCTGACATGCGATATCCTCTGCTTTTGACAGGCAGACAGTCACCAGTGAGTATCTCGTGCTGGCCCCAAGGGGTTAAGCCTGGTGAGAGCGAGAACAGAGAGGCAAACTGATTCAACATAGACTTGCACTCTTCTTGTTGCTCGGGTGTCAGATTGGAGGAGAGATTTACTCCTTCAATGTTTTCATCTAAAGGTAAGCCTCTGAGGAGATCCGGAAGAGTTTCACTCTCTTCTTCTTCCTCGGCTGATGCTAGAAGCAACGCTCCTACGTCAGGTCGGGAGAGATACGCTTTAAGTCGGTTGGTGTGAAAGACTGTTGGAGCCTCCTTGGGGTTGCCCAAGTCCACCAGATAGTTAACCTCACCGAGCTTACCCACTACTCGGTAGGGTCCCATCCATTTATCTTGCAAGGCCCTCTGCCTTGTGGGGATCATAACAAGAACAAGCTGGTTTTGAGCGAACTCAACCATGTTAGCCTTTTGATCGTGCCAGTGCTTGACCAATGCTTGTCCAGCTTTCAAGTTATCGCTTGCTTCTGTCATCAGGTGCGACATTCTCCTCCGGAGACCTATCACGTAGTCAGTCACTCTGACTGGCTTGGGGGAAGGAGCACTCTCCAACCCCTCCTTAATCAGGGCCAATGGACCTCTGACGGGATGACCATAGAGCAGTTCGAAGGGAGAGTAGCCTACTCCCTCCTGAGGGACTTCTCTATAAGCAAAAAGAAGGCATGGCAATAGAAGGTCCCACTTACGCTTAAGGGGTTCTTCTAGAGCACCTATCATGGTCTTCATGGTTCGGTTGAACCGTTCTACCAACCCATTGGTTTGTGGGTGGTAAGCCGTTGAGAACTTGTAAGTTACCCCGCAGGTTTTCCACATGGCTTTCATGTAGTGGGACATAAAATTTGACCCCCTGTCAGAGATAACTTCCTTAGGAAATCCGACCCTAGTAAAAATACCAAGGAGGGCCTTAGCCACAGCCGGAGCTGTAACAGTCCTCATAGGAATTGCCTCAGGATACCTAGTAGCATGGTCTACTACAACAAGTATAAACCTGTTGCCTGAGGAGGTTGGAGGATCAAGGGGACCAACGATATCAATCCCTACTCTCTCAAATGGGACTCCCACAACGGGAAGAGGCACTAACGGTGCCACATTCTTGGACCCAACCTTACCAGAGATCTGGCAGGTACGGCAGCTTCTGCAGTGTTTTTCTACTTCGGCCCCCATTTTTGGCCAATAGAAGTAGAGTGAGAGCCTTTCCTTAGTCTTCTTGAAACTCAAGTGACCAGCCAAAGGAATCTCGTGGGCTAACTGCAAGAACTGTGGTCTGTTCTCTTGGGGTACTACAAGGCGTTTGTAGTCTCCAGGTGTAGACTCGGTCGGTTCACTATAGAAGAGGCCATCTTCCCAGTGCAACCTATGTTTCCCAGGCTCTTGCCCTTCAGCCTGAGTTACTGCCTGACGGCGAAGACCTTCCAGAGTTGGACATTCTCTCTGTCCCTTACTGAAGTCTGCCCTGCTGGGTCCACCTTCTGCCAGTAACGACTGCAGCTCAGGATGGTCAACAGGATCCAGATCTCCAATGAGTTCCTGGCCTTCCATTAGCTCTTCTTCAGAGTCTAATTCTACCATACAGGGTTGTACTTCCCCCTCAGCCTCAGCTGGAGGTGGAGTTACGGGTGTGACGTTGGACAACCGCGGGGAAGTCCGTGTCGGCTGCATCGGAATGTGGGCTGTTGGTTTCGGTTTAGAAGTTTTAGGTTTCCCTTTGACTTCTGTGTTCCTAGAGACAGCGGCCGCCATTTCCAATGGAGCAGGAGTGATTTCTTTCTTCATCATCTCCCCGAGAGTACCGCGCAGGGTCCTCTCTCTTGCAGGTCTGGTTAGCTCCTGTAACCGTTTACTAGGAGGTCTGGGAGTATGCGATACAACTCCGAGAGTTTTCAAATCGTTACCCAACAGTACGCGTCCTGGTACCTCACTCTGTATGCTGACAGGTATCTTTACAGTCATGTCGTTACACTGGATGAGAACTGGTAATTGGGGAAGCATCTGCACAGGCCCTCCAGCTAACTTGGTGAGGCGTTTGGGTGCCTTAGCAACATCCTCAGCCTGAAAAAACGATTTATCCACCACAGTTATGCTGGCCCCAGTGTCCCTAATGGCAGGCGTCTCCTGACCATTCACCTGGACACTGTCCTTATAATACTCTTTAGTATTATCGGGGATAGAATTATAGACATCTAAATTCAGTTGTTCCCACAACCCCAGAGATACTAAAGAAACGCTGGCTGAGACTCCAATGGGTTCGTCAGCTAGCAGTAGAAAGTTTCCACTTGCCATTTGGACTTCCTCCTTTGGAGCGAAGGCTAAGGAGACAAGCTGGACCCCTGAAGGTTTACCCTTACATCTGGGATCTCCTTTCACGTGATCAGTCGAGCCACAAACAAAGCATTTCCCGAATGCTTTCTGGAATGGTGGCTTGTTCTGACCTCCTTCCGGTTTGGCACCAGAAGACACACTATTCTGTTGTGGTTTTCCCGGTGGCTTACCCTTCTGGTTTTGTTTGGGGCCCTCTTTGGAATGTGAGTTATTCGAATTCTCCTTTGAGTCTTTTTTAGGCTGTTTTCCCTCGTCCTTTTTCTGAGTTACCCCAGAATCCTTGTGAGTAGCCCTGTTGGCAACCCACAAGTCAGCAGCCTTAGCTAGAGCCCTGGAATCTAATTCCTTCGAATCAGCCAAGTGCTGTCTGAGCTCAGGAGAACAGGCATCATAAATCGACTCCAACATAAAAAGATTTTGCATACCCTCGTAAGTGTCAACTTTGTAACCCTTAATCCATCCCTCTAAGTTTTTCAACCCTTCACTCACCCAGGTAGCCCAAGGGGTACCATCATGCTTTTTGAGGGTTCTAAACCTCTTAAGATACTGGGAAGGGGTCTTCCCGAATCTAGCTATCAAAGCTAGTTTCACACTTTCGTAATCCGTCTTATCCACCTCCCCCAATTCCATTACCACATCAGTCGCAACAGGAGGAAGCCTAGAGAACAACCAGGGAAGCAACGCATTCCCGGTGATGTCCTGGAGCCCATGATTGTATTCAAACAGTTTCAACCAATCCAACACATCCAATCTCGGTTCGTACATACCCACTAATTCCTTCGGCATCCGGGGTCTTTTGGGACTGGAGCTCCTAGAGGAACCAGAGGAGAGAGAAGCATTTTCCATAGACAACTTTTTCATTTGTAACTCATGATTAAGCTCTATTTCCCTGAGTCTTAACTCAGCTTGCCTCTGCTCAGCCTGGGCATTCATTCGTTTGAACTCGAGCTCTTGGTTTCGTTCAGATTGAGCCAAGAACCGTTTATATTCTAATTCGAGCTTCATTTTTTCAAGTTCAAAATAAGCAGGGTTACTTGTGGGACCTGGTATTGGCCCCGTAGGCACAGTTGGTAAGGCAGGTAGAGGAACAGGTGAGACAGTTTCGTTAGCCTCGCCGTCCTCGTCAGCCTCTTCATCGCTATCATCAGAATTACGATTCAGATCAACACCATTACTGTTATCTACAGTTGCTGGAGAGTTTGGTTCCTCTGAACCAGTACCCAGACTTTGATTCGCCAGCAATCTCTCTATCAGTTCTAACTTCTTGCCTTTTACAGGAAGATTCTCTTGTCTACAGAGAGCTCGCAGACTCTCAGTATTTTTATCCGACAAAGACTCTTGGCTGTAAATTTCCATCGTAGACATGTTTTTTGAAAGTTGCTTTTGTAAAGTTTTGTGGTTAGTCGTCCTACAGCGTCGAAAAACACTCTAAACTGTATACTCGATACTAATCCCACCGCTGTACACCAGTGTTAGGCGGAAACCTGTGCAGTTCCCTCTGGGACCACTGCAAAAGATTTAGGACTACAGGTGTTGCGATGAACCCACTTGGTAGCAGTCTGTACCACACAGATTCAATTGGTAGCTGTGGCTGAGCAGTCAGACTTCTCTCAAGAAAAGTTGGTCAGTATAGGGAGTATACAAGATAGGGTAATTCTTCGCAGCAAAACGAGTAAACACGCAACCAGGCTTTAGTATAAAGATAGTAACTTATTTATTAACAACAGAACGTCTACGAAAAATACTAAAGTGAACCACGGCAAACAAATCAAAATACAATTACTCTGCAGAATGGAATAAAGCTCAACCCCCCGCAACACAATATCGACAACTCTAGGTTCTACGGCACCACTTATTTTCAGACAGAGTTGTATACCTCAACCCAGATGACACTCGAATATTTAGTGAGGAAGGGAGAGAAGAGAAAGGCAGGTAATGAAGTCAACACGGTTCGTACTGAAGCGGGTAAAAATGCAAGGCAAGAAGGCATTAATCACACTAGATCATACAGTTCGGAGGAAAGGCCCACTCGGTGAGAGGCAAGGCACGATGTCCTGGAAAGTCTCTACGGATGATGCACTCAAGTCTTGTTTAGCAAATTGGTTAGCGACAGGTTGAACCAGTTCAGAACAAAGAGTGAATAAAGCTTGGAGGCAACCCAACGGAACGGAGAGGAATCAGATACCTCACACGAACCGATCGAAAAGGGAAGCCAGGCGGTTACGGTACCTTGTTGTGGAAGACAGCTCCGACGGGGGTAGTTGTTCCTGGTGGTGGATGCACGACGGGTCTTGGCCAAGAGAAGAGATGCTCTCGTCGTCGAAGAGAAGATGTCCGGTGCACCACCAGGGAAGAAACCAGCCGCGGAGTGCTTCGTCACAAGGCACCACCTTTCGATCACGGGGCAGGAGTAGTGGCTATCCGGTTGCCGGGTGCTCTGCACGGGCAATTCGACCACTGCGTCCTGGGCGACCAAAAAGCACAAAGAAGAAGAAGACTGGTTGTCCCCACCAGCCAGGGAAAGAGACTCTCCGGCAGGGAGATCTCTTCTGTCGTCGGGAGATTGTGAGACGATTCCGCAGGGCTTCACCGGAGGTGTTGTCGTGCAGGTCGACTCAGCGTTACCCTCGTCGGATTCTTTAGGTCCAGTGGCGACTTCCTGAAGATCCAGTCCCAAAGCCCTGCTTTTATGCAGACGTCCCCCATTCATTCAGCCTAGCTTGTCAATCAACACATGCTAAGTGGTGAGCGGGAAGGCTCACCACCTGGGCCAATCACTTCAGAGTGCGACCTGAGTTGGCAAGGCAACTCGGTCCAGGGTGTCTAAACCCCCTCCCACACCCCTGAGGTAACCCAGACAGAATGGCACCACTTTGGAGGGTCCCTGTCCAGAGGCCCGCCAAAAGTGGAACAAAGGGCTCAACCTTTGGTTTAGGAGTCACAGAGAAAAACACAGACGCCATTTTACAACCCGAGTTCTGGCAGAAAATACCACTCGATAAACCTATTTAAGATAAGTAGATCGGTGGTACGTTGGAGATTAACGAAAAACAGTATTAATCTTCAACAATGGGACGGATCCCATAGGGTTATGCTCGGGGTCGAACATAACAAGTAGTTTCCACTGCCACCAGCCAAAACTCGACGAGGAGGGACGGGACAGTGCCCCCTCGAGTAACAGATCCAGGAGTAATCGAATTACCCCTACTAGGACGTCCACAATAAGATGGTTGGTACTAGTTCTGTTAGCAAATTTAGGTCTAGTAAAGCCAATGGTGACTTTACATGCCCGGGGAGACGGTAGTCAGTCCCCGGGTATGGAGTCTATGGTGGGGGAACCAGCTAGGGTGCCCCCGTGTCACGACACGTAAGGTGTGGGGTGACACACATAGAAAAACTTATGAGACCCTATGGAGTAAAAGACCCCATAGCCCATCGAACACATTGACAATTCAAAGGAATTCCACACATACATGTCCAAGAGTGAGAGGAAAAGGGTCACACTCTTGGCAGGATGGAAAAACAAACTCCAGAAATCCAGCAAAGCTGCTGGGGGACTCACTAGGTTAGGAAATTCAGCCTACACAGAGAATTCTCCCTAACACCGATCCAGCAAAACCATGTATCCCGTCTCCAGCTTCTTCTCAGTGCAACCAACAGTGGTGTTCCTTACAATTCACCCTTCTCAAACATTTTGTTCAAAATGCAGTGATTCCTAGAGTCTGGTTAGGTCCCAAAATCCCTTCTTACCTTCAAGAAACATATCCTTTTGCAAGAACATTGTGATTGTTGCGTACCTTACACTCCTTATTGAATACCCATTGTACTATCTTTGCTTATTCTCCTCTCTTTCCTCAGGGTTGGGTTCTGTAAAGTGTTTGTCTCTTTATTTATTTTACATATGGTGTGTTTTTGTCAAAGTATATCTATTTTTCATAGACCCTTGATTGGACATTTCCTTTATTTTGGACTGTTATGCTTTTCTGTTTGGGTCACTACTGAATCAAAATCACAGTCTTCTTGATAGGATAGCCTGCCCACGGCCCATGTAACCACAAATGGCGAATGGGGCACATCTCTTGACTCTGACTGCTTTACCTTCATGATTGTCTTGACTCTTGATTTGAAGAAGTGTGAGGGCTGATTGGGCATTTTAGCCTTTACTCATCCTTCTACTTCTGTAGGTTAGACTCTAACTCATCAGAGAATGACATGACATTCTCCTCTGGATCCCTTTCCTAAGGGGGGTTGGTCTCACCTATTGACCCATGTCATCCTATGGGAGACTACTCTTGCCTGAGGACCCGTATTGGGGGCTGTCTGTGCCCATTGATTCCTGTCCTATCTGGGATATGCTTTCCTGTGGACCCCTGTCCTGTGGTGGAGGGACTTCCCTACACTTAAGCACTTATTTGTATACAAATGTTCATAATCTTTAAAAAGGAGTCTCCAGACAGAAGTATGATCATTAGAACTTTCCCTAGGACAGATCTATAGAGGATATCACTAGGGGCCTGGCTTCCTACGGAGATGATGTCCTTCGGCAAATGTTTGTGAGCTACGAGTGACTTGACCTTTGGGATTAGGGCAGAGTTACAAGGATGGCCATTCAGTGAAATATGGTTTAGCGTTTACATCAAAAATGTCCTAAATGTTCACAACTGATATTTCTGCAATAAGGAAGAGGAAAGATCCATGGATATATCCATAGGGAAGCAATTCCAAAGAGATTGGTAGCTGTGCGATATGTGATGTTCCTCTGATTGCATTCTTATATACAAACCCTGCCCAGCGGCCCATCCTCTTCAGTATGTTTTTCTGCTCTGAGGGCTCAGCAGTCTGGTGCCCTATCCTGCTGTCCCAAGCCATCGTCTATTCTGGCATCCAATCTGGCTACTCCACTGCCTTGGTGCTTAGCTGGGGCTTAGCCGTCCCTCCCATCAGTAGTAGCCTCATCCTGGCCAATTTGTCAATGAACCTGCAAAATGAAGAAATCCTTGCTCCAAGCTTACTGACATTGGCAAAAGGCAAATCACTAACCCCCACCCCCTGCATGGCAAATCTCCTCCCATCCTCTTAATCTAATTTGCTTCACTAATTCCTTAATCCCCAGAACAAAATTATATGCCTTCACGGATAATGAAAACCCACAGCTGGGAATAACGGGAGTTTCATTCATACTGCAGGAGTAGGCAGAGCCTACGGTAATTTCCTATAGGAATTCAGGACGAGCATATACACCCTTAGTGCGTAAATCTTACTTCTCTTTTCTTGCTTTGGATTATGGTCCTTTTCAACACAACCAAATGTTTGATCAGGTCATCTTAATCCTTCCTCACTTTTTTGGTCAGAAAATCTTACTTTGTTTCACAGGTGACTATCATTTCAACCTCAAGATATTTTAGCAAGAGGAAATAAGGTCCTTTGAATCAGGCAGACATGTTCAGCATCCTACTTGTCAGCCTATTCCACTGTAATAATCTACAGTGACAAGCTGCCAACGATACAACAGCATTAGTTTTTTAAGCAGCAATGGCACAGTTGCTGAAATACATTTGTTGCTGTCCTGGAGTGTGGTTAATTCGATTTGGAGAATGAAGGGCTCTCAAAAATTGAGTAAGTGCACAGTTGGAAGAGGCATCACCTTCCATACAAAACTTGGGTTGCATTAATTCTATGTATTTATGCAATTCACTGAAAGAACCTTAGTTACGGCGCAGTTAAGTTACGCAAATTTAACACAAAAAAAACTTGACATTCAGCAGATGTGAGAAGTCATGATTAGCATAACTCAGCGCTCTCCTGCATATGTCCCGCAAAATGCTATGTCCCCCATAATGCCAGGTGGTATGTCATTGTGAATCGCTTCTTTTATAATATGTATGTGCTCATGGGCTTTGCAACGGGAATGCACTGAGTGAAGCTGGTCATGACTTCCCACATGACTAATATTCAATGGTTTTGATGCGTTAAATGTGCACAACTTAACCACACTTTAACTAAGGATTTTTCTGTGAATTTCCAAGGGTTTTGTTATACCATAATTTCTTTACGGGCCACTAGCCATGGACTTTGGTCATAGCCATGTCTACTGTACGTGTTCCCCCCAATATATATGTTTTGGACCCATTAGGTGGCCATGGCCACTATACATGGCAATCATGATACCACAGATACCACCAACACTTTGGTAAGCTAGGCTCTCACCCATGGGTCACCTACTACTACCACTGTACTAGCGCGCACACACTAGAACTCATACTCCCATAGCCAGCATTGCCCCTACACACAAACTGCTGTTCACTTCGTACCCAAAGCGCGCCACCTATACCTGCCAGTAACTATAGACATATTGCTGTTGTTTCCTTAAGCAACTCTGCTCACTGGAGAGCGCTGACAAAATCTGCTTACTACGCGGAGTATCACCGAAAATCCCCTTTGAACTAATAACATATTTCTGCCTATTTCTGCCGAAAGGCGACCATTGCCTTAATTGCTGACTGTCTGAGCATGGTTGTCAATGATGTGCATGAAAATTGCCTCATTTAAATGTATCTTTCTTAAATGCACACTTTCAATCGCCTATTGCTCATATGTCTTCTGATCGAGCCCCCATGTAAGCGTTCTGTTCGGATCAGTGCCTGCCACATTGTAACACAAATTGTCGTCACTGTATATTCTCACTTGCCCATTGCTCACCTGTTATCTGGCTGAACCCGCCTGTAAGCTCTCTATGTGAAAAATCGCCTCCTCAAATATGCTAGGGGCTGTCTTCACTGTATGATTCTATTGTATTCCATTGTAAGCGTTCTGTTTAATAAGTGCCCACCTCAATGTGTCAGGAACTGTCCTCTTTGTATGTGTTCACTTGCCTACTGCTCATTTGCTGTCTAGCTGGCCCTGCTTGTCAGCATTCGGTTCGTAAAGCACCCAACTCAACACGCTAGGATTTGTCCTCATTGTATGTGTTCACTTGCCAAATACTCACTTCCTTTCTGGCTGAGCCTGCTTCAAAGCACTATGCTTGAAATTGCCCTTTTGAGTGTGACACTAACTATCTTTAGCGCATGATATCCACTGATCACTGTCTACAAATTAGTACTGATCTCCCGACTGACTCACTGACTGTGAACTTCTCGCACACTTCTTAACTGGACCTAGCCCACCCGATCGCTCCTTTGACATGGCCAACATACTTAAAGTAACCTTCACCATGGCTACCCTCCTCCCACTCTTCAACACCATAGCACCAGCTAGATTCCTGCCATTGCTCAAGCCGAGCCCACTGTGGTTTAGTTCCAACACTACCACTGATGACTACCCCCACCTCCTGCCCTATCAATCCCACTCAATGGATATACCTTTATGCATCCCCACCTACACCTACCCACCTAGTATCAGGAACGCCAAACTAGGATCGTGCCTTCACTGTACTAAGATGCTCAACTGACCATGCCAACCTCTTTCTAAGCACAAACCTGCCAGCAACTCAGTCTACAAGCCGTTTCTCGAACCTAATCAGTCCACCTTAAACCCACCTCATCAAGCCCCCAGAACTCAGGCTACTAATAAACCTATCCCTGGCGCTCCCACTATTAAAGGAGCCCTCATTAACACAAGGTCTCTCACAGCCCATGCCCTGGATGTTTCAAAAAATTTATCTCAGATAACCAACTTGACTTCCTGGCTATAATGGAAACATGGTACACCATGCTGCAGGGCCTGGACTATCCATAGCCCTCCCCAAGTGCTACACTATTATCAGAGCAGACAGAGACACTGGCAGAGTTGGAGGAGTGGCCTTCATAGCCAAAACCCATCTTGGCCTCGGAGAACTCACAAATGATTCCTTCCCATCGGCGGAACTCATCTCTGTCAAAATCCCCTTAACAGCAGCTCACACCTTGCTGATACACCTTATTTACTGACCGCCTGGTCCATTATCTTCCTTCGCGGAAGTCATCACTTTCCTTCTCTCCTGCAACAGCAAACCCAACTCCCAAATTGTACTGTTAGGTGACTTTAACTTAGGACTCCATGATGCGAAGGATACCAATGTAACAGCTGTAGAGAATGCCATTTCTCAATTTGGCTTTGAGCACCGCATCAGTAGTCCTACACACAATAAGGGAAGAACCTTGGACTGGTTGGCAGACCTAAACTGTACGACCACGATCCTGGCTAACTCCCTGTGCGCTTGGTCAGATCACCATTGCATGTCCTTCACCATTCAAGGCACCCCGAGTCCTTCCCTTTGCACTACCTCGGCCCCGCAGATCTTGTTTAGAAACAATCGCAACATCACGGCGGACAACCTAGGGCCATTAGATCAGCCTATCACCACTCTCACCAACAGCCTCATCAAAGACCCATCATCACTAGTGGATTTGTATAATCACACCCTGCACCAAGCTCTAAACAAAATTGCCCTACTAAAGCTAAGAAAAGCTAAACCAATAGCCCACCTCAACAAGTGGTTCAACTCAGACCTAAAAGCCTTGCGTAGCTCTAAAAGAAGCTCTGAAGCTGTCTGGAAAAGATCACCTACCATCATAAAAAAAGAACATTTCTTAATTTCTGCCAACACCTATAAAGCAGCTATACTAAAAAAGAAATTAATAACGCTAGAATTCAAAATGCCAAATCAGGTGCTAAAGTACTGTTCACTATCCTAAGGGAATTGGAAACACTTGTTCCACCTACAGAATCGTGCACCAAAGACGCTATTTGGTGCACCAATATCCAAAAAGCCCTTCTGGACAAAATAGATCTCTTACAATAAAAAATTGAGGCGAAAAAGCAAAGTCTCACTATCAATATCAATTTCAACAAACATCAAAAGCCATAGTCGACATTATGTCACCCATTCCAATTTTCCCCAGTCACAATTAAAGAAGTAGAAGACATCATAACTAGTTTGAAACCATCCAGATGCCGAGGGGACATCTGCCCAGCCACGGCTATCAAAGAAGGAGCCAAGGATCTCATGCCAATAATTATAACCTTGATCAATGCATCCTTTGAAACTTGCACAGTACTGAACAATCTTAAGGAGGCATGGGTCATGCTTCTCCTCAAAAAACCCAACCTAGACCCAAACATTCCGTATAATTACAGACCCATAACTACAGTGCCATTCCTCCTGAAAATCATTGATAGAGCAGCATACTTACAAATACAAAAGCACATAGAAGTTAACAATCTTTTAGGTTTATGTCAAACAGGTTTTAGACCTAGACATGGCACGGAAACAGCCCTCCTTGATCTTAAAATCCAAATGGATGAATCAAAAGACAAAGCAAATCTTGCTATCCTCCTGCTGTTGGACTTTACAGCGGCTTTTGATCTTGTGGACCATGAAATCCTTTCCAAACATCTAACTACAGCAGTCCACTTCTCCCAGAATGCTACCACTTGGATTGAATCCTTTCTTGCAAACAGAACAATGCAGGTTTTTGCACCCTCAGCATCTGTCGAACCAGTCCCAATTTCTTGTGGAGTCCCTCAGGGTTTGTGCATCTCACTGACCCTTTACAATATATTTACAAAGCTTTTCTTCGACCACCTTGACCAACTGGGTGTCACCTACACGAACTATGCAGATGACACCCAAGTCCTCATCACTCTCACGGGCTGATATGACAAAGACTTAAATATCCTAAACGAAATCTACCTGCAGATACAGGCCTGGATGGCTGCACATGGCCTTTGCCTAAACAATGATGAGATGAAGCTTCTTATCATAGGCTCCCAACCTCGTCTTCTAAAGCTAGACAAACTCTACAAATCCTTTAACATAGATGGCAACATCATCAATGTCTCCAGTGAGATCAAAACTCTTGGTATCTATCTTGACTCCACTCTCTCCCTTACTAGGCAAGACAAAAGTCACTGCCTTAGCTACGGCTTACACTACCAAGTTGATTAATGCCTGCAAACCCTATCTCTCCACTCAGAGCTGCATCACCTTGGCTAGCACTCTGATCTTATCTAAGCTCAACTATTGTAACACTCTATATCTAGGCTCCAATGTACGCAACCTTAACAAATTACAAGTGCTTCAGAATAATGCACTTGGATCAGACTTAAGCATCCCTCGTTCCAGCCATATATCTGCAATCAGACAAGACACACACTGTATCCCAGTGCGTGACAGAATCTCGCTTCGAACATTGGTAATCACCCACAAATGTTTGTCTAATACAGCACCAAAATACCTGGTTGACAAATTCTCTAGCAACCCATCTGCCAGACCCACTAAGACTAATTATTCAAACTGCCCCCTCATTCCCAAAAAGCGGGCGGGACCAGCTTCCCTGTGTTAGCTGCCACGCTATGGAACTCCCTCCCTTATCCACTCAGAGCCAAACCCTACTTCTGGGCCTTCGTAAATAGAGTAAAAGAATGGCTCTTCACCAAGAAACACTAGATCTGATGAACCCTACCATGCCTGATCATCTGCACCGATATTGTTGACTTCTGGTTTCTCAATGTATGCCTTGTATTCCGAGACGAGTAACCATACTGACTCTCACTTTGGCTCTCTGTTTTGACTATTTTCTACCAGATATGTAACACCAGTCATCTGTGTTTATTTTATTTTGCTATATGTGTCTGTAACCTTTGCTCAAGTGCAAGCGCCCAGATACCACAGGGTTAGGTGCGCTCTACAAATAAATAAATAAACTAAACTAAACTAAACTAAACTAAACTAAACTAAACTAAACTAAACTAAACTAAACCAAAAATGTCTTTCAGGCCGGCTAGCCAGGGCCTTTGGCCCTGGCCAGTGAGCACGACCTTCAGCTATGTACATTGAGCACAGCCTTCAGCAGTGATCACTAAGGCCTCATCATGAGTTGGTCAGTAGCCCTTAAATGCAGCGGTAATGTCATTACCGCTGGATTAAGGGCCGCCCCAATTATGAGTCTGGCCTCCAGCCGTGTCCAGTGGCCAAGACCTTTGGCTGTGTTCGCTGTAATTTTCCCCCAAAATGCTTTTTTTTTTAACCCACTACATGGTCTATGCAACTGTGGCCACAGTACATGTCTTTTGAGTCGACTAGCCAGGGCCTCTGCAGTGCCCACTATATATTTTAGAACATTAACCAGGCCACTGGTTGTAACCTTCAACAACAGCCTACGGCCGTGTCCACGGTACATGTTCCCCTAGAATGTTTCTTTTGTACCTACACAGTGCACACATAGCCATGGTCACTGCATGTCTTTTTATCCCACTTGCCAGGGTCTACGGCACTGGCCAGTGAGCACAGCCTATGGCTATGAGTCATGGTCTTTAGCCATGGCCAGTGGCCACAGTATTTGGCTGTGTCCACTCTACAATTTCCCCCAATATGTTTCTTTTGGACTCAACAGGTGGCCACAACCTTCAGCCGTGGCCTCTATACATGTCTTTCGGGGTCCACTAGCCTGGGCTTTTGGCCCTGACCAGTGAGCACGGCCTTCAGTAGTGCTCACTGTATATTTTAAAACACTACCAGGCCACTAGCCATGACCTTCGACCATGGTGTAGAGGTGGAGCCAAGTACCCCCACTCAAAGCTCCGCTCCCATGATGCCTATATGTTGGGTGCTAGAGTGTGAGACACGTGCAGTGCCAGTGAAAATACCTATACCGAAAAGAATCCTGGAAGTGAGATACCCATTAAGGAAACCATATATGCACTCACGACAATATGATGGCCATTTAAATGAAAATTTGGTGACATCATGCGAAGCAGAGCTGACACATCCAGGAAAGAGGCTGAAAACCATAAGCATTTTATTAGATCTAAGGAGGAGGTGTTATAGATGATCAACATCGGCTTGGGCAGAGCTTTCCCTAACCGAGCAGCCTCCAACTGGAACAAATTGCCAAAGCACCTTAGATTGGAGTCCAATCTTCTGGTCTTTCGCAAAAAACTCAAAACAGAGCTTTTCAAGTAACCTCCCGTCTAGGCCACTCTGAATCAGTTATCTGGTATATATATATATGACTTCCGTCCCGTCGCCTCTTTCTGGCTCCTTACTGAGCTATGTCTATGTCTAATTGTAAGCGCCCCGATGCCTGCGGGCAGTCGGCGCTATATAAATATAAAATAAATAAAATAAAATAAATAAAACATTTCAGGCTTGAGATGAAGATGCTCAAGCTACAGAAACGATGAAGAAAATGCCAAGTAATTTTACAGTTGTACGGACGCAGTAACGCAAGTAGACAAAGGCCCTCATTACAAGTCAGGCCTTAAGGGTTTAACGGCACCGTCGGCGCCGTTAACCCTTAACGCCTGATTCACACTTTAACGCCTGCTTTTTGCAGGTGTTAAAGTCCAAGGCGCTAAGCGACCTTGGTGCTAATTACGGCACCGTCATTTATGGTGCCGTAATTAGAGCCTTCCCCATCACCATTATGCCCTAGCGTCCCTACGCATGAAAAAAATGTGCACTAACAAAAAGCATGTATATACAACTCTGATGAATGTCCCCTACTGTGGCCCTCTAGGACAAATGACGTGCAAAGGGGTACGCGACAAACACCGACACCAGCTGTGTCAAAAATAGCGTGTGCGTGTATTTCGGGGGTGCGCAGGAAGTTTCACACGCGATTGGTCATGGGCGAGCGGGGTACGTGTAAATCTGGGGTTCGCGTGAAGTTTCACACGCGATTGGCCTGGGTACGTGTAAATCCTGGGTTCGCAGAAAGTTTCACACGCGATAGGCCCTGTGCGAGTGGGGTGCGTGTATTTCTGGGGTTCGTGTGAAGTTTCACACGCGATTGGCCTGGGTACGTGTAAATCTGGGGTTCGCGTGAAGTTTCACATGCGATTGGCCTGGGTACATGTAAATCTGGGGTTCGCGGGAAGTCTCACACGCGATTTCAGCAGGGTACATGTATTTCGGGGGTGCCGTGGAGTCCTACACGTCAATTAGCAGTGTGGCTCCTCCCAGGTGTTCCCTCTACACCCTCCATGGCCCCTGCAGGCAGCCCACACCACAGGGGACTACCCTGCACCCCTGGTCATGTCCCGCAGGCAGCCCATCCACCATGGGCATGCCCCCCAGGCAAGCCACATGTCAGCTTGCACTACTGATCACCAACGCATGACCCCCTCCACCCCCACCCCCAGCACTGAGGGGCACCTGCCAGTGGGCCCACACTCATGTCCCCCAGCAACCCCACACCCCAGCAGTGCAGGGCACCTGCCAGCAGGCCCCCACTCATGTCCCCCAGCACCCCCACCCCCCAGCAGTGCAGGGCACCTTCCAGCAGGCCCCCACTCATGTCCCACTCATGTCCCCTTGCAACCCCACCCCCCAGCAGTGCAGGGCACCTGCCAGCAG